>NC_139699.1:51183296-51545796 GCF_964188405.1 Protomyctophum parallelum | reverse complement strand
CACACACACACACACACACACACACACACACACACACACACACACACACACACACACAAACACACACACACACACACACACACACACACACACACACACACACACACACACACACACACACACACACACACAGATTGGGTTAAGAACTTGGAGAGAAAACATGGTATTTAAACTCTGCTCATTAAAAGTCAGGACCAGTGTCACTGGCCCCTCCCCATGTTACATAATACATGCTGCGCACGCACGCGCGCGCGCGCACGCACACACACACACACACACACACACACACACACACTCACACAACAGCATAGTAATGTACAGTAGTACCAATTTCATGCATCTAAACAAAAGTCATATGACAAACCTCCAAATAAAGTTCATATACAGTACATGATCATGAGCCATCAGCATTGATACTTGTGATACCTCCGTGCACGTGTGTGTGTGCGCCGTGCGTGTGTGAGGGACAGATTTTCACACCCCTGACTTATCCTTTGCTGCTCCTCTCATGTGTGTCAGCTGAGCACAGCATGGCTGCGGTTTGGTTAGTACAAAGCATGCTGCGCTAATTCTTCACTAAAAAAAACGAAACATGGTTAACCCTTACCATCCTGACAAGCAATGACACGCACACGCACGCGCACACATTAGGAAGTTAGGAGCACAAGCATCTCTGTGTGGCTCAGAATATAACAGTAGAAGCTCTGTGGACGTAATACAGTGTTTCCTGTAGAACGCTTGATCCTAACAATCTCCTGACTCGTTGTCTGAACCCTCTAGCTCACATCTGCGATCCCGTGATAAACTATAATCCATCACTGACAATGAAAAGCAATATAGTTATTATTTAAATGATATAGTATATTTATTTACGATACAATGTAAATGATATAGTATATTATTTATTTACGATACAATGTAAACAAATATTTTGTAACCAAATCCATTTGTCCATAGTGTACAAATGGATACATACACTGGGGATTGAGGATTGTACTGTGTCATTACAGGACTCGAGTAGCTTGGAAGTGCCTTAATTCAAAACCAACAAAACCGATTGTGTTTTTTTTAAATATTTCTTCTTTATTAAAAAAAAATAAAGAAAAGTATAGAATGTCTGTACAAAGTTACAAACATAGTTTATGATTGACAGAACCCTTCATTCAAACAGATACTCGATCATAAAACCAAAGTTCCACCTTTTATGACACGTCTTGCTTAGTGCCAACATGCAGTATAGCATGACTCGACTCTCAGCGGTATGGGCCAATAGCTGGTTCACACATGTCAAACCAAACTATCAAACAAAAAGAAAGAAAATCGCCTTAACAACATTAAAGTTCATTCAAAATCGCCTTAACAACATTAAAGTTCATTCATGAAATTACCAACAAAAGAAAAAACCCATCCAACTCCAACCCTCGTGTATTTTAAATTGAGTGATCACAGATTGCTTCATGTGACATCATCACGCAGCTGATAATGAAATACGGCTTGGAATTCAGTGGCTGGCATTGGAACCAACATGCAGAGAATCCAGTCACATGGTGAATATGTGGCTTTGAAACTGGCCTCTTAGGGTCTGGAGTGTCGCATTTTTCTTCTCCTTTTGATTCACACAGCAATCAATGATAGATGTGAAACTGCAGCAAAGTATGTGAGCTTTGACAGTATTTGAATACAATGACACTGTAAGTAACTTACTGTACACGTGTACCCCCACACTCTGACTGTGGAGTCCTCTGAAGGCCTCTCCATCCTTTAGTCATCCATCATTCCCATCTTTTATGATGAAGACCATACCCAATGCTTGGCCGCCAGAGATTTGACTGGTGAAACATGTACTGCTGTTTAGTCTACTCTCTTCCTTTCGGTCACATCCACCGTTCGACAAACGCTTTGGCATGGGGGGTCAAATCAACATAATATGGAATTAATTCTGTACTGGCCATATATGGAGCGTGTCTTTAGTGTACAGGGTTTGATGAGGATGAGGTCAGATCAACATATGGAATGTCAGAACAGGTCAGCTCCATACATCTAAGGGTGGCAGCGGGGGCAGTGTCTTGAGTGTACAGGGTTTGATGAGGGCCCAGGTGGGGCCGGGCCTTAATTTTCGGGCCTGTTGAGAACTCAGTTTTCGCCGGCTGCATTAATAACTTTGGGGCAGGCCTGTCCAGAGTTTAAATGGACAGGTATCAGTCAAAAGGGAGACATCGAAGAGGAAGGATGGATGGGGAAGGATCAACATATGGAATGTCAGAACAGGTTCTGATATATCCATATATGGAGACCTAAGGGTTTGAGGTCAGATGTAGAGTTGCTGGCCAATATTGATGACATCAGGGATCTCCATATATGGGCTTAATAACTTTGCGACAGCAGGTCACATTTACTATGACATAGTAAATGGGATCTCTAATGTCACGAGACCTGGGGGGCTTTCCCATGTATGGGGATTATGAGTGATACACTGACTGACGGACAAAAATGTATGATTTCATAGCAAATGCGCAATTATCCTGTTTCTAGAGGACCACCATCAACTGCTCTACTTACAGACACAGAATAATTCACTTTCAGAGATCCATCTCGCCCACATAGAGTAGCACGTCCATTCATCGGAAACATGAAACCAACACATGCTGCCATTTGGTCAAGGTCTGAATTCATGCATGCAAACATCTTAGTCTCGCGTTGCTAGACAATCAGACATCCACCTAAAGATACATCCGGTGACATCTGAATTCAATGTAGGCTCAACAGTAGTCAGCGGAGAAAAGGTGCACTATACTCCTTTGAAAAGCAAGCCTACTGTCCCAATATGAAGGGCTGCACTAAAGTCTTTGCAATGTTTGCATCGCAATGCAATTGCATTGCATTGATTCTGCAATAGATGTTTTTCCTCCTAATTGTTTCCACTATATACATACATTATGAATTTAGATGTCATATTATGACATCTAAATTTATTGAATGTAGAGGTCACCAGATGTACAGTACCAGTAGGCAGATATCTCTGATCGTCTGGTAGTAGTAGCAAGTAGCAAATGTCTAAATAAGATTCTTACTTACTTGATTTCTCACAGTTTGAGGTTTATTTTCTTTTTTTTGTGATGTGACCTTAGCCTACTTAAATCCATCACATTCTGCATATACAAGCACATACAAAGACAAGCAGCGTTTTATGCCTACGCTCCAGTAGGAAATGTATTTGCTATCCAACAGCCTCTAATTTGTTTGCAGATGTCACAAATTCAACAGAAAGAAAGAAAAAAAAAAACTTTTACAGCTGGACCTGAATGTCTTATCTCACCGGGTAAGGTCAGTTCAGGTTGCTGAGTTATTTGTTGTTTTTGTAGAGGGGTTAAACAAATTCCAAAACTTAAATTTCAATGAATCGAAACATTTTTAGTTTAGAATTTGGGGATATTTTTTGGCAGATATTTTTTGTCTGGCCCATATTTCCCAGCTTGAGTAGCAGCAGTGGTTTCTAACATATTTGGTGCCATGGTACACTTAAAAGTAAACAAATACAGTCCAAAGCAAACAATTGATCGGTTGTTGAAAATTGGTTGGTTATTGCATAACCCCAAAGATAGCTAGCAAACAGATGTCTGATTTGGTTCAAAGTGAATTAGCTTAGAAGGAAAACCTATTGAACATGGGTTTCAAAAGAGTAAATTGCTCTTAGATTTAGTTTACATTTATTATAATCTAATCTCTTTTTTTTAAACTTGCCTGTATGGAATCAAATTACCTTGAACCATGGTTTTTTCTTAATTACATTCCAGGTTGAAAAGCAGTTCTGGTTGACTTTCTCATTCATGTAATAAACGTCATTCATTGTACAATACATCATGTATATGTGATTATCCATACATACACATATTGTAATATTTATCAATAGCGGTCCTAGGTTATTGGGATGAATGGTAGGCCTACCAAATTCATTAATCATAGTTTTGGATATGCATGACGTTATTTTGCTAATTATTCTTCACTTGGTGAAGATGCTAAAAAATATATATTTGTGTGCACATTTAGGGAAATTTGATTATCAGGAAATGTATATATATCAAGTAACAAGTTCTTTCTGATACTAGATTTTAGAATGTGATTCTTCCTTGATCTTTCGCTATCTCTACTGAGCTAGCTGCCAATAATAGGGAAAACTAATCATTCTACAATATCAGTTAATTGAAGAGTCAATACAAAATGTTTCTTCCACATGATTATTTTGATGGAGAACACATAAGCAGATCATGGAATAAGAATTTCACAAATTATAAACAATATCCAGGCTTTCTATTAAATGGTTCATAACCACGATGGAAGGATTTACAGATCGAATGATAAACATTAGACCAATTCCACAGTCATATTAGCCACCATATAAGTCCAGCTTTTGCTGATCCACCCCTAAAGGAAGTCTTATTTTCTTTTTTTGTTTTGCACTGGTTTAATGACGTTCACAATGACATAAATTGGATGTTAAAGGGATGTTGTTAAGAACAATACTGCTGGTACTGTCAAATGGATGCTGTCACATTCTTGTCTGGATAAGAGCTAATACTGCCAACTATTGTTCAATAACTTTTGCACTATACCGAAAGCCATTCTGTACTGGTGAATCTCAGCCACATGCAGGCTTCCAAATTAATGCAAACTTTTCTAAAGCAGAGAAAGATGCCGAGGCTAAATCCCATCCATCAAAAAATAGGATTAAACCAAAAAGTTGTAGTTGGCCTGGGTTCATTTCGGGCCATGATATAGTAACTCCTTTGCTGCTTGGACAGGTTCTGTTAGAGCTAGGTTTGAGACAGTAAACGTCGTTGCAGACTGGACGCGTTCTTCTGAGAACCGGTGGGAAAAACACTGTTAACTAGGAAAAGTGCCTTTCTGGGCACAGGTCTTCACCAGGAGGATAGGAGTGTGTGTGATGTTTGGCAAAATGTTTAGGAGTAATATAAACATGTTTTTTTGTTTGTTTGTTTGTTGAGGAAATGCAGAGCAAGATCACTCATAGCATCTCTGAGAATAGAATTCCGGATGAGCAGGACATGTGCAGCATTTTGTACAAAACGGGCTAAAACTTTGGAAGGCAATCTTAGCTAATCAGTGTAGAATCTGATAAATCCAACAGGCTCGTCTTGATCACATGACTACAGAGATCATGTGTACCGATTTGCGTGAGATTTGGATGAAATCTGTGCAACTAACATAAACAATGTGTTTTGCAGAAATCGGCCTCATGGTGGCGCTATAACCGGCAGATGTGGAGGGATGCAGGGAAAATGTTTTTCCATGGCCTCTAGGGAGTGCACATACATAAGTGCAGTTATAGGTAAAAACAGGAATTGGCCTGTTATAGCGCCACCGTGAGGCTGATTTGGGGGGGAAATAGTGGCATGTCGTCCTCGGCCTAGTGAAAATGTGCGTGTATAATTTCATGGAAATTGGACACTGTGTTGATTTGTGGCATTTTGTTCGAAACAGACCAATCATGTGAGCTTTGGAAGCCAATCTTAGCCAATCAGGATGGAAGATGGGAAATTGTGCAGATCTGTGTTGATCACATGACTATGGAGATAGTGTATACCGAATTGTGTGATGTATGGATACAATGTGTACGAGTTATCTACAGAAATGTGTTTTGCCTAAATCGGCCTCATGGTGGCGCTATAACAGGCTGTTGAGGAATATTTGGGGCAGAGGTTCGTCGTTGGCATCCAGGGAGTGTGTGTGCAAAGTTTGGCATGGATCGGGCCAACGGTGCCGGAGATTAGGACGGACGGAAGGACACACACACACACACACACACACACACACACACACACACACACACACACACACGGACAGAGTGCAAAACATACTCTCTCCCCATGCTTTCGGCCTGGTGGAAACAAAAAACATACTCTCTCCCCATGCCTTCGGCCTGGTGGAAAATGCAGCAGTGTGCAGGGACCTGTGCAGGGACCTTTACAGCCATGAACCATGAAAAGCCAAGAACATCGGAGTGAGCGGGCAGGAAGCAAAAGCCCAGGCCCAGAAGAAAGTGAGATCGAGAGCTCTGGTGAACGCCCTATGCCCCTCAACGGGGTAAAGAGTAACAGCCAAGGTATTTATTTGCTGACTGTCTCAGATATGACAAAGAAATAGGTTTTCATATTTTTAGCTATGAAATCTGATTTGGAGAATTAAAAAATCAGTGTTATAATGTACACATATTACAGTACATGCATACCAGACTTGGTCTGAAGTACTACTCTAGTTCTGTCAGCAGTACAGTACATCCTACAGTATATGTAAATCACCATTTGGTACCAGGCTAAAATTCCAAGATAATTCTCTGGATACAACAGTCCAGAGATTTATTTAGACCACGGCAGCAGTTTAGATCCCACACTTATCAGCAGTAGGTTACTCCACCCCACACGCCTACCAGGAAAACAGTCTAAACACATAGTTTAAGGCACAACATGTCTGGGCCAGGTCATTCCAGAGTCCCAAAGACTTTTGTGCAGATCCAATACCAGAACCACCATACATTGCATGTATTGCACACACACAGCCATAGAATGAACACATGCATTTTCATAGAGGTTCCAGCTCAGCTGCGTTCTAATTTGTAGCGCATCGTATGTACTCACCCAATAATTAATCTCTGCGACTTGGAGTCAGCTCTGGTCATCTGGTATCACATTAATTTGAAACTTCTGGCAGAAAACATGTATTCATAAAAACATCTCCATGTTTCCACAAGATTCACATGGACAACATTCATGTGATTATTGTGTAATTACTGGGTGAGTAGAGTACACAGGGAGTGCTACAAATTAGAATGTGGCCAATATTAATCCCTCTAGAGTCTATGTGTTCTATGGCTGTGTGTATGGAATACATTCCATGTACAGAATAGCATACCACCCACTCTAGGGCTACTATTCCCACCATGCATTTAACGCAGGTTCTGCAAGAACCAGGCTATACCTACACCGCAGTACTTCTGCCAGTAGTGGACTTATTTTAAAAAGACATGTTTTGTTTGTAGCCATAAAAATCACACATCCATTCTATGCCATATGGCGTAAAGGAGGTAAAGTTCAGTATCATGAGTCTACAACACTGAAGCAGACTATGCTCAGTAGCTGATCATATCCAGGGAGATGAAAATTCAGAAACAGGAACAAATCTCAGCTCAGATCCAGGACCGTCCCGGTGTCTGAGATTCTAGATAGAGCAGTAGTTGAATTACTTCCCCACAACAGCTTCTGCTGGCAACAAGACTTAATCCCAAGTATACCAACAAAGTGCCAAAACCTATTCACAGGTCCATTCTAGGCCACACAGCAATACCTCTTCCACCATGACTTGGAAAGATTCTTCATCTTATCAGGTGTCTTCCTCTGCTGTCTCTGTTGTTTCCGTTTCCCACCTGAGGCCTTGTGTGAGGTGTAGCTCTGTAGGCTCGCCAATATGGCAGCGTCAAATACTTCTTTCAGGTTCTTCTGGGTCAGAGAGGAGCATTCCATGTAAGCCACTGCTCCGATCTCCAACGCACAGTCCTTGGCATCCCCCGGGTCCACAGGCTGTTCTCGGTACTTAGCCAGCTCAATAAGAACCTAAACAGAGATAATAACACCAAAGATCATTTCAGATAAGATGGCATTGTGCTTTACTGGTAGCAGTAACATGAAAGGCAGAGAAGATTCTTCTATTTTAGTTGATACTATTATGGTTGTTACAGGTGTCAAAAAAGCCTTGCTTGACCAATTTTGTCTTTTTGTTCAGAACAATCAAAGAACATTGACCCCAAGTCTAAATAAATAATGTTTTGATACAGATGCCAGGCTATGTCAATAAAAGGTAATTCTAAAGTCTCTGGATATGTGATATGTGTGATAGATCAATAGATGCAGTACAACAACATTGTAGGCATAATGCACTAGTGCACCTTGATGTCCTCTGATATTGTTGCACTGTTTCTGTTGTTAAAGATATTTTGGTGGTATTGTTCTGCCTTTATTGATAGATTTACAGTAGACTGACTGATTGGGGCTGACACACCACAAAGCTAGGTCGTCGGGATTGGGAGCCACATCCACGACACATAGTCATTCAGGCTGGATTACCAGCCTAGTTGCCCAGATGCCAGAGCATCACTGCTTCTGTTGATAACTATTTAGTTTTCCACACGATTTAATAAAAAAATAAGACAATTGCCTATGAAGCTTAACATGTCACGCACAGGGCTTAAAGCCAAAAACAATCCCAAGACTGAAAATGTGTTTTTGCAAATCTGCACTGAGCTCATTAAATGACCCCTATGAGATCCTCAGGACTGAAATCAGTCCCCAGGACTGATAACTTTAAGCCCTGCACGCACATTACTTAAAATCTAACATGATCATGGTCCTCAACAATTCTCAGGAGTAGAAAAAACAAAACACCTTAACATCTTCTCTGAGGTCACACTGAGTCCCCACCAGGACCAATGGGGTGAGGGGGGCATGTCTGCGGATCTCTGGAACCCACTTTTCAGGAACATTCTGGAAGGAAGCAGGGCTAACCACGCTGAAGCACAGCAGGAAGACATCAGTGTTGGTGTAGCAAAGAGGCCGCAGCTTATCAAACTCATCCTGTTGATGGGTGGGAGAGAGAGAGGGCATGTGTGAGAGGGTTGAATGCAAGGAACTTGTATAAGACCAATAGCACAATATTTGACGCCTGTGAATGTGGATTGGAGAAGCACAGTAGGAACAAGCAATCTTAAAGGGACACTTCACCCTTTTTGCAAAAACATAATATGTTAATGACGTTTAGAAGACTTTCCTGGGGGTCTTTATGTGTGTAATATGTGGTTTAGGATATTTTAGATTTTAGCAGTGCCCAGTGTCTCTGATGGCATCGACACTGGGCTCACTTACTTCCTGGTCTACATGTCCTCCTATCCACAAGGAGGAGCAGTGCACCAAAGCATTATGGGAATTGTAGTCCAGGAAGTAAGTGAGCCCAGTGTCCATGACATCAGAGAAACTGGGCTCACTGCTAAAATCTAAAATATCTAAAACCACATATTACACACATAAAGACCCCCAGGAAAGTGTTCTACATCTTTTAAACGTCATTAACACGTATCTTTTGCAAAAAGAGTGAAGGGACCTTTAATAGCTAGAGGCAGATAGGGTTAAAATAACATTTAGGGCGCGTTCGGAAATACAGCACCGGAGCACACTTGCCTATTAGTTTGCATTGCACAGTGTGCTCAGTGCTCTATTTCCGAACGCGCCCTTAATGTGTGAAGAAGATAGCAGAAAAAGAAAGTGAGGTAGAGAATAGCTAAAGTGAGGGAGAGCTACCAACGTGATGTGTTCTGTTTGAAAATCAGTTAATTTCAGGGAGAGACATTTGTTCAAAGAAGTATAAATTAAGATAAGATCATTAGACATGTGTTGATCCCAGAGGGAAGCAACCTAAGTAACCTAAGTATAATTTTTGGAATGTTCTCTTTTGTGTACAGTTAGTAGTACATCTATCGGCCTTAAAAAAGGCGTTCCGTTATGTGTTCTTCAGCTTCCCTCACTCACCCTTCCTCTGTCACATATTTTTTTCCACGCTTTCTCTCTCATTTAATCTCTTTGCACATTTCCTCTCACTGGCGTCAGCCCATC
Source organism: Protomyctophum parallelum (assembly GCF_964188405.1). Lineage (NCBI taxonomy): Eukaryota > Metazoa > Chordata > Actinopteri > Myctophiformes > Myctophidae > Protomyctophum > Protomyctophum parallelum. The sequence goes on along the minus strand of NC_139699.1, from coordinate 51,536,122 downwards.
TTTTCCATCAGTCAGCATGTGCATGCCTGGCACTTCCTGAGGAGACCATGGTCATGACAAGCTTCAGTTCAGTTCAGTTCATATAGTTCATTCAGAACTATAAAGAGCCTGATTTATAGTTACACGACGGTGTTGTACACTAACAATAGCTGATTTACAAACACGCTCACACGCATGTTGTGAACTTGTAGATTTGGGTGTGAGTGTGAGACAACAGTGCACAAGTATAATGTTGCATTCACATGGAATCCACACTCGGCAAGACCTACGCTGTAGAGGCTATCGTTTTTTGGGGGCGGAAGTTGCGGGATTTTGGCAGAAGTACCACTCATGGAAATGGCGTTAATGCTTTACAAATTAGTTTACATTCTCTGTGAATGAAACAAGTGTTGTGATTGGTCGGGAAAATATTGTATCCGGGGGAAATGAATCTGACGGATGTTCTAGACACTTCCACCGGCGCCGATAGTGTTTCTGCCTTAGGTTGTGATTAGGGATGCACCGAAAGTGAAATTCTTGGCCGAAAACCGAATACCGAATATCCGAATATGATGCTGTCATGGCCATACCAATTAGCTACCTGATTTATGGCAAAATAAATGGTTATGGCAAAACCTAACTTAAAAAATAAATCACTATTATAGGTCCATAAAACATTTATTCAGCTCTTTTGAATGCATTAATTGCATACACTATTCAGTGATATATTTTCTGCCCATTTGGGCCAAAACCGAAATGGCCGAAAATGCATTTTTAGCCATTTTCTGCCGAATATTTTCTGTGGCCGAACATTCGGTGCATCACTAGTTGTGACCAGGCTTTTCTCTTCGCAGAACCGAGGCTACATGGAATCAGGCAAGCAGTAGATGGCAAACGGCAAAAACTGCTGGGCGGCACGGAACGTTAAAAAGATGAAATATTTTTCATTGATGCCGTCTGCCATTACCGTCGCCGGTTCTGGCTGCCGGGCTGCCGTGACGTCCTGTTCCGTTTACCGTCCTGCTCCCCTCCACTAAAATGAAGTCCGGTTTGCCGTCTACCGCTTGCCTGATTCCATATGAATGCAGCATAAGGCTTCAGACTTCTCAAAACAAACTGGTCGGGCTACTACTTGGCCTTACTCCCAGAACCCACCTCACCCCTGCCCATTTTGATAGGCTGGAATCAAAGAGCACTTGCAGACGGCTGCGAATTGAAACTGGCCCTGTTAAAAGTCCCCCCCGTTTTTTCCCTCATAATGTACATGTTTTTACCTTTTTTACTTTCTTTAACTGTATATATGATAATTAACTTTTTTCATAGAAGTGTATATTTGTATTTAAATGTTCTGATGAATTGAAAATGGAGGACCCAGATGTAAATAAGTCTTATTGCTTTTTCTGGTTTAATCCTCGTAGCAGTTTTTGTTTTGACCTGTACCTTCATTTGAACTGTACCCATTCTAATAACTGTGAATGCAAATTTCAATCAATCAAATAATAAGTTAACTTGGGCAGAGGCTGTGTGTATGGGGTATCTCTGGCATCAAATGGATCAGACACGGTGCCAGGCTCCCTCTGGCAACCTCAGCTGCAAAGTCTGCCCCCTTAGTTCAAGTTTTATGTACATATTGTTTTATTATAAAAATGATGTGTGCTGTGCCCCCTCGCCATTTTCAACTGGCCCCCTCGGTCATTTCATCCTAGAGCCGAGCCTGAAATGGATGATTTATTTTCACAAGCTAGACACTATTATTTCACAAAATCTTTGAAATAGCTCTGAATACAAGGGTGGAGTAACAAGGTTTTACTTCCATTTGGTAGATACACAATTACACATGCATGTACATTTCTCTTTCTAACAATCTTTGGCTTTGCAGATAGATAGTTATGATTTTATGAATGACTATTTATACCCTTGTTGCTGCTATCTCTGTTTCAAGCACTATGTTGTCACAGTGACAGCAACAACCTCTCATTTTCAATTTCCTGAATTGAAATGTAATACCTTTTTATATATGACTCTATTACGACACACTCTGCCAAAATGTGTGTGTGTGTGTGTGTGTGTGTGTGTGTGTGTGTGTGTGTGCGTGCGTGCGTGCACGTGTGTGTGTGTGTGTGTTTGAAGTTACTGACCTGTCCAGCGGTGTCACAAAGCTGAAGTTTGACTGGTTGTCCGTCTACTGACACCACCGCTGGAGGCAGGAGGGGGGAGAGGGGGGTCAATAACAAGTTCTGAAACAATAATTAATTTAGCGCATCCACCTGACCTGCGCTCTCTAATTATGGACATAAACTACATTAATACATACATTTTCGAAGGTATACATTTTCTTTTAAACGTTATAAGAAACTGTCATCATCATGACGTCAGAAGAATCGATAAATATACGTCTACGAGAGTCTACTACTATGCACTTAGTGTTGACTAGATCGGTGGTTCTCAAAGTGTGGTCCGTGGACTCCTAGCTCTGATCCATTCCATACATAGCTCTAATGCGAGCCGTCGCATTAGAGCTATGGAGCAGAGCTAGGGGACCCCCAGGGGTCCTTGGGTTCCAGCCATGGTGTCTCCCTTGGCCTAGATGAATTAATGATTAGGAAGAATCAAATGGACACTGATGTAAGATGTTACTGTAATAATGTATAATCATGGGGTCCCAAATGGCACAACTTCTTTTCAGATGTAGGTCCGCGGCCAAATACACATTCATTTAGGGGTCCTTGACATGAAAAAGTTTGAGAACTTGTAGCCTACTCCATTAGATATAGGCGCTACTGTTTGTTTTATTATTTTTTTACCTGAGAAGTTGTCAAAGGCTGTGGGGACATATTCCGTGGGATAACCGTTGGTGGTGTAGCTGACAACCAGGCTGGTTTTCCCCACAGCTCCGTCCCCGACCAGCACACACTTCACCCGCCTCTCCCCTCCACCACCAGCTCCCCCAGACCGCCGCCGGAGTCTGCCGGAACACTTATCCCGACTTCGGAGCCTCCTCGGCGGCACAGGGGGCTGCGGGGACGCGGTCACGGCGGGTGCTTTGTATTCTTCTCCGCCGCCCCGCGGAGGCATTGGCATGGGAGCAGGTTGGGTTGGAGGTCCGACCGACAGACAGGCGATTTAAGTTTGTTCAACTCCCATTCTCCGATTATATCAATGGGGATACTAATCGCCTTCTTCTAAATCTGACGTCAAAGTGATATTATCCATCCGTACTTTTCCCGTTTTTTTCAAATTCCAACCCAAACCCATAACAAAGTTTGATCCACCACTGTGTAGTACAGCGAAAAACCGAGGCGACGAACAATTTTTGTCCCGACGTCCAGATACATGAAAGTGTATCCAGTATCCTGCACTGTGTGTGTGTGTGTGTGTGTGTGTGTGTGTGTCTGAAAGTTTCTTTTCATAGTGCCCCCCCCCCCCACACACACACACACACACATACATACATACACACACACACACACACACACACACACACACACACACACACACACACACACACACACACACACACACACACACACACACACACACTACGGCTTCAGCCAATAGGAGTGAACGTTACAATATGATACCGTGACATCATGATGAAACAGTTGACCCGACCCCTAACCGGTTTATGACAGATGTTTAATAGTAAATTTAACAGTTGGGGGTCGGAAGGGCATTTCAGAATCAATCAATATCAAGTTAGAAATTAGTTCAATATTCAATATAATTTATTGGCTGGGACTGGGAGTAATGATTACTACAAAATGCGTAATCAGGACAGAAGTGTACTGCAATGTCTCCATCTAGTGGACTAAATAGGGAATAGGCCAACTACCACCACACACGAACTGTGTGCGGAATGGGAACGATACACAAACCGGCTCGACATCCCCCCGGACGGATTTCTGAACAGCACCGCCAACGACACATGCATGTTGATGTGTTTACCTCAAAACCTCCTCCACAACACACGTTAAGTTTGTTTTTGGCCGCGACCTCTTCGTGACAGCTGAGCTGATCGTTCAGCGTTCACGTTTCTTTACAAAACGTCAACATGGCAGCAACAACAACAACAGAAGCCAAAGAAGTTGTCCTGGGTTTTTTGGAAGACGCAGAGCCGTGGCAGCTTCGCAGCCCGCAGTTCCCCAGTAAGGTAGGAGGTAAACCGGCGTGGCTCAGCCTGAGGGACCTGCCATCTCCATCCTGTCTGGAGTGTGACAAATGCCACCTGCCACTGGCTTTCCTCCTGCAGGTAAGTGCCCTGGCCTAGTCTCGGTACATAGGGTTTTATTTTCGTTAAGAATGGCCTAGAACTAGAAGCCTACATGTGTCTGTGGTATTGCATACGTACATTCGTGGTATTACACAATACACACATGTGTGATTCAGACCTGTCCCCTGGGGTAGTCCCTTTCGGAACCTTATATTCAATGTATTGTATACCTTTTTTGTATTTGGGGTCCCAGATACAGAAGGGTCCAGGCCGGGGCTAAACTGGGGGTGAATAGTTTACAATGTAGCTCTGGTCCATGGCTCTAATGCGAAACGCATTAGAGCTATGGACCAGAGCTATTTGCAATGTATGTAGGCTAATTAATATATCACAAATGATTTTTCTTTTGCATATTTCAATCTGAACAAATCAACTAATTAATCCAGACCTTAAGACCTTGAGAAGACTTTGGGTACTTGGAAAAGCACTGTATAAAGTATTATTATTGTTATTATTATTATAAAATGTTCTGTCACTTATCAGTTTATTCTGTCCTCTGCTTCAGGTGTATGCGCCGATCGCCAATCAGGACAAAAGTTTCCACAGAACACTTTTCCTGTTCTGCTGCAAAAGCCCTGAATGCTATGCACACAATGACAGCAGCTGTATGAAAGGTATTAGATAAGGTACACTACTAATGGCATATCTGAGGCATTCTCTCAACTCAAAGGTCCCTCTCCAGCATTCGCCCCTTTCAATTTTACCATCTGCTATATATCCTCACTACTCTTCTCTGCTCCCCTATTCTTTAATGTAGCGGTTCTCAAAAACTGTGTATGGATATAGCAGCCCAGCACCACACCGCACCTTATGGCCATGCACAGCCCAGCACCCAAAATACCGTTATCTAACATTTCCATAGCACAATGGTACCTTCTCTAATCCACAGCTTTTGCAAGTACATAGGTGGAGATCGTTGCTTCTTGCCTAACAATGTAATACAAACAAGTGGCCAATAGTCCTGCACACCAATGCAAATCACCTGTGCGAACCAAATGGATCAGATTCCTTACATTTCTGTAAACCCAGTAATCTCGCCTCACCAAGATTTCCTCCTCAGAGGACAGCCTGGTGTTTCTAAATTTCTGTGTGATATGGTCTAGACCGGATGCAAGATCAAATAGTCCTCACTCACTTTAGTCTACTGAAACATCATGACCACAGGTATTTGGGCAATCAGTACCGATTTGGCCCTGTTTGGCCTGCCTCAGTCAGACCACCCAGGGAGTGGGGCAAACATGTGTGCCCTCTTCGGCCACACTGAGCCCACTTTGGACCGGTCGCAGCAGGCAGTGCGAGGACTAGTATGTGGAAACGCAGCAAAAGTGGGGTCCGGGGACCACCAGGGGTTCCAGTGGGGGACCCTAGCTAAATTGTTGATAGTTATCTGGAGATCTGCAACCTGGATAGTGTACAAATGGAACCAGATAGATTCATAAGTGTCAGTTTGTTCCATTTGCACACTGAGTTATGAGGGTCTGTTGCCTAAGCCTAATGCTCTCCTAAATACATCACCTCTTCCTATCTTTTATTTTGGCCCCTCTTTGATCCCCACAGTATCCTGACCTCTCCATGCCTCCCTCGTCTTTTGATTACACTTGCACATCTTATTCTACACATGTTGATCAAGTCATTTGTTTGTTCTAACATATCAGTGTTTAGGAGCCAGCTACACAGGAGGAATGAATTCTACCCCTACGAACCCCCACCAGGTCTGTAGATTTATATGACTGACCATAATAATCATCATTATTATTACTGATTTACAATTAATTAATGTAAAATAAATGTAATTGGAACTCAGAGGAGCACTGTTTGCAATTAAAAGCATTCCAATAAAGCATTCCAGGTACATAGAAACTGTAAATGAAAAATACATAAATGAAAACCACTTGATAATTGGTTTAATTGGTTTCATATCATATCATGGGATTATTTTTATTACCTTAGTGACATGGGTGACAATCCAGGATATATTTTAATGAATAAAACAAGATGATTAATAATAATACCAGTCTGTTTCGTTATAAATTATACCTATCAGTGGTTGAGTAATTTCGACATCTTCATTGTAATTGAGACATTGTACGTCTAAATGGAGATGACAGAGATACAGCTTACAGGTTGTAGCTTTCACAATCACAACATGCATTTGGCCCTATGGTCAAAATATCCTGTAGAGACACCTTTTGAATTAAATAAATAAGTGTGTGTTTGTACCAGAGGATGAGACGGAGACACCCAGTGATCCTGACCCCAGTGTGCTGCCTGTCTCTGGGCTGAAGTTGTGTTGGGTGTGTGGTTGTCCTGGGAGCAAAGCATGCTCTCGCTGTCACACCGTCACCTACTGTAGCAAGCACCACCAGACCCTGCACTGGAAACACACACACAAGAAGGAATGCTGCAACCAAGGTTTGGATGGTTTCCATTGTGTGTGTGTTTGTGTGTAGGGTTGTCACGATCATGACATTTTATTTGACCATTCATTGTCATTCAAATGATTAATGATTTAATTGTGTTTTTGGCATTGGAACATCTGAAACATTTTCAGTTCAGAGATTAAAATAGGGTGCATTTTGCATTCCAAAACAACGTCGGCACTACGGTACTACTGTACTGTTTTTTATTCTAGTTTATTTTGCTAGCTTTAGTTATAATAATAATTTCTTCTGTTTTCTACATGAATATTGCCACATTATAAGCATATAAAATGAAATGGGAGTTAAAGGTATATTCAGTGATTTCACTTAATTCAAATATCACTTATTTTTTTGTTTTGTTGTGATAATCCTCCCTACTATAGAGTGTGCTGGCCATATAAGGAGTTCCTCCCTGTCCCCAGTTAACCCCTGGGGGTCAAAAAACCTTAGGTTTCGTTTTTGACTCTCTATCCTGATTGGACGAAAGGCTGGGTCCCACAGCCAAAAACGAAACCTAAGGTTTTTTGAGTGAAATCACTGAATATACCTTTAAATGCTGCAATTTGTAAAAAGAGGCTATATTTAATCATCTTCAAACTGGCAGATAGCAGATAAACAATACGTCACGATGGGACGCGTTGTGTATCTGCTATTTGTATGTGTTGTAGATCTGCTATTTTCACTACCCTTTGAAAACGTAAAAAGAAACACTTTGTGACGATTACGAACCCTGTGACGACTCGTCTTTCTGTTGTACTTCTTGTCCCTCTATGTAACTATGTAGGGGCTCTCAGCATCACAGCCACTTTGTTCCTCTTCCCTGAGTCTGAACTGGACACTGAGCCAGAGAAAGAGGAGTCAGACACCCAGGATCGGGACGAGACGAAGGATGAAAGAGAGGAGAGCATACAGAGTGCGGATTGTCCTTCCTTAGCTGATGGTAAGCTGCCGCCTCTCCAGCTCGGCTATCCTACTGTTCTCTATTCATTTCCAACATTAACATGATAAACTATGGTAGAATAGCTCAGAGATTAGATAGTACACTACTGCACTTGCAAGTTGCACCACATGCTCTTTCAGCGACCAATTTGAACAAAAATAATAAATTAATAATAGCACAGGTCCTGACCCTACCCCCTGCTATTTTCACCGTTTTTGCATTACAACATTGTGCGGTGAAATATAAAAATAACGCTTAAGTGGTTAAGCGGTTCATTATACAAGTATTTAAAACATTTTGCGTCACGTTTATTTGATCAATCTAAAAAAGTAATCAATAGAGAATAGAATAATCAGTATGAAAATAATCAATAGTTGCAGCCTTATTGCTTCATCAGTTGATCGTTTCAAACGTTTCACACCATGAAACGCAATAGCGCAACAGTGATTATGTGCCATTTTCTTTGTTTCTCACTTGCAGCCCTTGCAGAGGCAGACCTGGAAGAGATGGCCACCCATGAGACAGAAGATAACAAAATGGTCCAGAGGTTTAAAAAGAGGATCGCTTCAGAACCACATCAAGTAAGAAGTCTATTGCTAATACATACAAGACACAAAAGTACAAGTTAGGCTTCAGAGCTGTATATATACTAGCAAGGAAGTGTAGAAAAACAAAACTAAGATGGGTGGGGAACAATCCACTCACATATTGTATGATTATCTGTCTAACAGTGTTGTTATTTTTAAATAAGGTGCTGCGTTACAGCCGAGGGGGATCTCCTCTGTGGATCTCCTCCCAGCACATCCCCGCCCATCAGGATATCCCACCATGCACCTGTGGTGCCAAGAGAAACTTTGAGTTCCAGGTAACTGCATTGTTCTTCCTCACCTCTGTAGTTTGACTGGTGTGGTGTTATGTTGTGACATCAAGTGTGTTCAGTTACCCAACGTTGTGTTGGACTCATTACTTGTCTGTTTGCACATCTCCAGGTAAGCACTAGTTGTTAAACAGTCCTGTGTTTTCCTCTCCAGGTGATGCCCCAGTTGTTAAACAGTCTCTCTGTAGACTCCACAGGGGCCAGTATTGATTGGGGGATGCTGGCTGTCTACACATGCTCTGTTAGCTGTAGTAATGACAACCATTACTGCCCAGAGTTCATTTGGAAGCAGGACTTCAGCTCAGAGCAACACGTATAAACAAGCCTGTGTACCGACTGTCCAAGTGCCATTTTCATCAGACCCACCATTGTTTAAATAAACTCAACTGTTCATCAGCCTTTTTGTCTGAAGACAAATTATTTTTTTTACCAAATGGGTTCCCAGATTGGTCTGTGAATAACGTAATATTGTAAAACGACTGATTCCACATTTTGTTCCGTTGTAGTCTGACATGTAATAGAACAAATAAAACATAACTAATATTAGCTTAATTATCCCCAGCCACCACATTTGTATGTTAAAGTACTGACACATCACTAATGGTAAATAAGGTGGTGGGTCATGATTCATTTCATTTTGTATTGAACTGAATTGTAGAACTAAATCCTCTCAAGACAAAGGTGAAGGCCAAGTAAGTAATAGCCTGGCATTAGCCAGACTGATGACGTGGGTTCACTGTGTGATTGAATCCAAGCTGTCAAGTCATTCTAATGCCAGGCTAAGTACATAATGCTATATTACTTTAATGACTCGATATTTGACATGTCAGTCCCAGACATCCTCACATCTTCTAAACAGTTGGTGACTGAGATGTAATTACTTTAGCGTTCTTTCAATTGTGAATGGACACTGGATGTGTTTTTGTTCAAGGAGCCATATTAGTGAGTCACTCAGTGTGCACACTGGAGAACGAAAATGTGAAATATCCCTTTATTATACAGAAAGCAAAATCTTTGAGGACTGCTAATATATACATTTTTAATTATGAACAGGGCAACAAATTAAACAATTTGAAGCCAGAACAGGAACTTCATTGATGGTGCTTTCTCAGACTGAAGCCTTACTATGACATTGTAAAACAAAGTAGGCTTAAACCTGGGTCCCTGTTTTCGTCAGTGAGAAACTTCTTTGCCCCTTTATTTTCTTTTACCATTTTGAAAAACATTAAAGTTGTTCAACAAGCCGATCTACATCAACACATGAGTTTGTAGCACCAGCTATTTTTAACTATTCAACAAATGTTTTTCAAAATAGTAAAAAAAAGCGAAGAAGTTTAGGTTATAAGAGGTTTAGCATTGACAAAAATAGGGCCCCTAGTGTCACAACGCATCTAGAACATTTGTCGTGCAACACCATCCTATGACTGAATATAAAATAGGCCTTAAGTGGTTAATCTTAGCTTGCTGTTTACTTCCCAAATATTTTCTTTCCCCCCTGTCAATACAGTCACCTGTGAACAAGGATGAATTAACATTCATATCTGGTCCATACGTCAATCACAGCTCTGGTATCGCATCTTTAACCACATCGAATCATACCATTTCTGGTTGAACACATGCTCTGGACAACTAAGACTAAGCTCCAGGGGTATTAATTTGTCTATGCTAAGGGTGAAATCATAAAAACAAAGAGCTTAAATATAAATTTAAAAGATTAAGAGAGAGAAAAGAACCTTGGACAGATTGAAGTTAAAAGTGAATCTGAATACTGTGGCAAACCGGTGATATGAAACCTGGTTTGTCCTGTCCATCAAACCATCTTTCAGTGCTGATAAATGGAAGACGGTACTGGATACCAAATATAATACATGGTAAACATTCTGAGACAATCTAGATTGTGGGGGCCCAAAATGCATTTTCTTCAGTGCTACCGATATCCACAACAAATGTGTTCAATTTGTCTACACTTATTGTGTAACCTATTGCCTGGTGGTCTGAGCTCATGTATCACCCCTTGGGGAATAGAGTTGATTTAACCTTATTTTGGGTACGTCCCAGAGTCCTTATTTTGGGTACGTCATAGTTGAAAATCTAATCTTCAAAATGGCAAAAAGAATTGTTGATCAAAATAAATGCATTGGTATGCAACCCATTGTGAATTTGTAAATCTGCTATTTTCTTCTATTAGTTGTATGACAAAGTACAGTATATAGGGCTTAAACTAAGGACTAGTTCACCCCAAAAACGACTTATTTCCTTAATCCTATCAATTACACACCCCATGAAGCCTTGAATTCATGAAGATGTTGTTTGTCACATTCCTAAGCCAATAATTTGATGAAAATATGCTAATGTCTCCGGCAGGACACTCCGCCGGTCATCAAATTATTGGTTTAGGAATGAGACAAAAACTAAAATAAATCTTGATGAATTCATCCAAGGCTTCATGGGGTGTGTAATCGAGAGAAAATAAGTGATTCTTTGGGCAAACTAATCCTGTTTAGAGGAAATACAAATGCAAACACTACTTAATAAAGAACGCGTATGTTGTTTCAACTTACCCGAACACTAAGTCAAACAGATGAAACTGAAACTGCTTGATCAAAAATATTGTCTTCTTACATAAAAAAGGAATGTAGCCAGACGATACGTGTAACCAGAAACAATCCGTGGAAAAAACCTTAAAAACAGCGTAAAACAACAGTCCTTCCAGTCAGTGTGCTGTACTGTTGAATGATACAGCGTTGTTCCTCCTCCTGCTCAACGTTGTTGCAACACAGAGACTTCTGTATCCATTCATTTCAAGTCTATGTACAAGCATGGATTCGCTGCAGAACTTGAGAACTTGAAAATATGCAATTATTTGAGATGAGACAAACAAACATACAAACAAACAAACAAAAACATAAAATGTGTGCGCATGGACGCACGTGCATGACTGTAAAAAAACAGATCACATCCCTGTACAACAGCCCAAATGGCAGTCCAAGAAAAAGAGGGGGAGATGGGTGGAGCAAGCGGAGGAGGGCAGGAGTCTACGTAGTTTTCCTGAAGCCTTTTAGGATGGGGTAGATGTTCTCAAACGCCTCATAGATCTCTCCTCTCACTTTGGCACCTGGACAGATACATATACGCAAGTATAAACACACAGTATATCAGTGGTTATGCCATTACCAGCAGCTACATGAATTACATTATATAGTAGCCATGTTATGCCTAGGCATTATGACAGTGTGTGGGATTCAATTAAATTGTGTATGTTATACTAATATACTGCGTTATGTTATTCTCTATTATACTGTATACACAGCACATTTCAGAGCAAGAGTGGAGGGTTAGACTAGACATTTACAATGTGCATTTTATTTTTCACCTGTGGTGAAACTTATTTGACTGCGTTGAACTTAATACAAATGCATTTAATTTCTGTCCTGCAGCAAATCCAATATCCTTTAATATAAGTTGGACTATTTTTTTTAGATATACACAGAAGTTGAGGATACTAGCTAGCCAACAAAACAGTTAACTTGTTTTAGTTTGCCAAGGAGAGAACTCACCTGTCAATACGACCTTTCCAGACACAAAGATGAGCAGGACAATTCTAGGCTTGATCATTCTATAGATCAGACCAGGAAACAACTCTGGTTCATAGCTGGAACAGACAGATAAGACATACCGCGTTAACATTATAACGTTACAGTCAATGTTGTTTTTGGCAGCAAATTTCTATTTTAGTTTTAGTCAGTCTCTTGAATAGTTTTCACTTAATTTTAGTCACCCGGAATGTTTTAGTTTTAGTCAACTAAATATCACACGATTTTAGTCTACTAAATCCACAGGTGATTTAGTCGACTAAAATGTGTTTTGGAGGGCCTTGATGGTGTCGTAATGGCTGATTTGATACTTGCTGAAAATAATGCGTTGCGCTTTCAGCATGCAATCAAGTGTAAAATGACTTGTGTATATTATACTGGATCTCTTGTCCACTAATACCTTCCTAACATTTTAGTCCAGTTTAATTTTTTTGATGAAATTGTTAGTATATTTAGTCTTAGTTTTAGTCATCATAGCCTAGTTTTCATTTAGTTTCCATTTAGTTTGTCGGTGAAAATAGGTAGTCGAAATGAAACAACAGTTGTTGGACAAAAAGAGTGAAATGAGATGAGAGTGCAAACTGCAACAGTGCGATATAACATTTTGAGACCATTACCGACGCAGTTTCTAACCAGTCAGAGATAAGCCAGAGTTTGGACATTTAAAATGAAGGTACAAAAAAAAAGGTAAAGATACCTGCTGAACTGTTGATGTGTCAGGACCAGTCCCTCTAGTCTTATTGGGAACTTCACATCACAACTGCCCACCATGTTTTGGATCTTAAAGTCCAGGAACTTGGCAGGGAAACCCAGCTTTTGAACAACACGGGCATACTTCCTCGCTGCTAACCTGGACTGCTCTTCACTAGAGACCACATGTGAGGGCGAGAGAGAGAAGGAAGCAAGAGGGATGAGATCCCACAGAACGTGAAATGAGGTGTGTATGACTCCCAAGTTGTTTAGACTGCAACATTAATCACAACCTATGATAAATGGTGCATTTATATAGCGCCTTTTACATAGATTGTGCATTACATTCACACACCGATGGCGGCGGAAACCATCCAAGGCACCAACCAGCACATCAGCAGCAATTAGGGGTTCAGAGTCTTGCTCAAGGACATTTCGACACCAACTCTGGGGGAGCCCGGGTTCGAACTGGCAACCTTGCGGTTACCATCCGGCCACTCTACCCCTGAGCCACCACTGCCGATAGTTGGTTTTACTGACCTTTTGGCTCCTGTGCATACCATCTTTCCAGAGCTGAAGATAAGAGCAGTGGTCCTAGGCTCTCGTATTCTCATGATGACAGCAGCAAAACGCTTGGAGAGAAGAGGAGAGCATGGTATTGATATTTCATAGTGATGCACCGAATATTCGGCCGCAGAAAGTATTCGGCAGAAAATGGCTAAAAATGCATTTTCGGCCTATTCGGTATATATAATATAATATTAATCATATTCGGATATTCGGTATTCGGCTTTCGGCCAACTGTTTCCCAAGAATTTCCCTTTCGGTGCATCCCTAATATTTCATATTATTTATTTGACTTATTTGACATGCACGCAAATCATTTTAAATCCTACAACATATACTGTACATTCAAGATCATATGTTCAAGGCCTATAGTACATTTCGAGTGGTTTCACTGATCGTTTGTCGGCATAGAAACTTTACGATTTAACTAAACGTACATTTTCCCTTCATTGTCAATGGCGTTTTTAAAACAAACATTGACGGTCTGGGCACCGGACTGGTAATCCAGTCGCAGTGTGCCGCGGGTTCGACTCCCGGACCCGACACGGCCTTTACTGCATGTCATCCCCCCATCTCTCTCCCGTTTCCTGTCAGCCTACTGTCTGTCCCTTCAAAAATCAATAAAAAGGCGTAAGCCGCAAAAAAATATCTTAAAAAAACAAAAACAAAAAAACATTGAACTAAAAACAAACATTAGACCTGTATATAGGAAAACATGTTACAGCCCTACCTTAGGGTTGTACTCGGCATTCCTAGCTCTCAGGGCGATGGTCTTCAAATCCAGCTTGCAACCGAGATTCACTGTAGATACTATGTTCCTAGTGAAATGAATGCAGATCTTCAACACATAAAACCAAGAGAAGCCACAATAATAATTGATATCTTAACAGAGGCTATGACTGAGTGCAACAAAGTTATCCAGGAATGCCTACCTAGTGGCAAAAAACTACTTTCTGGCCTTGACAGCCCATACATCCAAAGTATCTGAAATGTTTGTTTCATGAAAATCCACCATAGGCATGTTATGACTGAGCTACTATCTGGCAAGAAAAAGTGTTTGTAAGCGCATGTTTTCAATAATGCAACGTCCTGCTTCCTACGGCATTGTAAGTGTCTGTGACACTGGTAATCCTAACTTCAATCATTTCTTAAATTTGAAGTTGATTTGTTATTTACCTTGCCTATTTTGTTTCTTATTTTGAAACTTCCTGTTACCACACCACACTTAGCTGAGGCCTGCTAGTCTCACACACCATTCTCACACTGAGCCTGTCCCCGTTTCCACACCTAAGTGCAAAACAGTTTTGCGCTGCGGACAGAATAAGCTGTGATGCGCATGCGCAACTGATTTTTAGACAGCTGGTGGATGGGAATTAAGCTCCACCTCCGCGGACGATTGACGCGGAGGAGAGCACTTCCAGGAATCTGGCCATCGCGCAAGTCGTCCGCGGAAGTGGAGCTTTTTTTCCATCCACCAGCTGTCTAAAAACCTGGTTTTGAAGCTGTGCGCAGCCGAAAATGTGCGCAGCTCTTTTGATAGTGTGGCAGCACCCAGAGAGTGGCAGAGGGGAAGCACCAGCATTTGTTTGCACAGCGTGCCTTTGTTACACTGCACAGCAAGGTATGAAATTAAATGTTTGATTGCTTATATGCAAAGTGCACATTCATACTGTAGGCCTACTCAATTAAGTAAATGTTGCCTATAAGACACAGCTTAAGTGAACAATTGACTGAACTTGTTTATATTGTTTGACAGTGCCCGTCATGCTATTTGTGACCATTGATGAAGCACCCATGATGACTGTTTGATGCAAGTGGTTCATGCAGCCTTTTAGTGCCCTTGATAGCAGACTAAAGCGGAGTGAGGTACATGCTTGTTTCTTGTGTTTTGTTTGGAGTTTCTTTTCTTTCGTGATTTCCCTTGGAGGTTTAATTATTATATTTGTTTGGCATTTTGTTTTGGTATAGGGTACATTTGGTTCTTTTGGTATTGGTCTTATAATAGAATTGTTGTGTTACATCACTGAATTATAATCTACTATAAATTGATCATTTGATTGTTGCATTGTATGAAAGTGATTTTATTGTTGATGAGTGAAACTATTAAATTATGTAAATTGATTGTAATGGTATTTATTCATTTTTTATAGTCATCATTTCAACTGCAGAGGGCCGCTTACAGGCATTATGTGCACAGATGAAACAGGTGGTACAAAGGACAATTGTGTGATTTCCATCGAGCGCTTCCAAACTCCATGTTGCTCAATGTTTTGCCACTCAGTCTAGATGAGGAGGTGTCCCGGTGAAAAAAGGTGATGCATGTGCATACTCTCTATTGTGGCATCTTTGCCAAATCATTGAATCTAATAGCCCATTCACACTAAATAACTTTGTTCCGGCATGCGCCCTGGCTACAGTATGCCACACAAAAATGTAAAAGAAAATCATTAAAGCATTAATAAAGATTACTCATATGTGTTGGAGATAAAGCCAGAGAGGCAAGACTGAGATGGTTTGGACATGTACAGACTACAGAGGAGGGATAGTGAGTATATCGGTAGAAGGATGCTGTAGTTGGAACTGCCAGGCAGGAGGCCTAGAGGAACACGAACGAGGAGATTTGCAGTATGGATATAGTGAAAGAAGACATAAAGTTAGTTCTTCTGAGAGAAGGAAAAGAGAGAGGACAGGGTGAGATGGAGGCAGATGATTCGCTGCGTCGAACCCTGAAGGGAACAGCCGAAAGGAAAAGAAAAAGAATCAAGCTTTTCTGCACCTGATCCAGGTCAGAATAATTTAAATATTGAGTAGATACTCAATATTCCCATATTATTTATTTGCTAGATAATACATAGTGCACCCTTTCAAGGAATAGTTTAGTACTGGCTTTGTTGCACTGTCTGCTACAAAATGCATAAACAAGTTACCAAGTACAATGGGGTAAAATAGAAGAACCATAATTATGCAACTTACTGTAGCTGTGGCACTATTCCAGAGCTCTCTGAAGCCGGCGTGGCAGGTGTGATGGGAGTCATGGGGGTGAGAGGTGTGGCTGTGTAGAGGGGGGTGTTCCCTGGCAGGGCAGTAGTGGTGGTGCCCCCTACTGACTGGGAGTGAAACAGCTGAGGGGTCTGCCCTGATGTCCCAGGCAGTCCTGAAAAAGAAAATAAATTTATATTTTATTTATATATACTAGTCCTTACCCGTTGTGAGATATTTGCCCCCCCTTGTGGCCGTGAAGGGTACTGCGCCCGGGTGCGTTTGTTATTGACTAATAAATTAATTAATAATCATTAATGTGTCAAATCCTGTGGTCAATGCCTGTGTGAAAAGTGGGAGTGATTGGTGCAGGCAGTAAGGAGTTACGGCACTGTTTCTGACAGACAGACACACACACACACACACACACACACGGACGGACACACACACACACACACACACACACACACACACACACACACACATTGTTAGAATTATAGTATGATGATGATGATATACACATACATACACTGTGTGTGTGTGTGTATATATATATATATATATATATATATATATATATAAATAAAATATAAATGTCATGCATGCATGCATGCATACCTAGGGTTAAACCTAGGGTTTAAAAAAAGGCAAAAGCATGCTCTGTTGCACTGGCCTAAAAGTGGGTCCTTAAAAACTGCTTCAACTTCTGAGATGTATGTATGAATGTATGTATACAATTTACAATTTAGGCATTTAGCAGACGCTCTTAATCCAGAGCGACTTACATTAAGCAAGAACAAAAAAGCATGGGAATACATCACATAAAAAGCATTTATCATGAAACATGCGTAAGAAAGTAACAGTGAAATATCTATATAATGAAACTATACATATAAACTATACATGTGTATGTATGTATGTATGTATGTATTTAAAAGGGGGGCTTTTTTGTAAAATCCCAGCCCACAATACGTTCATATATTTAAAAATAATTCCAAAATAGGGTTACCAGTGAATGGCAACATGCCTATTCACTGGGGACTATGCAAGGCAGAGGCGTCCACGCCCCTGAGTCCAAGTTAGACTAGACCACATATATAAGTATGTATGTATGTATGTACAGTTGGAATAATAGTAACAACAATAATATAGGTATACTGTACATTTTATTATTATTATTTATCATTATTATTGTCCATCCTACAAGTGGATCAAGCCGAAGGAGTCTGAAGTGTAAAAGGTCTTGCCCAATACAGGGTTAAAAGCCCAAACCACATTTGCCATGCACCACCTTGCAACATTGCACAGCAGAGGCTGATCTCTCTCCTCAATGGGACGTGTAATGGCTGTGCCACGTGATCGTTGGAAGAGGGCAATTACCAGTTCTGAGACTGCAGTTGCCTTTATACTCTCGGCTAGCATGCTGGTGTCATCCTAATGATGTCACGATGAATTGGCTATATCCATATATGGAGTCTCAAGGTCAGCCATACTCAAATATGGAGTCTACGATGTCAGACTTTGATGTGTCAGCCAGCTCCGTATTGGTGTTCCAGGCATTCTATCATACCCACATATGGTGTCCATGACCCACTAACAGCATTGACCATAACCAGGACTCAGTCAAACTTAGTGGTAGCTATGGCGATCTATAAAGAGCAGTAGAATCATTTCTAAATTAGAAGAATTAAAAAGCAAGCATAGTTAGAAAAATAAACAAGTATTTATATTAAACTTAAATATATGAATTATGAAATCAACACTTAACTTCAATAATTCTATATGAAGTATATAAAATAGTAAATATAAAATACATATTGTACATAAACTAAAAACTTCTCAATGTTTGTCAAAAACAGACGATCTGATGTGAGCTTGCAGATCTGCATTTTTGGGGTAAAAATGTTAAAAAGGGACACATCACCTGAGGTTGAATAATGGCCAATATAGTGTGACTCGAGACTGGACTACATCATCATCAATTCTCACTTTACCTGCGTTAGCCTGTTGAGCCTGCTGTTGCTGCTGTTGTCTCTGTTGCTCCTCCAGAATAGACAGACTGTTGGTGTTTGTGACCGGCTGAGGCGTCAGGCCTGAGCCATATGGCATCATGGGACTGAAGATAGGCATTCCTGGGGTCATGGCACCCTGCAAATTGAAGGAAAAAAAAGATTAACCACTTAACTAGCAATTGAACCCCGGCATCCATATAGACTTTGAGGAACATTAGCCCAAAATATCCGATCTACAAGGCATTGCAATTGCGTTAGAGCGTTGTGGGCTTGTAGATCGGCTATTTAATTATAGAAGGTTTAAGTGGTTAAATCCTATACACTTAGTTGCTCACATCACATCGTAATGCGATGCACTGTGAGCTTGTATATTGACACCAGAGTTAATTTGGTTCATTGGGAAGTGTCTAGCATCCTATTTTATTCAAGGCTTATAATTTATAGAGTAATGTTGGCCTATACAGTGAAGAGAAAGACAGCCTGTGTGGATATTATGAACACTGACACACTGCCCCAGTAGCAACCTAGCCGCGTCACCAGACTTTCCACCTCAGAGGAAAGCCTGGTCTTCATTCTAAAACTAACCATGTGATCCGGTTTAGAAAAAAGGAAGAAAAGAAAAATATAATCGTGGTTCCGGTTGCCATTGGATTGTTTTCATTCCCTACATAATGCAAATCAATTAGTTTAGTCTTGCGAGTTTTATACTAGGGGAATTATTTGGGAGAAATGCACGGTGCCAGGGGTTCTGGTCGTGATGATGTTATTTCCACTCAGACCGGATCATAAACCCTAAAATGTTATTGATCCCAGGCTAACAATTCAGCAATGGCTAATTGGCTATTAGATGACACACAAGTGACAACACAAGCAAACATGGGAGGAAAAGCAGACAAACAAAAACAGTAAAGGCAAATGAGTTAGAATAGTCTTGCCTAGACTTGTTGTTTAGTGTCAATGAACAAATGCCATAACACCAATGTTGTCATTCCCTTGCTGTCACATATGTTTTTAGATGATTTTAGAAATTGTACATGAGGGTATCGGTTACAGCATTATGCTTTTCAAGCGTAAGGTTGTAGCCTAGGTTCGAACCCTGCCTGCGGTTGACGTCAGCAAGGGCATGTGGTCACAACAAGTTCCTAACGCCAAATCAAATGGGTCCAGATCTGAGCCAAGTCTCATGGACACTGGGCTCACTTACTTCCTGGACTACATGTTGTCTCAGTAAGACGAATACCAAACGAGTTGCCCCTTTACCAACTCGCCCCGGGCGTACAGCCGGCGGAACTTCGCGGCCTGGTATTCGTAAAGTAACCCAAGTAAATTATGCTTAAACCTAACCTTATTACTAAAACTATGCCTAAACCTAACCCTATAGCTAAACTTAATCTCAGTAAAACGATGCCTAACCCTAAACTTATTTCTACCTTATTCTCAGTAAAACAAAATAAAGAATGCAAGAACCGGCGGACCGAGCGGTCGGCGGAAACAAAATCGAGGGGCGAGATGGTTTAGGGGCGACCGTACCCGATACCAGTAAGACCCAAGGCGGCCACAAAACGGAGCAGTGCACCAAAGCATTATGGCAATTGTAATGTTTTAGAAGACATTTGTAGAATCTGTCCTCAGGTCTAAATGGGTTAATACCGTTGGGGAAGCCAGCCCCTGGAAAGGTGTGCTGTTCTGGTCCATGGCGTCTGGTCTCAGCTAGCTGCCACCGAGAAGGCGGAGGCTATCTGTACGTCACGCAGCAGTATGAGAGGAGTGTTACAGCAGTCTGCAATGGAGGAAAATCAACGTTTATGTGCTGGAGTTTACATTATACCGGTATACACTTCCTCCTCTTTGTTAGTCAAGCTCTGCTTGGAATGGAGTAGTAAAATGAGACTTGAAATAAGAGAAACTTGAAGAATAATTTGTATACTATATTTAACATTTCCTAATTATATGCCATTTAACTTTCATTTGTTCCTTTAATATTAATATATTTGTAATTAAATGGCAGATATTGGCACGTCAAAGAAATCACTTTCCTTGGCAATTCCCTTTCACCTAGGAAGTCCATTCACACTTTGTGTACATGTTTTTTGACTAGTGAGTGGGTAAACATACTATACTTAGCCTTGAAACAAGACTGTCATGATATCATTAAGAAATTTCAATAACTGTTTGGGTTGAGATATGACCCGTTATGAGCATTGATTTATGTAATGAATTAACTTATTCCACCGTCGACTATAAAACAGCTCTGCACATAACATCAATTAATGTTGTAGTGGCGCCAACAAGTTGACAGCTTCCCCACTGAGGCAGCAGCGTTAGCTTATGTCTACAAGGGTTTTTTTCCCCCTCCAGAAAGGGCCCACCTTTCCAATAAATAAATCATTAATATGATTGATTTACACATGCACAATATTATAGTCCAGCTCTGTGGTTTGCTGTGGCAGTAGAACAGTCTCCATCAGATAACACAGCACAACTCAATCACACTGACTACCAGTCAACTTTGAAGCTTGCTATGCTAGCTGGCTACACGCTAAGAAATGAAGCGAATGGGTAGCCATTGAATAACATAACATCACCTCAAGATTGGTTAGAAATGCACGTTTGAAAAGTCGTGCATGAGCTTTTATACAAGTGTCAAGACAGGCGGGTAATGGTTGACAAACACTCACCGGCTCCGTGTCACTGTAAACCGTTTAAAATCACATTTAAAACAAAACACCACCATGGCATGCTCATTGCTCTGCACTGCACTGCGCTCTAGAAAACAGGAGAAACACTGGCAAGTGGCAACTGGCAAGGACACTACGGACACGTCACAAACACCCGGAAGTGTCTGCAGTGCAGAGTAGTTCGTCGCTATGTTTTGAAAAAGTAAATGGATTTCACTGATTGATTTATTTATTGATTGATTGATTGATTGATTGATTGATTGATTGATTGATTGATCCTGTATGTAGAATGGGTATATTTATATAATGAAAGTCAATACAAAAACTGCTAAGAGGATAAAACCATTAAAAACACTATTAAAGATTTGTTTACATGATCAGGGTCCTCCATTTTTAATTCATCAGAACATTTAAAGACGTACAAATATATATACTTGTATGAAAAAGAAAAAAAGGAAATCATATACAGTTTTAGAAAGTAAAAATGGGGGAAAACGTGTACAGTGTGGGGGGGGGGAATTATGTCAGAATTTTAGTTTAGGTGTGAAGCATCCGCTTATTCCGCTACATCACTGACTATTCCTTGGTGAAGTGTAACATCCGGCGGGAAACGGGCTGAAGCCTGAAGTAGCTTTCGCTTCCGTTAAGTCAAAGTTCGCAGCATTACAAAGCAGAAGCAGCAGAAAACATGGCGTCGCTGAGTGATAAGTCCGTTTGGGACGAAGTGGAGGATGGAATTGGAGAAGAAGTGTTGAAAATGTCCACGGAGGAGATAGTGCAGCGCACTAGACTCCTGGACAGCGAGATAAAGATCATGAAGAGTGAGGTTCTGAGAGTCACCCACGAACTCCAGGCCATGAAAGACAAGATCAAGGAAAACACCGAGAAGATCAAAGTGAACAAAACCCTGCCTTACCTGGTGTCCAACGTCATCGAGCTGCTGGACGTGGACCCCAACGACCAAGAAGAGGACGGGGCGAACATCGACCTGGACTCCCAGAGGAAAGGCAAGTGCGCCGTGATCAAGACCTCCACCAGACAGACCTACTTCCTACCCGTGATCGGCCTGGTCGACGCCGAGAAGCTGAAGCCCGGAGACCTGGTGGGTGTCAACAAAGACTCCTACCTGATCCTGGAGACTTTGCCCACCGAGTATGACTCCAGGGTCAAGGCCATGGAGGTGGACGAACGTCCCACGGAGCAGTACAGCGACATAGGCGGGCTGGACAAACAGATACAGGAGCTGGTGGAAGCCATCGTGCTTCCCATGAACCACAAGGAGAAGTTCGAGAACTTGGGGATTCAGCCTCCCAAAGGAGTCTTGATGTATGGCCCCCCGGGAACAGGCAAGACTCTGCTCGCCAGGGCTTGTGCTGCTCAAACCAAGGCCACGTTCCTGAAGCTTGCAGGTCCCCAACTTGTCCAGATGTTTATTGGAGATGGTGCCAAGCTGGTGAGAGATGCCTTCGCCCTAGCCAAAGAGAAGGCCCCATCTATCATCTTCATTGATGAACTTGATGCTATCGGAACCAAGCGCTTTGACAGCGAGAAAGCAGGTGACAGAGAGGTCCAGAGAACCATGTTGGAGCTTCTTAACCAGCTGGATGGATTTCAGCCCAACATGCAGGTCAAGGTAATGACTCCCAGTTTCTCACATTTCACATTAAACTTTGTCACATCATCACAGGTTTACAGGTAAAAATGTGTGATAAATAACAATGAAAATGGGTGATTTTTATGTCAAAATATCCTAATATAATATGAACAAACGTGGGGTCCCAATCACAAGAATTCACCAGGACTTCCCAAACCAAATGTACATTAACTTAAACATCATTTTGTCTTCTGATAGTACACATTAACATAGCCCTGGTCCAGTGCGTCAGCGTCAAGGCTCATTCATAGTCTGGATTTTCGGTGGTGAGGTGACCACCGAACTACAACATGACGTCACGAGCCGCGGTGAAGAGCAAACCACCGCCCCAGCCCTTGTCTCTGTTTTTACTCACCACCGCTCAACGTTATTTCAGCTCCGGTGGTCACCTCACCACCGAAAATCCAGACTATGAATGAGCCTTTAGTGAGTCTTCTGATAGTACAACATGTATTGTACAGGAGTGGACAAGTCAAGTGACTTTGCTAACCTTCCGTAACCCATGTGTTTCTACTAGGTGATTGCTGCCACCAATAGAGTGGACATCCTGGACCCGGCGCTGCTCCGTTCTGGACGTCTAGACAGGAAGATTGAGTTCCCCATGCCGAACGAGGAGGCCAGGGCTCGGATCATGCAGATTCACTCCCGCAAGATGAACGTCAGCCCCGATGTCAACTACGAGGAGCTGGCCCGCTGCACCGACGACTTCAATGGAGCACAGTGCAAAGCAGTCTGTGTTGAGGCTGGAATGATAGCGCTGCGTCGTGGCGCTACAGAGCTGAACCACGAGGATTACATGGAGGGCATCCTGGAAGTCCAAGCTAAAAAGAAGGCTAACCTCCAGTACTATGCCTAAGGAAACATCCGTATGTGTCTGTGAAAAGTGTGTCTTATTTTTCATTTGTAAGGTTTTCAAAGTTAACTACATTTAATAAAAGGAAATGAAAAATGACCTAATTCGATCATGATGTAGATGTGTATTTCTTGTTCTTCCTCTTGATGTTCAGCAGGAAATATTAGAGCCACTGCCAGTAGTCTACTACTTATTTACGGTGACCTTGTGTGGTTATGGTTCACAACTTACATACCAAACTATCTTCATAATTAAGCAACTCTAAAATATAGAATTTCCAATCTGTAAACATTACTGTGCAGACACAGAATTTGAATCCATTAAAAACAATTGTTCATTTTTAAGAGGCTAATTCTTGTCAAATGAACTTTCAACTCTGAACAGGATTACTTCAATAATAGGACACGTTTAATTTGCTGTGGGGATAAAGGTTGTTTGTAGTTTATATTCTTTAGTACTTCAATACTCAAATTCACCTACATTGGACCTGGTCATATGCAGTTTGCACACCAAGCTTTGTGGCTCACATCAGGCTGATGTGAGCCACTGCTACAGATGACTTAAAAGTATCCCCCAAGCTACAGGGATATCGTTTAGTGGTTGTTTGCTTTCCACAGTTGACCCAGCGTTACATGTGCATATTATTCTAGGCACTCAACCTTTATATAAATGCATGCTAGGATTGGGCCTCAAACTTTTAAAACGAACTTTTGCATTAAAACGTAGGGCTCTAAAAAATATTTACTCCTGAAAATAGTAAGATGTTTTAGGCAATTAAAACGTTTAAAATGTGGTTGCTCCAGGTCTATGAATGGACCAAACACTTTCAGATTAACAATATAAAAATGTACTTTCTGGGCATTCAAATATTTGATCGACTTTGACCATCCCACCCACAGGGGCCAAAGTGGGTTTGTTTAGAAGCAGCTTCCTAGGGGATACGATGGGTGGAACTCATCCCAGATGCTGAGAGCTGAGGCACAAAACCGCACACTAAAGATGGAATCAATCATAGAACACCAGGTGTGGTTAAATGTCTTCCCTGTGTATTTTTGGTTTCTTCCTGAAAGCTGAAAGTGAGTCAAAAGGCCCAATCGAAATAACACCATTTTAGTGACATAAGATTCATAACTAGGTATACTTAAAGATGTGTGTCCACTGTCCACATAACATAACATTTCCTGTACACTTTTTTGAAATACATCTTAGTATAATCATATCTGATGATCATGTTTGATACTTAAAATTGTGTAGTGCGTACAGGACTTACATGAAACTCATCTGAATTGCCTTTTCAAGTGGTAGGTGGTCTGTGTATACACTATAGTGTGTACTGTGCACACCTTGAGCAATAATGTAAAAAGAACATTCCAGCAACGTTTATTCTTTAATAACAATGTAAAAAGAACAGGAGATTAATTATTCTTCCACAAAATAATGAAAAATCCAGACGGAGCCAAAAACTACACAATGCCAGGACAGTGAGAAAAGGAATAGGTGAGTAAACCTGGGCAAAAAGGAGAAAGAATGGACATGAGTCTTTCCCTCCTCAATCCTTCCTCAGTGAGAAAGTTTCTTCCTTGATGCCTTCCTTGGTGACGACACATAGCCTAAGAGCATCTCCAGTGTAGACGTCTCTCTCTGCGGCTGAAATGAACACATCTTTGACCAGTCGAGTTGCCTTTTCCTGAGTCAGAGGAACGTGCTGTACACCCTCCATATTCTTAAAACCAATCTGGAGGCGGACGAGAGGCACAGGGACATGGAGTGTTGAATACCATAGAGCACAGAAGCAAAAGTACAAGCAATATTTTGACTTAGTTTGACGTTATGTTGTTATGAAATGTCATAACTGCAGCAGGGCACTAGTTCATACACACAGCACGTAATGTTTATTAATGGGGATATTTGATCATTTCAGTAAAAGTGATTAGTGAACAATATTGGATGTGTGAGAATGCATATTTACCTGGTTGTCTAGTAGTGGCTGTAGCATAGCACTGGCTGATCCTCCTGCCTTGTAGGTGTCTCTCTGGTAGGAGCCCACTGGGTCAAAGCTATAGACAGCTCCCTTGCCTGTCAGACAAACACATAATCTGAATGATTCGATGAAATCCCACTGCATAGTATAATACCAAACGTGTGACGGTCTTATTCTCAAATGTGTCTATTCAACACAAAAACTCAATACAAGACAAAACAGACAAAAACATCAGCTTACAGGGCGAGCAGTTGTGCATCATGTCCTAGTCTAGCTAGCAAGCAATATAATATAATTGGCCCTGCTTCACAGCATACCCAGAGAATAAGAATAAAAACAAAAACATTGTAAAAGGATGCAAATGTAGCTACAACTAAAAAAATTACCTTATACATTCTGTACTTAAAGTACTTCATAAAGTGAGTGTTATTGATACTCAGCTACAGACCCTTCCCATTCAGATCTCCCATGTCAGACATTACATAGCGAGGGCCTCTTCAACCAAGGGAGCTAAGCAACCAACATATAGGCATTGGCAAACAGCCTATGGCCCTCATTTATCAATTCAGTGTAAAATCCCAAATTCGAGTGTGGGTTTCGTAGTACACCCACGTCGCCACGGCATTTATAAAGTGATCGCAAACAGCTGATCCTTCCTTAATTTCGTTCTGACGTTAATGTGACCTCGCTAGCCTTGCTGTCATGTCCACGCACGCACGTAGGCCAGCCTACGTGCGTGCGTGGAAATAAAGGCGTGCAGTCCATTTATACCTTTTTTAAATAATATCACAGTGAGCCGCATCACCGCATTGCGCTCCCAAATCAAGTGCGCTCGCATAACAAGGCCAGTAAAGCACTGTTTGATTAAGCACAAACTAATACATTGTAAACATGTTATATATTTTTTAATTGCGCGATTTTAATTACTTGAAAAGTTGGAAATCTCTTTTTATTTTACATGTATATACTGTACACATACCGTTTTATATTAACATTTTAGGAGTGAAAACATATGTTTAGATGCCTGTGACAGCGTGTCAGCAGTTCAGACAATGCTGCTCCGCTTGTGTACGACAGAAAAACAGCCGAGGACAAAGCGTACGACAGCTCCTGACCAGACGTGACTTTTTGTCCTACTCAAGTTCAATTTCAAGCTTTGGCGGAAATGGTAAATGCTGAAAATGTCGGTAATTTCAACATGCACCCATATTTTGGCGTACGCGCGGTTGATAAATGAGGGCCTATATGTTTAGCACTACCAGGACTTACCCTCCTCATCCAGTCCTCCAATGATGTTGTACACATAGTAAGGGAAGAACCTCCTGCCATACAGGATGGTGGACAGCATGGCTGCTATGGCATTACTGGTCATCATCTTGTTGTTCGAGTGCTTGTACATCTGACAATGGCAGACAGGAAACATTTATTTTGGTCGGTCCATTCGAAATAATGTGGTCATGTGTGGTACATAAAACTACAGCTGGACGCTAATAAATACATTTTAAATGCATTGCGAGCATGATGGGGTGCTCATGACTTTTCATGCCTCTCTACATGGCTTGTACAGCTTGGAGATGAGGCAGAAACCAGATACACAATCTATATATACATTTGAATAGATGTTTTGTTTAGAGCACTTTAGGGCATAAATCGTTTTAATGTTTGTGTGATTTTTGATGATGATTTTTACTCATTCTGTCTTAGCGATCGCCAAAAGAGGCTGGTAATGCAGGGGTGAGTTAATTTGGATAATCCCTGGAATTTCAGGATCATTTCAGTAGCAGTGAGTTACTCAACAAGACCATGCAATGGAGAATAAGCGCCTACTGGCTGTGATTAGGGAAAAAAAATTCGCCGAAGCGAAAACATTGTGAAACTGACTTATGTGGCCGGTTAAGACTGATATGAGGTTAGGGGACTTGCATGACGGGTTAAGACTGAGGTTAGTAATAGTCGGACGTGACCAACACCACGTCGGACGTCTCAGCGTGTCCTAATCAAAGCCAGTATTGCATGGTTGATTTTCATTCGAAACTATACGACTATGCTCACCTTTAGCCTGGCGTCGATGATCTTTGTCAGGGTTAGGCAGTCGCCATGGAAGCCGCTGCAGCCAATCACAGTAGTGTCTGTCCTGTAGGAGGAGGAAGTGCAGAGGGTTGGCAGGATAACATACTCTTCCAAATGTTCTCTGGGACATCTGGGAGTCAGTGAGGGTACAGGCTTTAGTCCCGACATACTATTGGTCCGACTGTCATTAGACAGACACCCTACCCACAACCCTAACTAAGGTTCCATTTGTACACTCTCAGTAACACAGCCCTACGGGGCCATTTAGAACCCACTCAATGACACTGGTGTAGCAGTGTCACCAGAGAGCCAACATGCACAATAGCAGCACCCTGACTCTGTTTGACCAGTATGGAACAGAGCCTTCATTAGTGTCAGTGGTAACAGTGGTATTGCTCTGCATTGGCTTCCTTCCCTGTGTGCCCCTAACCTGGGCCGTGACTCGTAACACATGCAGAATACTACTCATGAGTCGTGAGTCTGTATATTACTAAGGTGGAAAAGCACAAGGATACTGCATTTATGTAAAAGTTACTGTGTAATCAGATTATATGGTGCAGAAACTTGTGACAAAATTGTCACAAAATGTGAGATTCTAATTAGAATTCTGAAAGATCAGTTATCTCCACATGGAACTGTTTTGAGCTGCCTAGCCATGTTAAAGCCTGTTCTTTATTATAGACAAGTTCAGAATGTTTTGTATACAAATGGGTAATTCCAGGTAGAATGTCTATGAATATTTTCAAAACATGAGTTCAGAACATTAGCTATTATCTGATATGCTCTGCGGAGAGGGTAATTGGCCGTCCCCTGCCCTCCCTCAAGTCCCTGCACGACTACAGGACATTGATGACATAGACAACGGCTCTGAGGCACATGTCAAAATTGAAGGTCAATTTTTCCAGCGATTTATTGTGGAAGCTTGTAGTTGTCAAGCTTCTGCGTGCGTAACATAAGTCCTAGAAAAGGTGCGCTGTGATTGGCCAGTAGTCACTTGAGTGACAGCGAGAGACATGGAGTCGCATAAGTGACGTCACTTGGGCAGCAACGCAGCGTGCCTTCAATGGAGACACGTCGCTCCAATGACCTGCAGCGGCCAATGAGGCATCTAGTTTTTTTAATATCTATGGTTGAGGAGAGAAAGAAAAGTCATGGCCGACCACTCCCACTCTGGCCACGGCCTCCTCACCCTGCTCTCCTCTGGGATGCTGAAAGCTACGAAAGCTGCCACAGACTACGTTTTTTGGCAGCTGAGGGGGAAATTACATTGACTTACATTGACTCTGGCTTCACTACCTCCCCTGCCCCTTAGTGTCACCGGCAAAATGATACACTATGAACTATAACTCTGCACTTTATATTTATCTTCCTTGCACAGTGTTGTCTTTGTGTTGTTCGTATTCATCTGTTATGTGTGAAATAATAATTGAATGCAGACACGATACTGCTGAAACAAATTCCTATGTGTGTACAGTGTGTACACACAATGGCTAATAAAGTCTGAATCTTGTGTCAACCTGTGGATATTATAGAACATCATCATGTATTTCTAATAGTCAATAGCAATATCACGCAAGTCCTGTTTTTCTTGGCGTTTAGCTATCCGGATAAACATTTGTGATGTCATGATTCGGTCAATTGTCATTCATTGAGCTTGCACCGCTAATGGGTTATAATTATGGTGCCCAGTCAGTGCCCACTTACAACTTATAGCATTTTGGAGATTCACGGGTGTGAATTGAATAGCCTTCACTTAGACGAGTGTCTGAAGCAACAATGGCAAAGTCTTCTCCAGCAACAGCCAGTACAGTCCTGGAAAACAACCCACATCATCAGATCAGAGTCAGAACAATTACTTCATCACAGTAAATATATAGTAGTATAATGCAAGTACACAAGTAATAAGTATAGAAAGCCACTTCTAAAAGTGGGGTTCATGGACCCTCAGGTTTCCAACCTGACCCATGTTTAACCCCAGTTACTTGCAATTTACATAGTTAAATGTAACACTGCCTGTACAAATGAAATGGAACCAAATTGACCCGTTTGTACACTCTCGGGAATATGTAGCCCTACAAGCAGAACCCAAATGCTACTGAAGTTTCTGACATTTGTTCGACCCAGATAGCATTGGGTCCTATACCACGTCGTCCATGCCACCTGTTTAAAACATTTACTGGCTCATGTTTACATCTTTACCGCCTCCCCGCGCGCTTTGACGAGATTCTTCAGTATGAGGCTTTCTGAATATGTAAAGTATGAGTATCCATACATGCCGCTGCGAATATCTCCTGTGGCGCGGAAGCCGTTAAGTATTTTTAATATATGTTTGCCCGATTTGGTCTTCTTTTCCTTCCTTGTTTATTGACACCTCATTGTACCGCCTATCTGGCTAGCTAGTGGCGCTATAGCTATGACACAGCAGATCAGAGGCAGGGACGTAGCCTCACAAGCCAACCGCACACCGGGAGGCGGTACAATAAACGGTAAACAAACAAGAAGAAATAAAGCGTCAAACATGGATTAAAAATACTTAACGGCTTCCGCGCCACAGGAGATATTCGCAGCTGGATGTATAGCTACTTAAAGTTGCCGAATTCAGAATAACTCAAGGAAAATAATGGCGTCACATGCCGCGGGGCCTATTTTAGAGAGAATTTCCATTTCCGCATTCCGGAATTTCCATACGAAAGTACAGTAGAGAGCAGGGACCCAACGTAAAACTCAACAAAATATCAAAAAGTTTTACGTAGGGTCCCGAAAGGGGCTAGGGAATATGTAGCTCTGGGCCATAGCCCTAACGCTAATTCTGCCCTGCATTAGGGTAGAATTAGCATTAGGGCTATGGACCAGAGCTAAGGGATAAGGACTGAGATTTTTTTAATTGAAAAGGTTTGCTTTGAGAACCACTGATTTTGTTTCGTGCAATGAACACAGCTGCACATGCTAGCCACCTCGTTGGCTAACCTAAACAGTCATTAAGTAAAGTCTAGCTATCAATTACACAAACGTGTTTTTTCCCCATAAATATATATAGATAACACTCACAATATTAATATACTTGTCCTTAATTTAGACTTTGATTATAAACAGGTAACATTACGTTAAGGACAAGGTACCTAGATTAGACTATGTAGCGTTATAGCTAGCAGGGGCTGGCTAACAGAAGTTGGACAGTAATGTTCGTAACTAAACCGTTGCCTTTCCTTCTTACCCTCCATTGAACGTGTACGGAGAGAACCGATGTTCTACCGGTCCTGTGTTGTGATAATATTTCATTTTCCCATTGTTTCCGAAAGCTTGTTGTGTGGAAAACATCGTTGCTGTCAGTCAGTCAGCACAACTAAACTCAACTGTAAACTCGCTGTATCACCGCCTCAATATGGCAGCCAGTCTTCCTTACTGGTGCCAGATTGTGAGAGAGAAACAAGCAGCCAGGTCCACGAAAACAAGCCCAAAAGAAGCGGAAAAAAATAATAATAATAATTAAAGTGCAACTAGTAACCATAGATATATATATATCTATGCTAGTAACTACCAATATTTACAAGCAACTTTATAGAGAAACTGGCCAAAGTAACCCCCTTGTACAAAAAAGGGAGTAAATTAGAACCCGGCAACTACCGCCCTATTTCTATTCTAAGCTCCATCTCGAAAGTGATGGAAAAAATAGTCTATGAACAGGTTGAAAAGTATCTTGCCACTAATAAATTGCTGTACGAGTTCCAATCTGGCTTCAGAACATCCCACTCCACTGACACATGCCTCCTCTATTTGAGTGATCACATCAAACACGAGGTGGATGCTGGAAAATACTGCGGCATGGTCATGCTGGACCTCCAAAAGGCTTTTGACACCGTGAACCACTCCATACTGGTTAACAAGCTTAAAGCTATTGGTTTTGATAGCACATCAGTGAGCTGGATGCAATCCTACCTGGAGGGGAGAGAACAGATGGTGGAGGTGAACGGAACACTGTCCCCTCCCCTCCCAGTGAGCTGTGGTGTCCCACAAGGAAGCATACTAGGGCCTTTACTGTTCCTAATTTATGTTAACGACATGACTTCAGCTTGTGACTGCAACTTGTTCCTGTTCGCAGATGACTCAGCACTGCTGGTCTCGGACAGGAACAAACTGCAGGTTGAAAAGACCCTCAGCTCTGAACTCGGTAGAATCTGCACCTGGCTCGCTGATAACAAACTATCCTTACACCTGGGAAAAACTGAATCCATCCTCTTCGGATCAAATAGTAAACTCAGCAAGGCAGATGGCTTCATGGTTAGAGTGGGTGACAATATTATCACACGAAAAGATCAAATTACCTACCTAGGTTCCATCCTGGAGGCTAATCTTTCCGGTGATAAAATGGCCACCAACGTAATCAAAAAAGTCAATCAAAGAACAAGATTCCTTTACAGGATCTCCTCACTGGTCAGCAAAAACACCTTGAAGACCTTAACAGGAGCCCTCGTACAAGGTTTCTTTGACTATGCATCCACCTCTTGGTACCACAGCACCTCAAAGGCCCTTAAAACAAGGCTCCAGACCTCCCAAAACAAACTGGTCAGGCTCCTACTTGGCCTCACCCCCCGAACCCACCTCACCCCTGCCCACTTTGACAGGCTGGGATGGCTTAGGGTCGTCGACAGAGTACAGCATCTTGCAATGGGTCTGGTCCACAAGATTCGATACACCACCAAGATACCCATGTACCTGTCTAAATACTTCCTTAATGTAAACGAAGTCCACACCCACAACACCAGAGGGAGTGCAACAAACCATGTACAACCCAGATTCGGCACAAACAAGGGACTAAATTCTTTTCGCTCCTATGCCACCAAAATGTGGAACGCCCTACCAACAGTCATTAAGACATGTGAATCCCTTGACTCCTTCAAAACCGCTCTCAAAGGGCACCTACGGATGGCTGCAATTCGAAACTGGCCTC
This sequence comes from Protomyctophum parallelum, assembly GCF_964188405.1. Lineage (NCBI taxonomy): Eukaryota > Metazoa > Chordata > Actinopteri > Myctophiformes > Myctophidae > Protomyctophum > Protomyctophum parallelum. The sequence continues at coordinate 51,503,611 of NC_139699.1, read as the reverse complement.
TGTAAAATCTGAATCCCCCCCACCCCCCCACCCCATTTCCCTCACTGTATATTGTATATTTTCCCAGTGCTTGTATATTTTCCCTTTTTTGCTTCCCATATGATGAATTCCTGTTCTGTTCTTTAGCTACATAGAAATGTCTATTTGTATGTCTCTAAATGGTTGTATGTCTTTAAATGTTTTGATGAATTGAACAATGTGGACCCTGTTGTAAACAAGTGTAATGCTTAATTGGGTCGTCCACTCACAGTTGACAGTCTTTGTATTGAGTTTGTGCTTAAAATGTACTGTAAATTCTACAAACTGTTAATAAATATTTCAATCAATCAAAAAGCCCAACGTCGCTTATAATAAGCGGACATGGCAACACTGCAGCCGTGTCTTCTTCCTCCTCTCAACATCATCCGCTCCGCCTTTATCAAGCTGCAGCTAGAGTGCGCCCTCCACAGGCACCATGGTGTGATGTTCAGTTTCTTTGTTGGATAATGGGGTGGATATAGATCCAATCTAACAATACTATATACTACGCTGCATATTCACTGATCTGTCCTTCCTACTAGACTCAAATACATGTGCTAGGCCTACTTGTCTTAATCAGATTTTCGTTTTGTACTTGAAGTACATAACGTTTATGTGAGTGTGTGAGATTAACATGTTTTACAATGCAAATTGCTACAGATAAATGAAAAACACATTTTACTAAAAGCTTTTATTGGGAGGAAAATGTTATTTGGTTGACATTTGAGACCATTTCATAATACAATACAATGACCGAAACATAATTGCAGGATAATGGAGAGTAAAAAAGGAAAGTTTAAAGAAAATGTCAAAACATGATTCAGCAGAGCTGCAGAGGCTCTAATTCATAGTGGCCTACTACAGCACTGTCTGTGAGTGCATAGATTTCATTTCACAATATCAACAAGAAAAACATAGAAATCATTAAGCAAGAACATAATGCCAGTAAAGGGAAACAATCTTTCTAGTAGTCAAGCCTTAAGGCAGGTAGAGCTGGCCACTGATAGTAGGACCAGACTCAATTTAACTGGCTTGTAATGCACTTTCTAATAAATTTAAATCTAATAAATGTCTTAATAAATTCTGTTTAATTAAGGTTTTAACCACCCTGCCTTGTTAAATAAAACTTGAAATAAAAATACAAAGTCAACTATAACCCATGTCACTTTTGGGTTTTCTTAAAAGATGATTAGGACGAAACTGCCCATCATGAAAAATGAATGGCACTGCCTACTCTAGGTGACACCGTAGCAAAAACCAGGGGTCTTGTTAATTTGCTGAAACTAACTCCCAGTATCAAACGGATACACAGGATATAACAGAAGATAAAATACATGGAGTCAGAAATATATGAATGAAAATGTATTGTTGGACGGTGGACCTATAGCATACTATAGCACTGAGGGGGTAGGTGCCAAACCCCCAGAAAAGGGCACGCAGCACGGTTCTTTTTGTGAGAGTCCCTTGCCACATGTCCCGTGCCATTTCACACCAGAAATATCTTCTGCTAATGGAGCAAGATGTTCCACAGTAACTTGGTCCATGTCATTGGACAGAAAAATAAGCAAAAGGCCTACATTTTCATTAGCATGTAAACATTAAAGTATATAATATTGATAAGGGCCAAAGATGTTGGGCAGGCCATAATAAAAATAATTGGGGGGCAAAGGTAGCCTTGGTCCAAGCTTTACTCATTCACGAAGAGAAAAACCTGGTCACAATCTAAGGCAGAGAGTGTATTAGACCCTTTCGGAACCCTCGGTTAAGCTTTTCTGAATACCGCCACTTTCACGATACCACCCCCCCCCCCCCCCTCCCCGCACGTGCCCGAGTGAGAGCTGTGCAGGTGTGCCAAATACAAGACATTTTCAGTTTTACAATTTATTTAATACGGGAAAAGAATTACAAACAATATTTCCTGTTTTCCATGTAGAAAAATATATTTCATCTCTAATGGAATATAGCTTATGTTGTTGGGTGGTTGTTTTCGCTACCGTTCAAAAATATATGCTCCCAAAATGATGGTCTAAGCTTGAAAAATATATGCACCCTTACAATTCATGTCCCAAGAAAACCCATTTAAAAATTTAGGTAAACATTTCAACCTGATCTTCTTTCCGTAGGAATCTGTACGTGTACAGCTTCAGTCTGCATTTCTTTTATAATCTGGATCTACATTTGATCAACATTTTGTGTGCTGCGCCTTAAAGCCAATTTATACAAATACGTTTATACTATATGTACAGTACATGTGTGTACACAAGCCTTTAGGGAGAAACAGGTCTCGGTTGCAGTGTATTATTTCTGAGCTGATTTGGGCTTCTTTGCTCCTTTCTTCTTGGGTGTGGTGAAGTCTTTCTCACATAGCTCACACATCCAGAGACCTAAGGGAAAACATTTGACAGTGTGAGTGAAGAATGGAGCACAATAACCATAAAAATATCACAGGCAAACATCTATTCTGGCACTGTCCAGTAATAACCAATTTCTGGGGAAATATATTTAATTGGCTCTCCAGACAACTGGAATATTCAGACAGATCGCCGTTTAGAAATATTTGGTTTCTCTGATGAGACAAGGGGCCCTTCCTTCCCACAGAAAACAGATGCTTAAAAGGGAAGAAACAGCAGTCACTCAATGTTAATAGTATTTGTAGTAGATAACAGTAGCACAATTTGAAATTTGCACCCTATGGCCAGAAAAATAATGAAGTCTGTGTGTTTGACTGGATTGGCGAATTCATGTGGAGAGCGGTGAGGCTGCATGGAGGTGTGACTTTGTAGTCCAGGAAGGAAGTGAGACTATTCAGTATTTAAGTCCGACGTCATTTTGTAGTGCTATGTTACGTCCGGGTCCAAGTGGCACCAGCTCCCGTCCGCATCTCATTGTAAATAGAATATCTAAACGTGTGAATCTTTTTAAATTGACGTTATTTTTCAGAAAGGAAGCCATAGAGGGTTAAAATGGGTCTTAATGCTTCCAACTCGAGTAGAATTATTAATGTTTTGTATAAGTGTCCATGACAACAAAAATATATGATGTGGAGACAATAAAGACTATTATTATCATTATTATTGAAGGTGGCAACAGTCCATTTGCTCTGTAAAATATTTCGGGGGTATATTTAGAATGTGTGCAGGCTTGAGTATGTTGAATCTAGTTTGCATTAATGAGGATTTAGTTGACACAATAAAATAAAATGGCGATAGTATTCCATGTGGGGCAGACGGCCTGTCACAGCCAGATTTTGGAGAGCAGCGCAGCTTTGTTGTTGCGAGGAAAGCGGTAAAATGAGACTTTCGTGGTTGTTTTCGTCTCAGATTTAGTCCGACGGAGCGTCACAGTATAACTCCATGGGGACACAAAAGCGACACAAAAGTAGGACCCGGAAGTATCTCAGGAGGGGGCGCTCACGTCACAGCTAAAATACTGAATGGTGACGAACATGGCTTCATAATTAAATTATCTAAAAAAACATATTACACACATACAAACCCCAAGAAAGTGTTTCTTGTGTCCTAAACATAATAAAAATAAGCTCTGGTTGCAAAAGGGGTGAAGTGGCCCTTAAAGGCAGGTATGGTACTATTGTTGCTGCAAATAAATGTATACCGACAAATTGGAAGTCTCCAACTTATTCACATTTTCAAGAGATGTCTCAACGAGATGCTTTGCATTGCCAAGCTGGAACAAATCCGTCATGACGGACAGAATACACAAGCAAAGTTCAACAAAAAAAAGTGAATGCCATTCCTGGCAGTGGTTGACAAAAGTTGAGTATGTTCACTAATGGACTCATAACTATCCCTGGAGTTGGGTGGATGGAGTAAGGGAGTAAAAGTAGTAGGACTAAGTGTGTGTGTGTGTCTGTGTGTGTGTACTGTTTTATGAAATAAAACAGGGCTTAAGTGTCCACTCCCTAATAATTGTGCATAGAGTCAACTCACCCATGGGTATAGCATCCACGCCGACACAGAATGTGTGGAATCCTCGATCACACTTGTCACAGAACATCATTTCGTCCTCGTGATGTGGCTGCTGGCACACACTGCAGGTTTTACACTCCATACACTGCCAACGGTAGGTCTTGATCACACACATCAGCTCCTCACTCATGTCCAGGCAAGATGGATGCCCTATAGGTTGGATGCACACACATGCACAAGTAGACAAATCAATGATGCACACACCCACAGAGAAAGCCATACACATAAAGGCAAAGACGGAGGCAGTCTCTCACACAGACAAACATATACCATACCACGTGCACGCACACGCACGCAAACGCACACACACACACACACATAAAATAGATAGAGAGAAGTCATTAAAGGAATACATTGTGTTTACGGTTTCATTTTCCAAGCAAGGCTGGGCATTTATCCTGCAGTCATGCAGTGTGACTGATTTCCAACTAATCACACAACTTCCCTGCTTCCATTCTAGCTGAAGTCATGTATTGCACACCTTTCCTCCCTCTGCCACCACACAATTTACACACACACACACACACACACACACACACACACACACACACACACACACACACACACACACACACACACACACACACACACGTCTAAATAGGGCAACAAGCACCTGTCTTAGCAAGCCCTTGAAAGCAGAAAGAGCACTATTAACATCAACAAGGCTGCTACTGTGGCAGTACCCACTGGGTTCCACTGACTAGATGTTAGTGTAAGGTAGGGCTGGGGCGGTATGGGATTTTTATTACCGCGGTTATTGCCGCCCCCCATACCGCCGGTATGGCGGTTATTACCGCCCCCCCCCCCCCAAAAAAAAAAAAAAAAAAAAAAAAAACGTTTTTTTTTTTTTTTTTTTTTTTGCGGGGGGGGGGAATAATAAGAGGGCTAATTAAAGTTACTGGTATGGTGTGTGTGATATTAATTGTGAGATTACCATAATGACGGTAATCATTAAAGGACCACTTTTGAACCTATCTTCATATAATAGGTCCTCACTAATAGTCATGATAAAATGGCACGTTTCTTTCTACTCGGTCTGTGTCACATAGGAGGCCTAATCTAATTGAATACCCCTGCCATAAAGCATTACACTTGTTTACAAGAGGGTCCACCATTTTCAATTCATCATATCATTTTGTACACTATGCACTTCTATAAAGCCAAAAACAGGAAATCATCATAAAGGAGGTAAAAAGGGGGAAAACGTATACAGTGAGGGGGGGAAAGGGGTGGGTGGAGTCAAGGGATTTACATCTTAATGACAGTTGGTGGGGCGTTCCACATTTTTGTGGCATAGGAGTGAAATTAATTTAGGTGGACCCTCTTGTAAACAAGTGTCCACTCACAGTTAACAGTCTTTGTATTGAGTTGTGCTTGAAATGTAGTGTAATTCTGCAAACTGTTAATAAATATTTTAATCAATCAATCAATCAATCCTTGTTTGTGCCGAATCTGGGTTGCACATGTTTTTTTTAACTCCCTCTGGTGTTGTTGTGTTGCTGGCATGATTAGACTGACTGAGCGTCACTGTTTATTATGATACACTTTTCATTTCATAAAAAAAAAAAAAAATCATTTCATTAAAAAAAAAAAAAAAAAAAACCCTTTTTTTTTTTTTTTTAACCGCGGTAATGAACCCGATACCGCGGTATGCGTTACATACCGGCGGTATGGCGGTATTGCGGTTATTGCACCCAGCCCTAGTGTAAGGTGAAAATTCTATTAATGGTTTGACTAGTAGTCATAACACCACAGACAGCCAGGGGTGGCTGTCTGTGATGTTACTTATACTCAAGGAGTAAAAGGCCTAGGGGCAAATCAACTCATTGTATAATAATAAAAAAGCCAAACCACAACCTGCAATTTAACCTGATTCTCAGATAACTGTTGGGTCAAAGAACCCTATGAATAACTCATAAAAAAGGAATTATCCTTTAAAATAATAAATTTAACTTACCACTGTTATCACATTGGGAGCAGTGAATGAGAGTCTCTGGCTTTCCTTTCTTGTTGGACTCTTTACCCTTCTGGCAAATGCCACATATAGCATTGGGAATGACCTTAGGCTGCAAGGGCAGAATAATGCTATAAAACCAAATGAAATCATAAAGGTGACCTGTGTACTGTTACTGTAGTCATAGGCAAAATAACAAATGGAACCAAATGGACCCATAAGGGTCGATTTGCTTCCATTCAGTCTTCAGTTAAATTAACAGTAAGGATTTACTGTGCACATTTTCAATACTTAATATAAAAAAACAAAAAAAAACAGATAAAACATTTCATACCCCTTGTACAATTGTGCCCAAACACAGATGCAGATACCAAGGGAGAAACAAATGTACATATGTATACATGCAAGGCAGTTTGTCTCTTGATTTACATGCAAACAAAATGTGCCTTGTTTGAGACAAAGCTGATCTGACACCTTACAGCAACACAAACACATGTGGGTGTGTTCATAAAGGCAATCTGATGCTCCATTTAGAAAAGACAATGGTCTTAAAATACGTAAATTTTAAAATGTTTGTCAGATAATGGATATATAAATAATAATGGATATTACAAATTTGAACGGTCATGGAACAGCTGTGACTAGCTGGCCAGAAAGTTTTGCCAGTTAATTTGCTTCATTCTCGTTAATCTTGTAACACCTAAAAGTATACTACACAGACTCCTTTGACAGAGATCCCAGTGTGTTCTGAACACTTTGAGACATCATTTCCAGACCTGAGCCGACAGCCGCGGACGTCGGCCAGCGTCTTTTCTGGGTTTTTAGACAGCTGGTGGATGGAAAAGAAGCTCCACCCACGCGGCTGACTGCCACGGGGGCAAGCGTTTCCGGGAATCTGGCCATCGCGGCATTCAGCCACATGGGTGGAGCTTCTTTTCCATCCACCAGCTGTCTAAAAACCCGGAAGACAGCAGAAAACGTCCGCGCAGTAGGTCTGGCTACGGCTAGAAGGTGCCAAGAAAGGTGAATGAAGAAAGAAGAATGTTAATTTGCAAACAGCCCATTCAGATTACCAAATTATAAACACACCCGTCATTTCAGTCATTATTGCTCATGTCAAACTTGATCAAGGCTAACTGACCACCAAATGTTCGTTGACTAAGTAAAGAAGAGAAAATCACCACTTCTCTCTCCACTCTATGGGTTTGAAACTTTTATTGCAACTCTTCAAATGTGGTGTCTAAATAAGGACAATCTAAAAACAAAAAATCATCAGGTTAGACCACAAGACTGTCCAGAGAAGAAATTCCAAATGGAACAGAGGGGAGGGATATTCAAATCAGGACATCACACGTCTACTGTGGGACATTCTATAGACTAAAACTATACTGGTAGCCACAGATCAACAGAATATTCACTGACTTTGCTTTTACCGCCAATGCTAGTATACAATCTGAAATTTCCGGTTTTCATTTGGACTGTAAACCCCCTGTGTACAGTCATGCTGTACGGGCAAACTGCAGATGATAAAAAGCTATGAAAGTAATGAATTTGAAATAAATATGTTAAATAACCTTGCAAGCAATATACAGCAAAGTGACAAATTGGAGGAAAACCAAAAGAATAAATGGGGAAAACGGTGGGATCTTTGTGGCAGTTTGCGTCTTTGCAGGGTCATTGCAAATCATTGGTCCATGTCATTGGTGATCACCTGATTAGCATTTCTACCCTGATGGGGGTGGTCTATTCCAGGATGAGTATGAAAATGCTGTGAATCATATGCTATGGCCTTCGCACTCACCTCACCAGATCTCATCCTATTTGAACATTATCCTATAATCGGGCTGATTTTGGACCGACGTGTACGGCGGCATTCTCCACCACCATCACAAAAACGCACCAAATGAGGGAATAACTTTAGTTATTCCCTAGAAGAGTTCCATAGAATCTATACCAAGGTGCACTCACTGAAGCTGTTCTGGTGGTTCATGGAGGCCTGATGCATTGACACCGTGTTGTTTTTCCTTTCATTTGTCACATGTCTGTATATGTACTGGTGTGGTGGTCCTAAAATACTTTTGAAATATAGTAGTCCAACATTAAAATATTTGCCCGCTACCCTACATTTATTTGAGCGAATTATTTATTCCGATTTCGATAAGCTCTGTGACGAGATGTGAAGCATCCTTCATTAAAATGGAAGGAAGCATATTAGACAGAAGGCCAAAGACAAAGGTATGAGTTAATAAAGCACCAGGTTTAGTCATAGGAATAAAGACAGAGTTAAACTAAGAAAGAAAGAAGCAGGGGAGGGATTCACTCAGATACAGCTCTTTGAACCACTCACTTTCATTTCTGCTCTTAAATTGATGTATGCCATTTCGAATTTAGGATGTATTCAACACCTGCTTTCTTCAACTCAGTGAAGAGCCATTCACATGATTAATATATTCCAAAAAACGATCAAAGATCAATCTGTATCAAATGGTTGATCATGCGAGTACATGATGTAAACAGACTGGTAGGCAAACAGAATTCCCCAACCACTTACAGTATGACCAAAATGAGTGATTCATTGGACTTGAACTTGTTTCAGGTAAGGGGGCAAATTACTTTTGAATTTCAATTGAATGTGAATTCTGCAAAATGCAAGAAAGAGTACATGCATGAAATAATACCAGCTGGAGCTGGTATAGGGTATAATTTAACTGGGGATGCATAATGTTGCAAGAAGGTTTAAAGCTATCCATAGATATGTACAAAGAGGCAGACTACGTTGGAAAAACACACCAGAAGAGTTCAGTCAACCACAGTTCATAATCTACCTACATGTCTTTAGATCGTGGAGACGAGACAATTCTAAAAGGTTTTGTGTTTTTCTGACCTTAGGCTTGACCACATTAGATATATCAGCTTAGACTTTTAGACGTCTCGTGTCAGCAGACTGGTAACATTTAACAAATTGATTGATAGCCTTATTTAGGGTAACAAAGAGAGATTTGTAGCGATGCCAATTATCTCACCACCTCGCTAGCACTGCATGCCATGTGTATAGAACTGGTGACACCTGATGAAAACCATGGCTGTCAAATTCAAAATGTTTGAAATTGAAGATACAATAAAATAATATGTGGGGAACCAAAGAAGCGTATATCCTACAACATTAATGACAAAGGTAACAGTGATAATGATAATAAAATATTTACCATATAAATTCAATATAAGGAAGCTGACATAATCTAAATAATGTCACACCATGCATCTGCACACAAATAAATACATTTCATGTTTTAGGACTCAAAATTCCATCAAAACGCATAAAGCTGAACCTAAGGTATATTTAGCTTTGGCAGTTTGCAAATATAGTACAGCTTCTGACAAACAGGCCACGTTTCCTACATGAGCTGTCCAAACAAAAGTACATTTTATGAATAATATTTGAACAACACCATAGATATACTCTAGGTACATGAATGTAACCATTGGTTAAATGTGCTGCTATTTTGCCAGTTGCTACTGGCCAATTTTTGTGACTTTTGATTAATAACTTGCAAGTGAAACCAATCTGATACGATCAATATTAGGACATCAGGTTGGTGTCTGAGCTGTCGGTATCTACAAGTATAGTGGGCAAGGTCTCCATGTCTCAGCCAACCTCTAGATAAGTGACTCAGAGAAAAAGTCAAACTATAAAATAAAGCTGAACTAGCAGACGAGAAATGGACCCTGTTCACACCACAGAGTTGAGCTGAACTGAACTTCTGTGGGTCCAATGTACACAAAGGAAAACTAAAGTGGGGTGATAATGCCACGGTAGAATTTTGTGGCAGTGTAGATTAACAGACATGGGGGGGGTGGGGCCTTTCGATTTTGTGCACAGGGCCTATTGGGATGGTGTATTAGCTTTTAAGGACATAAGGAGCTAAAATGAAATTTGAAAATACTGTTGCCTAAAATCTGTCAAAGACCGATTTTGTAATCACTCCCGTAACAAAATCATTCATAGAGCCGTGCTAAACAAAGTGTTATTAAGAGATAAATAACACAAAAACACGAAACTAACATGCTAGTTGCAGCTGAACTCATGTGAGCCAGTGTGAATAGGGTCGCTGACTGTGTCCTCATCTATTCTAGGCAACTAATAAGGACAAGTGGGGCCAATATCAAACTGTCTGATTAAGTTAGAAGAGAGCAAAGTACATCACTAACATAAAAACAACAAACACATACGGATTTACACGTAAAACATTAGAGCTTATGCAAATTTCCCACTTGCAACACATTTTTGTTATAAACTCTCAAACTTTAGTGTTGCCAACATCTATTATTTTTAAAAGAATAGTTCACCCTAGAATGTAAATTATATAATTATTGTCTATACCCACTCGTGCCAGTGAAAATACAGATATAATTTATTTGCCCACAAAACACTCAAGGACATTGCTAGCAAAACATCTACCAATTTTCTCCATCTATCCATCCATCAATCTTCAACCGCTTCTCCATAGTCGGGTCGCTGGGGCAACAGCTCCACCAGAGAGCTCCAGACTTTCCTCTCCAGAGTAGTCTCGCATTGCCAGACTGTTGCCTATCGCTTCGCAATTTCCAAATGCTTCCGTCATACAGTCTGGAGCAACGGAAGCTCCATCATGAGCCTCCTCCCCACTTCCGTTTTGTCTTTACAGTCACGCACATTAATCCTAATATATATATAAATTATCTAAGCATATATAGCTTGTTGCTTAGCAGGAAAGGAAATACAAAAATAAAATGTAAAGATATTTTAAAATGAGTGAACGGAAATGGCAGCTTCCTTACTCGGATTTCGGGAGGTGTAGTTCCAGACTCTATATAGCATTCGGAGATTGTGGAATAGTTATCTGGCTACCCGGGGGTCTCCTTCCAGTGAGACGTGCATCAAGGACCTCCCTAGGGACTGGGACACTGGAGGGAATTTTCTCCAAAACAACTGAAACCAACAGTAGCCAGTCCTTTAGAGCAGGGATTCTCAATGTTTTTGGCTGGGGACCCACAAAAATGCTTTGGCCATGTCTCGCAATCTTTGTGTAGGACATAAATACTGATTTGCTCGTCCACATATGACGACCAAAAAACTAGAAATAGACAGACAGGCAGGGACGAAAACAATCTCTGCCTCTCTCTGTGAACTAGAGTAGACCTTATGCCCTTAAATATATAATGCAATGTATAAAAAAATATGTCTGTGACTTCTACATCTGTGATTTTTGTACTGTTTATATTGTGAACTGCTATTTAACTTCTAAGGCCTAAAAAAAATAACTTTGGTTTCCGATTGGCTGTAATTTTTGGGCTGAGTAGGTAGGGAATTTATTTTATTTTATTTTTTCGTGGGAAGGATGGGTAGCAAGGAATTTGCGGTGGCAGTGGCACCACAACACACACGCAACAGAAACACAACAATATCGGCGTGTGTTATTCAATGTGTGTTTGTGTTTCCCATTGAACCGGGTCTGCATGTCACGTTAAAACATGTTCCCCTAAATATTTCTGTCGGAGGCAGCGCGGTTTAGTTGAGAGAGTTGCGACATCTCCGTTCACTGCTTATTCGTGGGGCTGCATGCGTCATTGATCAGTCCATTGTCGTCACTCTCTGTCTTTAAACAGCTCTAGTCTAGAGGCTGCGCTCCGCTCCGCGGTCAGAGCTGAGCAACATGGCGGCGCACAGAGCGCTGTGTTGACAGTGTTGTTACAAACGATAGTGGTTCCTACGTGGATTTTATTTTTTATAACGTAGGATGAGGTTGCTTGTCCCGATGGTCTCATCAAAGAGAATTTTAATGATCAAAGACCTTTTTGGTCTTGACTCGGTCGTATTCTGAGCTTTTTTTTTGTGCCAATAATGCCAATAAAAGAATATGGGCCGCGCATATTTAATAGAGTCGGTCGGCAACCGGAAACCAACGTTTTCTTTTTTTAGGCCTAACTGTGATGCTGTGTAATTCATTGACACAGCTGGGGATGATCAAATGTTGGCTTTAAGAGGGTCCTATATCCCCAGTATTACTTTTTAATCTGCTGTGGCAGACGTTCTCAATAACATGAGAAATTGCATCTGAGCCAGTCTGGCATCTTTTAGTTTGGAGTGCAGCTTTATTCCACCTTGCTGGTTTATGAATTAAGCCTCTCTACCCATTGACTGCCAATGCAAATTGGACGAGGAGTCCCTCTACCCATCGATTTACTGCCAATGCAAATTGGACGAGGAGTCCCTCTACCCATGGATTCACTGCGTGCCAATGCAAAGTGGACGAGAAGTCCCTCTACCCATCGATTCACTGCCAATGCAAATTGGACGAGCAGTCCCTCTACCCATCGATTCACTGCCAATGCAAATATGGACGAGAAGTCCCTCTACCCATCGATTCACTGCGTGCCAATGCAAATATGGACGAGCAGTCCCTCTACCCATCGATTCACTGCCAATGCAAATATGGACGAGCAGTCCCTCTACCCATCGATTCACTGCCAATGCAAATTGGACGAGCAGTCCCTCTACCCATCGATTCACTGCCAATGCAAATTGGACGAGCAGTCCCTCTACCCATCGATTCACTGCCAATGCAAATTGGACGAGCAGTCCCTCTACCAATCGATTCACTGCCAAAGTGCCAATGCAAATTGGACGAGCAGTCCCTCTACCAATCGATTCACTGCCAAAGTGCCAATGCAAAGTGGACGAGGAGTCCCTCTACCCATCGATTCACTGCCAATGCAGTGTACGAGGAGTCCCTCTACCCATCGATTCACTGCCAATGCAGTGGACGAGGAGTCCCTCTACCCATCGATTCACTGCCAATGCAAAATGGGCGAGAATTCCATCTCTCTCTACCTACTGCTGCACTGCCAATGCAAATTGGGCACAGAGTCCCTCTACAGTACACAGCAGCCAGGTCAGGCCAGGCAGGTTAGAAGAGCACATTTGTCAATTCAATTCAATTCAGAGTACTCATGTTCAGCCAACCTCCCCTGGATAAATGTTTAAAAAAAAACTAAATTAAAAACAACAACTCTGACTCACTGCCAATGCAACAATCTATTCTACAGCAAGGCTGCTCCAACAACTCCAATTGCTTCCAACAATACTGAACTTTCTTACCGGGTGAACGTCTGGAAAATAACTTTACAATAAATCTCTAAAAGAGAATACCAGCACTCACAGAACCTTTTAACCCATTCAGGACGGGACCTACAACAATGTATAATCTCAGCCTCTCGGCATGTAGATAATAAAATAAAAAATAATAACCATTATGATCACAACCGGTGCGCCAGTGCGCATGCGTCGTCAAAATGTCAAAAAGTCTGTTTCAGTTGAAAACAAGCTACTATAACACTTTCCCAAAGTTACGTGCTCCTGGTAGTCGCTAAACCACGCGACCATAATTATTTACAAGATGAAAAGAAAACCATGCATCTTGAACAACACTGGGATTACTTAAACATGGAACCTGCAGCAGTAGGTGAGTAATTACTTTTATGTGTGTTGGACGTTTGTTTTGGTTTCAGTAGTTGAGCTGCTAACAAACGTCCTCCTGCTGCTTAACGACTAGCCTACAGCTACACTGTCTGCGAGCATCTTTGCATCAGCCTGTGTGGGCAGCATAACATTGTGGCAAACGTCCGTATCCCCCGCCCCCCCCGTGCGCACCAACTTGCATGTAAAGGTGCTCCTTTGAGAACTAGCCCAAAATAATTATGTACAGCCCTGATTATGATTACTCTTTCAGCATAAATAAAGCGAAAACGATGGAACCGAGTGGAAACAACCTGTATTTCGCCACCATTATTTAGCGCACCATTATTCATTTATGTAGCAAATTAATTTGGAACAGAGATTTTAACTAAATAGATTTGCACTACATACATGTCTCTTCTACGAAGAATAATATGGTGTCTTGCTCTTTTTAGAGCTCTAAAGGTGCTAAATAAAGCCTTTACATACAGTAGTTTTGCGAGCAGCAATATCCATGACTGTTTTGTGGACATATGTCTTTCCACTGGAATGAGGGAGAGTGGTAGAAGACACAATTTTCATTCTTGGGTGAACTACTTCTTCTCTATAAAATGCATGTAGCGCAGAATATCTGTTTCAGAATAAAAAGTTATATACTCTAAAAAAGAAGGAAAATTATAATAATGAAACTAGCAGCCGAAACCGTCTGCTTACTTGTCTTAGAAGTATCTTTTAGACAAGTGGGGGCAGACAAGAGGTATATTAAGACATTCAAAAGGGGGGGGAAAAGTACAAATTTAGAACTTCAATAATGTCTTCAGGCAAAACTAGAAAAAAGTGCAGCGAAGACGAAAGAAAAATAGTGAACCCATTCCTTTCAAATGTTCTTATTGCTCACAGTCTGATATGAAGAACAGAAACAAAACAACCAAGTTGCAACCATGAAAACACTGACTGAAGACCCAGTGTGTGTGTGTGTGTGTGTGTGTGTGTGTGTGTGCGTGCGTGTGTGTGTGCGCGTGCGTGTGTGCGTGTGAAGACCAGGCTCTCCAAGGTGAAAGTGCTGTTGAACTGTAGAAACCGGGGAACGGGGTGAATAAAGGTAGTGGGGGGGTGGGTTTGGAATAAGGGAGTAGTACTAGTAGAAGTAGAAAGAGGAGTGGAGGGGAGGGAGGGGGTAGAAAAGTGCTGCTGCTGTTGGAGGACAGGAGAGTTCAGGTGGGTTTTTCCTCTACCTTGTACCCCGGGGTGGTGGCTGCTGATTTGTTGGACGCTGCTGTATGGCGTGGGGTACCGCCATCCTTGCCCGCAGAGTTTGACCTGTCCTTGGCTTTGGACTTGTTGTGGCCCTGTCCACCAGCTGCTGCCTCCTGGCTTTCCACATCTGTCGTGTTGCCCGAAGAACTGTCCTGGAGAGAGAGTGTGTGTGTGTGGGGGGGAGGTGCATAGGTGGTTACACCAAGACCTTTTTATTACGTCAAGTTTTACTGAGGTAAATTTCTACTTAGTTTTTCTGACACAATAAAACAAGAAAGAGGAGTCATTCTTGTTCAGAATATGGGTTTTATGGGCAAGTCTCCCATTGGCTTAGAGGCAGCCTAGAGACGAGGCAGCCAATCATTGTTAGAAGAAAAAAAAAACATTAACACTATTGATAGAATAATCTCTAAGACAATAGTCGTAGCTAGGGATGCATAACCTGACGCTGCCAGATGAGGGCGGTATTGGGTAACCATGTTCCCCAACACAGCACTGAGCTAAGGGCGGGATATGTGCGAAACCGGATGTGAAGCTATATAGACACGTCAATATGATTGGTTGTGTTTGCACGCCCACACGGTGATAGACAGACGGTCCCATCCAATCATCTACCAAGTATCTTGAAAAAAAGGAACAGCCCCGTCATCGAATTTGCTTCCGCGATCCCAGATCCCAATAAGCTGTGAAACAAATTTGTGTAGCAAACTTCTTGGATCTGGCAGCGTCAGGTTAAGGGATGCATGTATCGGCCACATATCGGTATTGGCCGATATTTCAGTTATCGGTCAATATCGGTATCTGCAAATAAAACTGACATAAACACCCTGAGTGTCATAAACGGAGGTCTCCATCCTATCAAATAGTAACGCTCGACGCTCAGGACGGACTTTATTGATAATATCAATTTGATATCAAAACCGAGCGCATCACTCCACAGGCTGGGAGCGCCTGTTGGGCAACATTCAATGTCATTTCCGGTTGGGACGTCATTCAAAATGTTCCCCCCCATTTTAGTGGATGTTAAAACGTGAATAACTCTTGATCTAAATCAATCCATCCAATAATAATCAAAGATTATGTTTTTGACGGGCCATCGTGGTCCCGTCACTAATCGCGTTAGAATTAATCATACCTCCCGTTGTTGTCGATCGCCTCGTGGTGTTTTGGCTACATCTATCTACTTCAGCTACATCCAAGATGGCACCTGGTGCTCTTGAAATGTGCTCTGTTGCTGCAAATCGCTGGGCGCTCTGATTTAATGGTCCTAAATACCCCCGGGCGTTCGGGGTGTTAACCGATGGCGGTAGCCGATATTATCTGTTATTGAAAAGCTTACATTTTCCGTTGGCTAGGTTGGTGTGTTGTTATCTGCAGCCTACCAAGCATTCTGAACATTAATTCATTGTATTGAAGATGTATTTGTTTCCCTGGCACAAAAGGGGGAAATAAAAACGACATATAACTAAACAAACATATATCGGTATCAGTATCGGTATTGGCCAAGAATTTCCACATCGGTGCATCCCTAGTTGTAGCCCTAGATTGCATTGAAACTGTACTAAAGCAGGGGGATTGGGAGATTATAACTGCTACAGTACTAGTAATAGCAGCAATAGTAGTAGTGACGTCTTACAGATGAATTCTTGGGCTTTTTGTCGTCCTTGCCGTCCTCTGCATCATCCGAGTCGGGTTCCGAGTCCAACGCGGGAAGCTCTGGGTCCAGAGGAGGCTCAAACAGAGCCGTGTTCAACGGCAGGTAACGGAGCTCATCAGGAGAGTACCTGTGATACACAACACCTGCATCAACTACTCATTCTCACTGCCAGGGGAACCTATGCTCGATTTTTTTTTAATGTATTGCTGCAAATAGCATTTCAAGGTTTACATCTTGCCCATTATTATTATGGGCATGAAATTGTGTTTTCTGGCCTAGAGATACTGTCAAGTCATAGTGATATATCCCATTCAGGACGGGAACGCATTTTTGGTGTTTTTACCACTCAGGACGGGAAGCCCTTTTGGGGTTCTTGTTGCTATGTACAGTATATAGCAGCATAAGATATTTGTAAATTTTGAATACATTTTTCAGAAAACTTAGGTCAGTATTTAGAAGGCGTTGTTTAGAGTCAGCCTCACTCCTAAATGGGATATATTGTTAAGTTAATGTTGTTCCCTGCTTACTACTTCCAGTGAGTGTATGTGTTATGTGATGCACTGTGACTTTAAGGGAAGACCGGTGGATACAAAACGGATATGACCGGATGTTGTTATACAGGAGTCAGTTGTTGTGTTGGGTCTGGCGGCGTGCCGACAATAAAGTTGTGTTGCAAAACTAGTTGTTTTATTCCAGTAACAATATGGCTTGACAGTAGGTAGGTGATTCTCACCCTCTCTGATCTTCTACGAGAGATGGAAGATGCAGCCTTCCACACGAAACAGGATATAATAGGATTGTTTAAGACAATGTACCTCTTGTAATAGTCTTGGAACTGTCCTGGTATGAGAGATACAGGGTAGGGCCCCGTCTTGGTCAACTCCGGAGCTAGCACCTTGAACCTGCCCTGTGGTACTTGGATGATCTAGGGAAAGCAAATGCATTCATTCTCAAAACACTCCACCTTTGGGGTTTGTTTCCTTCTGTGAATAGTTAAGCTGGTGCTTTATTATTTAACTGGTGAACCAAAACATTTAAATATATTTTTGTACTGGGTCTATCATGGCTGTTGGCTGATATGCCAAGTGTTGGCGTTACATGTGCTTGTTAAAGTAAAGAAAAATAAACCTCACTCTTGGCACTGTGTGCGACCCATTACCTTTATAAATGGCATTGATCTAAGAGGATATTGCACCAGAGAAGTCAGAGCGCCGTGGTAACAAAACAAGCATTGCATGGAGCCATGACATCACTCACTGTGTCCATAGAAAACTAAATAAAGTATCGTTTGCAGGGTCTGTCTGGACGACATTGACGTTTTCGGGGGTTGAAAAAGCAACAAAGTGAAAACTCCTTCCATGTAAACGGGCTAAACGGTGAATCCGCAAAGCGTGTGACACCATGGCTCACGTGGGCTCACAATGTTTATGTTTATTACATTGATGCAGAGCCGTAAGCCATATTTGGAGTTCCGAGAATGAGCCCCGCTCGTCCTATGAATACAAATGTAGCGACTAGTGAAGGTGAATGTAAACCATGATGTAAACAAACTTTTGTGATAGGAAGTAGAATGGAAGTGTACTAGAATGTACATGCTTGCCTGGTCTATCTGGCAGTCCATCACCGCCACCTAGCCACCTGACGTGCACACTGCAGCGTTTTCATTCATTGTTGCATTGTCGTCGTCCCTCCTCTCCTCTCTCTCTCTCATTAGCAGGCAACATTGCAGCACTAATACTATCTCTCTCTCTCTGTGTTTCTGGCAAACAGCGCCCCTACTGGTACTCAGTCATACTCGTGCTCATTAATACATACATAGGTGAACACGGACATTGCTGGTTGTAGGAGTGGTTGCACCACTCAAAAATGATAACGTGGACTCTGCCATTTTCTCTGGAGACCGTTGCCGTCTAAAAGTGGCCTGATTCACTGAACCACTCATTCAATTAATTGTGGCTGTGACTAAACCCCATTGTCAACAACTTTAGCATATTAACATGTCATTGCTGTTAAGATTATGCAAAAACATTGCAAAGGCAAAAACTAAAATATTACCTATTGATTAAGATGTCACAAGTTCTACACAATTTCACCAGTGTTAACTCTATTCCCAATCTCAAAGTTGCACACTCAAACTCAACCCTCTTTTTGGGTTGTAGAATGTAGTTACTAGGACCTACGTGTGTCTGGAGGTCAAAGTAAGCCCTCCTCTCCTCCATTCTCTCCCTGTTGAAGTTACTGTTGAACTCTGCCGCCTTCTTAGCTGCCTTCTTGATGTACTCCGGAACTTTACTGGCCTCTACTTTCTGAGGGTTCTGCTGCTGCATTTGCTGGGTGGGAAGAACAGGAAGACAAAAGACTTCAGAAACTACTCTAGTGTTTTAATTCACAAGTGGTTATGGAGGAATCAGACAAATGGTACGAGGCAATGTAGTAGAAAGTAAAGATGCTCAATACAAAATGTTCATTCCGGCAATCACCACCCCGGCTGGGGTGGTGATTGCCGGCCATCGACAAATATTTAAAAATATATAATTCAGCCCGGCCCCGTGTTTTCTCACACAGTCTGACACATTGGTCCAAAAGGACAGCAATGAAGAGCTCCTCCAGCTCCTCCAAAAACATGATAACTATGCACAGGTTGGAATAGAAATAAATTATGGGTGGGGTGGGGGGCATTCCACACCTGAGTGGCAGTGCTGTGGAAGGAGAATTTACCAGATCATTATTCACGCTCCCTCTGGTGTTGTGGCTGAGGGAGTTGCTCACCGGTACTGAGGTCATGGAGGGCAGGGCTTCATTTACAATTTTGCATGTTAGTCTCATTTTCAATTGCCGTTTCCCTGTTAACGCATATATACTTACAGAATACTCTTTGGCTATCCGCTGTCTCTCTCTTTCCTGCAGAATGACAGAGTACTCTGAATGTTTGGGGGGATACTCCCTTATCATCAAATCGATCACTTCGTCACTCCGCAGGGCTGTCAGACCTGGAAAGGAACATTCACCCACACATCATGTATTACATCAAGGTAACGAACAAAAATGTTAAGTGTTAATTTTTATTCATCAAGTTCCTCAGTCATATACAAATAGTCAGTATGTTTTATGGTTTTAGATATAGGTTTGACTTTAAGTAATAAGAGTCTCACAATAACTCACTGTACTTGATCAAAATGGTATGACACTGTTAAAATGCTTCCTACCCAAAGTGCACTGTGTCTCAGTGATGACATTTTGTTCTCGTAGATGCAGCTTTTCCTTGTGGGACAGATCTCTCCTCTCCAAGTCTACAAATGGTGGAATAGAAAATGATTACTAATGACTGGAGTCTGTGTGCGTGTGCGCGTGTGTGTGTGTGTGTGTGTGCTTAGGATTGTTTAATTTGTCCTGGCTCTTAGTGAAGTTATCAAGTTTGTGTCCATTTATAGATTGTTGGGGACTGATCTTTTTTGGTTTTGCTTTTTCTTTGTCAGGTTTGGCACTTTGGCGACCACCAAGGGTGCAAATGGACCCTTTACAGTTCTGCTACTTGTGAGGGTGTACAAATGGAACCAAATGGACCCGTAGGAGTTTTATTTGCACCAGTTAAATTAACACTTAGAACTTCACAGTGTAGATTGGTGTCCCAAAGATTTATAAAATTGTTCCATTTGTAGTGTACCTTCTCATTATCTCCACACTGGCCTTGGAACACTTCAGGATTCCCCAAGAGGAAGTGGCTAATGTTGCCGGGAAAGGGATCAGACATTCAGTGCTTTAAATTGAGTTGGGACAACAGATGTTCAGGGGTAGGAGAACTACACCTTTATCCCGCCCTACGCCCAAATCACGGGCATTACTTAAACCTTGCCAAATCACCCAGAAGCATCTATGCTCCACCCGTCTCGCTGTGCCGCACACAAGCCGCATTCATCCCACCTCCACCCCATTCACCTCCATAGTAGCTCTTTCCCCTGCTCCCCTCTTTAAATTTCTATTCAAAGGAGCCTTATTGGCATAAGAAAACAGACATTTACATGGCTAAAGTGGAACAAAACAATCCAAACAAAACTCTTTTCTCTCTCTCTCCCTCTCCTACTTCTCAGGTTCCTGCTGGGGTCCAGTCCACGAAGCTGTGCCAACGATGTGAACAGCCTCCTCCCCAAAAACTCCTGGGTTAGCAACCCTCCCGGATCCTACGCCCCTTCCCCTCATCCATTCTTTTGCATTCAATAAACATCTTTAACCTTTGTCAAAGTTGTGGTTCTTGACTCATGAAGGGTTATATTTTAACTCCAGCCTTACCGGGATATTTCCTCTTGAAAGAGGTGACTCCGAGGTACTCGCTGACCTGTTCCTGCAGCATGTAGTACTCTCCTGTGTCGTCTGCAGGCCATTTGTACTCTGTCAGGTTCTCCGCTGGGAAATATGTGGGACTGGGAAAGGTAAAGACAGACAGGCAACAAGGATTGTAATAAATAAACCACCCACAATGAAAGAGGGCTTATAAACAGCAAGCAAAAAAAGAGGCGATGGGCTATATGCACACAGGCAATTTTGAAAAGAACTTGGGCCCCTTCCCTACTTCACAGGTGTTACCACTGATATTCTGTTCCTTTCTGGTCAAACACAGTCAGGGTGCTGCTATTGTGAATTTTTAACTCTGAGAGTGTACAAATGGCGGTCCATTTGTAAACTCTGAGTTACACACCCATATGGGCCATTGGGAACCCACTCAAGGTCACTTTAAGACCCACTAGTGTGTGTTTGTTTCCAGTGAGCCAACATTTAAGAGTTCATTTGGTTCCTTCTGTACACTCTCAAGAGTTATGTGGGCCCTCCGCCGCCCTTGACATTTTGCATACCAAGATGGGGGTCCTTGAGATTAAAAGTCTGAGAACCACTGCTGTATACAAAAGTACAAGGATCTCTTTTCATGAAATGAAAAACTGTACTTGGTTTTAAATGATTTTTTGAGCAGTGCTAAGCGCTCGCAATAAAGGGCTTTGTGAGAAGGTCTGTATGTTTGGAGCACGAAATGGCTTGTAGCATGACATATTGAACCCTGCAGATCATTGGGGTCATTCACTCTGAGACCCCTGCCACTGGGCCAGTCACGTTGAGCAGTCTCTCTCACACACACACACACACACACACAGGAACTATAATACAAGTATAGTTGCACCACCCAAGTTCGCACAAGTGCTATCTTTTTTTACGCAAATGTATTTTGCTGAAAAACTGGTTAAGAATCTGTGTCATTTTAGATTTTTGCATTGGCTATTAGCAGAAATAGCAGATATACAAGCTCACAGTGCGGCACTCAAGTGTGGGAACTACTGATTTAGAAGGCATTTGTAGAATCGGCCTCTATAGGTCTTA
Source organism: Protomyctophum parallelum (assembly GCF_964188405.1). Taxonomy (NCBI): domain Eukaryota; kingdom Metazoa; phylum Chordata; class Actinopteri; order Myctophiformes; family Myctophidae; genus Protomyctophum; species Protomyctophum parallelum. The sequence continues at coordinate 51,481,880 of NC_139699.1, read as the reverse complement.
ATGGGTTAACCCAGCGGTTCCCAAACCTTTTTGGCCAATGGCCATGCACCCCGTTACCTCCCGATCTAGCCGACGCACCCCCCACATGGAAATATAAATTGCATAAGCTATATAGAGACATATTTCCTATTTATCCACATGCACATATGGCATATATATGCAGCATAGGCTATATTCTGCCATATATCAATACATTTAATATAAAACCATTACCACCAATTACCTTTTCATGTCGCGCACCCCCTAGAAGGCACTTGCGCACCACAAGGGGTGTACGCACCACAGTTTGGGAACCACTGGGTTAACCTATTCGTGAAAATGTCGCAAATCTTTGAATATATATTCTTTCAGGCTTTCCACCTCGGAGGAAAGCCTGGTCTCTGTTCCAAAAGTGCCGTGTGAACTGGTCTGGAACGGATGATATCGTTACGTCATGTTGTAGTATTGTTTTGTTTTGTAGTCATCAGGCAGGAACAATCAAACGGAACTTCCTTTTCCCTCAAACCGGAAGAATAACCTGTAGCTTTTATTGAGAACAATCGGTTTGAGGGAAAAGGAAGTTCCGGAAGATTGATGACTACAAAACAATACTACAACATGAAGTAGCGATATCATCCGCTCCCGACCGGTTCATGAATCCGAAATGGAAAGGTTAAGCTGACCCACCCAGGATCCTGCATGCTGGATGTGTCACAACTCCTGGAGCTGTCCCCAGAACCCATTCTCCTCCTCTTAGGAAGCTGGCTTCCATCGTTGGACACTTCCTCAATCACATCTTCCTGTAGAAGACATCAACATTAGAATAAGAATGACAATGTATTGATTGAATACTCTAACTGTTTACAAATAGTACAGTGGTACGATTATGTTGCTGAAAAGGGTAACACGGAAATCCCTAATATAAGGGCTAAGGCTTGTTTCCACTGTGGTCCTGACTCCATTTCAATTCATTGAGACCTATAAAGACAGACAATTATAGCCTATACAAAGACATACAATAACATACATCAACAGTAACACAGTGACACACAAAAAAACGTATGCACAGTAAACTGTTTGGGATGGGGGACGTCTTGATAGACTTTATACAGGGACAAGTTACAAATTGCATATAATATAGGTGCTCTTTTATGGCTGTTTTGAAGGAGGGTAAGGAGTCTGCAACATAGCGAGATTTGACTATTATTGTTAACTTCTTATGATCTGACTCCAATACACACATTGTCTATAATAAACAGAGCACCAAATGACAATGTTTGCCGTTATGATTGACAACTCCCATAATGCAAAACATTAGAATGAATAGTTGTATAATAAAAAACTTTAAGAGAATTAACTGCAATTCCACATCCTTGGGTCAAACAAAACTCACTAAAACGTTATCCAAATCAACCCAGCTTACAGCTACAGTAGCTGCAGCCATACGCATGGATGGAGACGTACATCTTGTTTAGCACTAGAAAAGGCCTATTACTAGCATTACAAGTTATGCCAAACGGATTAGTGTTTATTAATCATTAATAATGTATTCACTTTAATCAATGCACTCATCAGCATTAGGAGAACAAAGAGGGAGATGCTGCTAACTGCTGCAGCTAACGTGCCATTCATTAACGAGCTAGCCGTTAGATAACGCCTCATTATACAGCACAAGAATGTACACAGCTTCATCATCATAAACACACACCGTGTACTCGTTGCCAGCCATGTTTAATACCTTTATGGATTGTGCTCCTGGAGTTGCGGGATTACTAGAGTCGCAAGGAGGAGGAGGTCTGATGGGGAGTACTGTAGCCATGTTGAGCTACTGCTGCAGCTGCTGAGACCAAACTACTTCTTCTTCTCTGAGTTTTTTGGCGGATCGCAACCAACGTAAAGGTGCATACCGCCACCTACTGTACAAGTGTGTGCAACATCCTTAGAGTATAGGCAACATATCATGTCAATTTTTGCTAGTTTAGATCCTTAGAGTATATATACTCTATGGTTAGATCCTACCAGAGGCTCAGAGCCATGTACTACTCAGGTTTGTACTGCACACATGGGCTAAAAATTGCTGATATTTGCGCCGCCCTCGTTGAAAACCACACAGTATTTCAAATTCAAACTCCAACTTCTCTCCAGGCTGCATGAGCAGCGCTCGCGCGCAGTTTCTGCCCCCGCCTCATCGTCGTAAGGCTCTGGGTCTGACCTGTCCTGAACCGGCGCGCGCACTTTTCATTTGTTCATTATTGTCCTGACCGACACTCCGTCACCTGTCAAGACTGTGAAGCGGGAACTATTATACTACCCTTCAAATTCAGCGTCGTCTACGTCAAGAGGTGGGTCTTTACTTGTCTTCCTAGATTTAGAGTAGACGAGGCAACACTGCATCGAGGTTGGAATGCAATTTAGTGAGTTTCTTTAGGATATGCTACCAGGCAGGCTACTATGGCCACATGCCATGGTCAAAGAAAAAGTAAAGTAACTTTACTTACTGTGTGGTGTGTGTGGGTATGCTAAAATAATAATAATTACTCCAGATCAGGAAGAAGTCAGCACCCTGGAATCATGGAGTGGTTCCACTGTAACCGCTGCTTCAGGAGGAGTGGGCCCAAGTTCTCTGTGTCCAGCTGCGGTCACATCTTCTGTGACGGATGCATCAACCCTAGTATGTATGAGAGCTATATTATTTCCTCCTTCCTGACATGCATGCCCGAATGTAGTCTGCTTGGTATCGTTGCTGTACGGAAGAAACCATCTAACTCCATTTTTGAGGTTTTTGATTTTGTTTTCCCAATGATATTGAAAACCGCCTAACTCCATTGGATCCTCAAACTGTCTGCCAAACCAGCTAACTCCACCCATTTAGCCATCTTTTTTCTCCATAAATCAGTACTATTGAATACCCTTTACGTCTGTGTGTTGGTTAAAAATATATTGAATCAATGAAAAGTATTAAAAAGCCCTTCGCCCTTTGGAGTTAGGTGGTTTCTTCCGGACAGCAGAGATATGGTCAAAAATAAAAAACCAAAAGAAAGCTATGGTGTCTGATATGGTGATTTCCTGTTATCCTTCAGAACAGTGCAACATATGCCGAGCCAGTTGCAGTTACCTGCCCATCACAGACGATGTTGGTATATTTATTAATATCTGAACGCATTGTACATTTAAGTGCTGCCAGTTGAAAATCTTCCTTATGATACACTATTCACTCACTCTTCTAGATGAAGCCACAGGAGAAGGTGTTTTTCGAGGACCCTGTGAAGCTCATTCAGTCACGTCTGGAGCACCTAGCACAGGTGCAGATCGATCACTATAGTACCATCCAGGGTTCTACTACGCAACACTCGCTGCACTACCATTTCCCCTCTCAAAGGCCCAGTCAGTTGAACTATCGACAATTAGAGCAGTGGTTCTCAACCATAATGGTCAATGGACCCTTGTAGTTGTAGATCTTCAACTCTTGAGAGTGTACAATTAAACCAAATGGATCCGTACAGGTCCATTTGGTTTCATTTCATGCTCTCAGGAGTTACAGTATTGTTAAACATCTGCATTACGAAGTTTTTTTTTAAACGTTTGCCTGTTACAGTATCTCTCTCCTAATGGTACCACACCAATACAGCATGGAATTGTGGGCAAAATCTTATCCAACGATAACAATATATTCTGTTTTGGATCTGCAAGGTTAAATCTCATCAGATGGTCGTCCGTTGCTCAAATGCAGAATAAATAATGGACCTTGATATGAAAACGGTTGAAAACCACTGAGTAGAATGACAGATTCTCATTCAAACTTCTTGTCTTAACAAAGACCTGTGTCACTGTCACATAATTCTGGAGCCCTGAATTATTGTCCCCATTAACCGTGTCCACTATAACTTACAGATTGCACAGTTTCAACGCAGACAGAAGGAGAGAGTTACGGAGTACTACAAACGCAAAAATGTGGAATTGGAGAAGCGTCTTAAGGATGTCACTGAACAGTGTTATAGGTTGATATCATTACTGGTTCCTTTTCTCAGTGTACTTTGGTTTATAACATAATGCTACCGGTATAATGTACCACTTTTGGGGGGGGGGTTTCAGAGTTGAAAAAGAGTTGAAAAGAGAAAATGCTGAATTGAAAAGGCCTCTTTCTCAGAGGAGGGTAAGTCTTGCAAGATGTTCATAACACTGACTAAAATGTTAGTTTCGGGACAGTGCACCTTATGTCTAATTTAATTATTACACTATTGCTCTATCATATCATAGACTTCACCATCAACAGGACAAATGCACGCAACTGGGTAAAATCTAAGTTATATTTAAGCATTATGTACTTTAATTATTGCAACATTAATGCATCATAACTTACTTTCAACAAGAAGAGCTGAACAGAAATGTAATTGTAAACTTTTCTCTCTTAAAGTGCTCAAAGGATCTCACTTCCAGTGTCCCCAGGTACAGTAAAACTAATGATTAATAGATATTAATCCACTCCTAAAATATGAATGGCTTGTTTAATCCTTCTCACAAGTTGATTGAACATTACCTAAACTTCTAATATAATAAACTTTATTTACAGTATATAGAACCTTTCTTAATGTTTACAAAGTTATTTACAGAATTAATAAAGTATTCATTGACGTTTTCATTCACCAGTCACCCCGCAATCAGGAACTAGAAGGTATGATTGCTATTCGTTTGATTCATAGTTCAAAAACTGTTCAAAAACACCGGTTTTCAATCAATTCCTGCGATTTCTATAACATGATCTTGGGCCCAAATATTTAATATGTTACCTATGTTCCTCAGTCACACAGGCTCAGCTGAAAGGAGGCCAAGAGAGAGAGATCAGAGATTCTCATTCACAGTAAGCCTCTTATAATAATAGTAATTATTTTTCTGGCACAATATTTGAAGAGATTGGTTGAGCTAGCTGAATTTGCTCCAGAATCACTACAGTACTGTAGTAAACTCTATTATAACATGATAGATTAAACAATTGGAGAGATTTAGTCCTTTTATGTTGTCTATTGTTGAAAAATAAACGTCATGTTAGATTTAGACCTTTCAGAATTATAACTTTTTGCATGACATGGAATGAAAATAATTAAATATTTACTATCTATCCATCTGCTCTCCTCAGACTCCTCCTGGATCAGCTACCTCTGTCTCCAGCCATAGTTCTCTTCATGATTATGAATCAAGTAAGTACAATTACAAATGCCTGTTGTATTTTCACAATTTAAGTGTGTACAGGTGCTTGATCAGAGACAAAAACAAACTAACCTCCATGAATTCAAGGCATCATGGGGTGTATAATTGAGAAATTGAGAAAATAAGTTTTCTTTGGGGGGTGAACTACTCTAACTTTGACTCGATGCAACGATTCCTCTAATCATTGTTACCCGTTTTCACAAAACATTGCCTTAAGCTTAAAGTATAGTATCATAGAGATGTGGGTAGTGAAACAATGAGGTGTTTGTAAAAACTCAACTATGCATGCACGTTTGAATTAGACTTTTGAAAACATGTACAAATTGTAAGTGAACAAAATGATGCGTTATATTTAGCTTTAATTAAAAAAAAAGTCTTATCTCTTTATTTTACAAAGGAACATCCACATTAACTCCAACCAGGTAAGAAACACATTTCATGAACTACTTCATTACATTTCCTAACAATGTACGGTCGGGAAGCATACATCCTTAGTCCCTTCTGTCAGTAAATACATTTTCCTCCTTTTCAGGTCAGACTATCATCTGTCGCCTGACATCTTCCAGCAACACTTCTTGAGTAGTGTATCACTCCAGTCCCCTAGGCCTAGAAATGGCCTGTAACAAATGATAAAACTATTCACTCTCACATCAGGGGTCAGTGTGGCCCTGTCATAACTCATAATTGAATGTCTGCCATGTTGTCAGTATGGACATAGTCCTCTGTGGTGGTGGTGGTGGGGGGATAAGAGAAGGGGGGTATTTAAGTTTGACTTTCTCCTTTGACACTAGTATAAATCCTTTTCTCAGGAAAAAAAAGTTTCAGTGGCCTACCAAGTTCACATATTAAGCTTATTTTGTGGGATGCTGATATTCATGATTTGGTTGGTATAGAATATCCTGTACCACGGAGTGATGGGACATTTGCATTTATTTGTTCATTAATCAATAAGTTGATTTAGCCGTTAACAGCTACACAATCCCACCGCATCTGGGGGATGAATAACTAATAATTTAGCTGTTTTGCAAGTTTGTGATTTTCTGAGTAATTCAGTTATTTTCTTTATTTCTTTCAGTATTTAATACTATTAGTTATTTGGTCAACTGATACTTCTGTAAGTTTGAGTTAAAAGCAACCTGATTCAACTATAGTCTCAGTTGTGTGGCAATAGTCTGTTTTATAAAGTGCAAGGAGATGCCATGTTTTTGTTGTAAAAAAACCTTTTTAAACCTTTTTCAGTTTGAATGTCTACAAATAATTTCTTTGTATGTTAAATTCACAATATGTATTGTAAAGGGATCCATAACTGAGGCAAATGCACAGTACATACACAATACGTACACAATGCATGCATAGAAAATAGAAATGCACACAAAAAATGAAGAAATAGTTTTATTAAATACATGTAGTGACATACCTGAATCTGACACATTTGTGCTTGTAATTAATCATTTCAGTCAGTAGAAATAACATGGTAATATTGCTTTGGATCATTTCATCAAACCCAACGTGCCATTTCTTGGTTTACATCAAATACACCATCTTCTATTTTGTCTAGGAAAGGAACTAATTTACTAGTATAAAAATGTAAACAGTGCCTTCCTCACCATAGCTACACCCTTTCTCTCTGCTCCAAGAATGACTATTGCCATTATTTCTTTCATTTTTAATGCTTTTTCTATATCATTAGTAACTTCTACTAGACTAGAGCATCCATTGTGGATCTTCCTCTCTTGAACCCACTTTGATAGGAGCTAAACAGATCTCTTTTTTCTATTACATATGAAAGCCTACGTACATACAACAAATCAAACGCAGCTCGCGGAGTCAGTTCAGTCAGTCAACCTCAAGGGGGGTTCTTGCCATGCTCAAAGGCTCATTCTATACTCAAGGGGTTAACATGCTGCATTACTATGTGGGCGTATAAGTGTGTGCAAGTCTCACACATCATTCGCCGATGCGGCAGTCAGCTGACCAATTGGGCAGGCTACTTAAGCTCACTAGACTCCATGCTCTTCCTGCCTTCCTCTGCTCATGGTTCCCGGTTGTATGTGATGTTTCCTCCCACCACCACCCCAGCACCACCGGTGGGCTCTGCTATCTATGCTCCCCACGGGGGGGTTATTGTATATCTATCTCCCTGCTCTTATGTTTTATGATGTTGCTTAATCATGCTGAGCAGGGAGAAATCCAGCAGAGCCGAACGCCAAGTCAAATATCATATGCACACTCATTACTCATTCTGCAATAAATATTGTTTAATCTATTCGTGAGTTGTCTGACTGAACTTTCTAAATTCATTTACAGAGGTGTGACATCAGTGCGATGGGCCTATAGCTCCCAGTCCAGGACTAGCTGGGTCCTTTCCTGGCTTGTTAAATGGCAGAATTATTGCCCTTTTCCATCCAACTGGCATACATCCTTCATTCCAAATTTTGTTAAACATTGTCAGTACTAATTTTAATGATTCCATTGGTAACTGACGGAACATGGCATAACATAGTTGATCTTGCCCTGGGGCTGTGTGCCCTGCAAGGCTAGCTTGAGCTCTCCCATTGAAAAATCAGTATCCAGAGCTGACATGTCACTCTCCCTCTTCTCCCGCACATTTCCATTCTCTCGGAGGACCTTTTCCTTCTCCTGTCTATGCTTATCCTCCAGGTGCTTACCACTGGACTGCGTCAAAGGCTCTGCCCAATGCATCAGCTTTATCCTTATCTGCCAGAACCAGTCTCTCTCCTTCTATTAGCGCTGGGATTTTAACTGTTGTCCTTTTCCCACTCATTCACTTAAACAGACCAAACATCCCCCAACTCTACTCCTCTGCCTGCCCTATACTGGAGCAGAACTCTCCAAGCTTACCTTTTTGTGTACTTAATTGTCTTGCGGGCAACAGCTCTTTTCCTTTGGTATTCTAGGGTGTTCTCTAGACTTAAGTTTTTCCTCAGAGCTCGGAATTCTTTATTTCTATCCTCTACTGCTCTGCTGCAGTCATCATTCCACCACGGCACAGCTTTCCTCTTACCCTGGGTTGTTGTTCTTGGGATACACATATGCGCTGCATTTAGCAAGTGTTGTGTAACTAGACTTGTGCATTGCTCTACATCTCCTTCTAGCGTAACTAAGTGAGCAGCCTCTTCACAACACACTTTAAAGGTATATTCAGTGATTTCACTCAAAAAACCTTAGGTTTCGTTTTTGGCTGTGGGACCCAGCCTAAAGTCCAATCAGGATATATAGAGTCAAAAACGAAACCTAAGGTTTTTTGACCCCCAGGGGTTAACTGGGGACAGGGAGGAACTCCTTATATGTTCAGCACACTCTATAGTAGGGAGGATTATCACAACAAAACAAAAAAATAAGTGATATTTGAATTAAGTGAAATCACTGAATATACCTTTAAATTCCCCCCAGTCCGCCTTGCTGAAACACCATCTGACACTGCAACTGCCTTCTTGCAATGCACATTCGTGTTGACTCTAGTAAGGATTGGAAAATGATCACTGCCTATTTTCCCTTGATGCTCCACTCACAGGCGCTTGCCAACCTATCTGACACCAAAGTAAGATCCAAGCATAAAGTTGTACCCCTGTTCACATCTACTCTTGTACCTCGTCCATCATTAAGGCAGACCAATGACCTTTCGTCCAATATCTCTTCCACTACACTCCCATTGTGATCTGTATGATTACTGCCCCACAGGGAGCTATGAGCATTAAAATCCCCACACCAAATCTCCTTCCTAGATGTAACCCCCTGCCATTTCCTTAAACATATCTGTGGTTAAATTCTGACATGGATTATAGAAATTAATTACCTTTATGTTACCTTCTTCCCTTGAACTGCACACTTCAATTATAACACATTCTTTGTCATTAGGGGAAGGAGTCCTCCTGTAGGCCAACCCATCTTTAATAAAGGTAGCACAGCCTCCACCATTTTGGTTGTTGTTACTTCTTTTTTTTTAATATATGTTTATTGGTAATAGGTTTCAACAATTTAGTACAGTTTGAACATTTTCTTTCTCCCTCAACTCATCCCTCCCCCCAGTTATCGTCATCATCAAAACAATATAAAAAATAACATTAATAATTTAGTAGACATACAAAAACAAATATACAACAAATACATACAGACATATGATATAAACAGTATGATACAAAAATAATAATTTAAGCACAGATAACAAAAACAATATAAATAACAAAAAATAAAATAAAACAAAATAAATACAATTATGAGTTGGGTTATTCGAGTTCAAGTTCAAGTTAAAAAACATGAGATGGAGAGGCAAGAGGAGATGCAGAGGAGGTTCCTGGCTGCTAAGCAGCGACAACAGAGGGCTGCCGCAGAGAAGAGAGAGCAGCAGAGGCTCCTGGCTGCTGAGCAGGAGCAACAGAGGGCGGCTACGGAGGAGCGAGAGCAGCAGAGGAGACTCCATGCAGTCACAGAGGAGCAACATGAGGAGATCCACCCGACACAACAGCCAGGCCTGGGTGCTCCGAACGGCGAGAAAGAAATGTGTGTCAAGAAACTGCTGGAGATGGAGGGAGCAGCAGCGGGGAGGCCCAAAGACTCAGTCCAGCAGCATGCAGCTGCCCTGGCCTCAGATGCCGAGGCACCAGGGGGTTCAGTGGGAGCTGGTGCTCGACAGGTCAGGGGGGCCGAGCCTCATGCAGTGGCTCTGGTGGCTTACAAGGTGGCTGCCAAGGAAGACTCCCCGGCTGCTGTAGTAGCGGAACGGGCAGCTAGAGGAGCGTCGCAGCAACGAGGACAACCTGAGGAAGCACAGGCACCTCTGCCCAAGGTGGGAGGAGGCATCATGATGGGAGACGGGTGGTACAGTTTATTGCTACCTCTTGTGAAAATCTTAAATGCTTCTGGGGTCACATGATTTTGATGGAAAAATAATTTGTAATTTTAAACTTGGTGCAAAGGGTTTAAAATTCACTGTATTATTGGTGGGAGTGTAACGGACCCAGAGAAGGCTGAACTTTATTTTGAAGGGTATGGCCGGAAGCGCCAGCCAGCTCCTTCCGGCTGTCATTAGAGAGGGCTATAAATCCAGCTTAGCATGTGCAGGGGAGGAATTGTTTGGCATGGACGGACGGCATGGGGAATCGCATGACAAACTAGAAATGTTTGGTGCGATCCCCATGGACAGGTAACTTTCAGAGAACACAAGAATGGACCTTGAGAGATCATATCATATCTCAATGATTTAGCGCCTAGCTGGAAGGGGGAAAAAGGTATTTTGTTTGGATGTCTACTCTGTACTGTTTGTCTGTACTGTTGTTGAATTCCCTAGAAGTTTATTATAAATGTTATATTGAGTTTTATGGTCTTGATCTATTGTGTAATGTGTTATGTTGGGCTGGTGGTTTATGATTCTAGATGCTTTGTGTAGATTATTAGAAATGTAGGCTGTGTAGTGTATATATGGAAGATGTGCAATGCCAATGCATGAATATGATTTACTTTATTATATGAAACTGCTTATGATGTACTGATATGTGACGTTATTGATGCGATGTTTATTGATCTTTGATGTATGTATTATATGTTTTTCTTTCAGTTTTCACGGTGACAGTTTACAATAAAATGGTAAAATTCATCAGTCGATCTCCAACTCCTTATTGCCAGCTGGGTCCGCTACACTGTGTACTCATGCATCATGCTGTCGGCCTGCCTGAGACCTTCTCAGGGGACCCCTAGGGTGCACATCTCGTTTATACTGTGCCTTTTATTGTCTTGAGTTCAGTTCCTGAGTGACACACCCAAAGGACATTTATATAAGAGATAAACAGTGGTTCAAAACGTCTACCTATCTGGGGGAATTTCTACCCTCCAGGGGGGTGGCTGACCACTGTCTGGAGCAAATGTTTATTCTGATTCTTTATAATTCTTTATACATGATGAAATGTAGGTTGGTCATTCTCTCCGACGGCGTAAGGCCGGTCGGAGGTGCCTCTGCTGTGCTATACTCTGAAATAAACATCGGAACATCTCATCTGCTGACTGCCGTGTCTCAAATTCTCTTCTGCTCTCCAGTTTTTGGTTAAGTCTCTGTACCGTGTACAATGGTAGAATAAGATACCACACCATTAACAATTAAGTGACAATATGATGTAAATGACACATGACAAATTCTCCCTTCATTGTCAATGGCATTTACAAAACAAACATTGAACTAAAGACAAACAAACATGTATAGGAGGGGCTAGCCCCCCTCAAATAGCAAAAGATATACAGGGGTTAAATTAAAATAGTAGCAAAAAGCCGATCTACAAGCTCAAAACGCGTCACACAAGCAGAGCTGGAGTGTGACAAGTGGTTGTTTAAAATACATAATTTTCATCAAGAAGGCACACAAATTATATCGTTTACAAATCAGAAAACAAGGTATCTGAAAATAATCTGACATTGTTTCATTTGTCTGCATCGATTATGTTTTTTACAATGGTCACGGTCATTAAAAAATATGTTTGTTCATACCTTGTCTAGTCGACTCCCATAGATTCCAGTGCATTCCGTCAACTTCCGGTCCAGGGCTTTGTCACACTTTGGCTCCCCATAGAGCATATAGTCCCCATTGCCGCCAGGGGCCGCCATTAGACTGGCTCCATGCATGAAGTGAATGAAGATGTCATAACTCTGATCAATATGATCTATGATGTCCCTTCAATGAATTGGCCGTCGCCCGCCAATGTTACGTACACTGAATGAACTGGTCGTCATAAGGAGATCCACGTGTGACTATATTTGGGAGCGGCTGTTGTTAGGGTACAGGTATCAAAAATAAGTTGCGCTATGAATTCTATACTTCTATATTTGGAAATACTTGCAATGCCACTCAACCAATCACAACGTCAGGTCAGAAAAGTCTGACATCACACCACCAAGCTGACATTATTCAACTTGCTTTGACTGTCCTATTAATGTTATCTCCATGTTGCTGAGAGAGGTCATCTACAGCAACAATGCCGACACTTACCTTACCGCCAAAAGAGAATGCTCTCTTCAAGAAGGTCCTGCAATGTTATGAACACAATCAGCACAGAAAAGGACTCAAGTTCTGCAAGCAAATCCTCTCCAACCCTAAGTTGGCAGACCATGGAGAGACCCTGGCGATGAAGGGCTTAACTCTGAATCTTCTGGGGAAGAAGGAGGAGGGCCTTGAGCTGGTGAAGAGAGGCCTGAATGCCTGCTGGAGTCACCTCTGCTGGCATATTTACGCCCTGCTCCACCGATCCAACAAGAACTATGATGATGCCATCAAGTGTTACCGCAACGCGCTCAACGGCAACAAGGACAACTTGGAGTACCTCCGCGCAATCTCCCTGCTCCAGATCCGGGTGAGAGACCTGGAGGGTTACAGGGACACCCGGTATCGGTTGCTGCAGCTGTGTCCGACCAAGCGAGTCTCCTGGATAGGCTACGCTATCGCCTACCACCTCCTGCAGGATTACGAAACTGCTTCCAAGATCATTGAGGAGTTCAGAAAAGAGCAGCAGGAGTCTCCAGACAGGGAGGCCTATGAGTACAGTGAACTGCTGCTTTACCAGAACCAGGTGCTGAGGGAGGCGGGCCGATATAAGGAGGCCCTGGAGCATCTTACCAGCTATGAAAAACAAATTTGTGACAAACTGACCGTAGAGGAGGTGCGAGGAGAGCTTCTGTTGAAGCTGGAGCGTCTGGAGGAGGCTACCGAGGTCTACCTCCGCCTACAGGAGCGGAACCCAGAGAACTGTAGCCACTACCTTGGCCTGGAGAAGGCTTTAAAACCTGGCAGTGTTGAGGAGAGACAAAAGATCTATGAGGATTCCTGGGAGAAGTTTCCAAGGGCTCTGGTTCCTCGTAGGCTGCCACTCAATTTCCTGTCTGGTGAGAAGTTCTGCAAGGTCCTGGACAGGTATCTGAGGATGAGCTTCAGTAAAGGCTGTCCCTCAGTCTTCACCACCATCAAGTCACTATACCTTGACAAAGACAAGGTTTCAATACTAGAAGACTTAGTTGTAGGTTATGAAAAGTCATTAAAATGCTGCAAAAGGTACAACCAGAATGACGAGGGTGAGGATGAGCCACCAACCACATTGCTCTGGGTGCAGTACTTCCTGGCACAGCATTACAACATGATTGATCAACAGACACTGGCCCTCAAATACATCAATACAGCCATCGAGCACACACCTACCCTCATCGAGCTATACATTGTAAAAGCGAAGATATACAAGCGTGCTGGGAACATCAGGGAGGCCACACAGTGGATGGATGAGGCCCAGTCCCTGGACACTGCCGACAGATTCATCAACTCAAAGTGTGCCAAGTACATGCTGCAAGCTGGAATGATCAAAGAGGCAGAAGACATGTGCTCTAAATTCACCCAGGAGGGGGCATCAGTAGCAGAGCACCTAAACGAGAAACAGTGCATGTGGTTCCAGATTGAGTGTGCGCGAGCCTACAAGTCCGCAAACAAGTTCGGCGAGGCCCTCAAGAAATGCCACGAAATTGAGAGGCATTTTGAGGAGATCACAGACGACCAGCTTGACTTCCACATGCACTGCATGCGGAAAACGACGCTACGCTCATTTGTAGACCTCCTGCGGCTGGAGGATGTCCTGCGAGTGCATTCGTTCTACCGCAATGCCGCCCACACCGCCATCAACATCTACCTGAGTCTCCATGACAACCCTCTCACTGACGATAACAAGGCGCTGCAGGCGGACACAGCCAACCTCTCAGCCGCAGAGCTGAAAAAGCTGCAGCACAAGCAGCGGCGAGCCCAGAAGAAGGCCCAGCTGGAAGAAAACAAGAAGAAGGACGACGATGATGACGAGGAGATCGAAGGTATAAAGGAGGAACTCATTCCTTACAAGCTGGCCAGGGTAGAAAAACCGCTGGATGAAGCTATGAAGTTCCTGACACCTCTCACACAACTGGTCAAAGACAAGATAGACACACACCTTCTGGCCTTTGAGATCTACTTGAGGAAAAAGATCCCCTCGATGATGCTCCAGTCAGTGAAGAGAGCATTGCTCATAGATCCAGACCACCCATGGCTCCACCAGTGTCTAGTACGCTTCTTCAAGGGAGTGTCGGATAGCAGGGATCTGACAGAGGTGGTGTCGACGGTGCTTAAGCAGGAGATTGCGCGGCTGTTTGGAGAAAGCAATGCCAAGAGTTTCAACCAGGCCTTCCTCACTAAGCACCGTGACTCTATAACACACAGACTGGCTGCTGCAAAGATGATGCTGTATCTGGACCCATCAATGGAAACGAAGGCTGTGGAACTGGCCACTGCGCTAGATGAATCGCTCAACAATAGAACCATACAAATCTGCACAGATGTCCTGGAGAGTCTTAGGAACGGTGTGCTGGGCAACTGTAAGGAGCGGGCGGAGGCGTACCGTGCAGAGTGTAACAAGCTGTATCCTTATGCATTAGCTTTCTTGCCTCCTGGAAATAACAATCAGAACCATGAAGTTATATGTCTGAGTTATAAATAAAGTAAAGAAATAAAGGTCCTATACCTGTGACAGTAAATCTTTATACTGGAAACGAACTGTATTGTAGAGCAAAAGAAAACACCAAACTATTTATTCCGTGGTGGAAAGTCTGGTGACGCGGGGTTAGGTGTCAGGCACGTACATAATGTTAGAGGCATGGGCAGATAAAGATATTGCAATTTAAGTTAAAAAGGAATTTTAACTTAAATTGCAATATCTTTATCTTGTTTAAAGGTAGATCAAACTAAAATACAATAGAACAATCAATCCCTTTTCAAAATGTAAATTAAATGCTCACTTCACTTCAAAATGTCCCCTCCAATGTCCCTTAAAAAGTAATCCAAGTATCCTAGTATCCTGAATGTTGTAGATCCTCTTTTGTTCAATAAAGTAAACAAAACAGGTTATAAAACAAAAAAAATGCTTACTGGAAAAAAGAAAAGGTCCTCCTCAACCAACCTTTAAGTCAGGAGCCCTCCGCTGGTTCCTTTGTGCACAAACACTGGATTGTTTTCTTAAGAGTCCAAAGCATCAGAAATGTCGACCAAACTTTACTATCCTCCCGCACCCAATGTTCCTTGGCCAAACTGCGTATTGGTTTTAGTTCAGTTCTGAGTTAGCTTAGTATTGGCTTGAAAAGAGTGTTTGAGACAACCACACCAAACACTCTTCTAACTGCCCAAAATGGAACCCAGGCTCGGCACCTCACTTCCTGTTTCTTTATAGCTTTCTGGCAGTTCACCTGGAATTGGAACTATTTCTCGCATACATTTCCCCACAGCTCCCCCTATGACCAAACTTTGTCATTTCGTCAACAGCAAATGTATGACCATGGTTCAACTACACAAAACACATTATATTATATTCTCCGTACACTACATTTCAGTGTTAGATATTCAACCAATATATTCCCTTGTTATTCCCCAGTAGGCCTATGTTTCATTATCTTTCAATACACATGAAGGACAGGAAATACATTATTTCACACATCAAAGTTGGTATTGTGACCAATATTTTATTATAGAAAAGTTAAACATTCCGTATGCGTCATGTGGGTCAATACATCATTTCATCATCAGACAATATTGCCTATACTGTAGGGAGCTGCTCGAGGGAAATTGAAACCACCTGCAATTCCTCAGAATTGCACCTTTCTAGTTTATCTTGGCATTCAGGCTCTGTCTGCTACATTAAGATGTGCCACATTTTCACGATTTTTCGAAAATAGCAGATCTACAAGCTCGTAATGCGGCACTCTGTGCCGCGCTATGAGCTTGTAGATCTGCTATTTTTCAATAGCTAAAGTATAACATAATGCTTAAAACACCAAAAGGTGTTCATTTGCATATATAGCTCTATGACTTCTCAACCTGAACAGTATTACCTGTTCTGTCTCTGACTTCTGAGAGTAATGTGTCCCCAAGTTAACTTTATAAAGTTGGGCTCGCAGTGCTTGTATGTTCTGAAGGTTTATTAAATGCACATATCAATAAGCATACAATAAGAGATGGGAGCCTTTCTTTATGAATTGAACTCAGTGCCAAAGAAAATGAGGATTAAGAATATGCAAGCAACATGTCCTCATTGCACATTAAGTGCATTCACTTTTATGTGTTATTCACCCTTGACCTGTCCTCGTTGAGGTAACTGTTTAATTTCAGAGCCATCATCTTCTCAGACTGTTGTTCTATATACCTTAAGTAGCCTTTATTAAGCAATAATGGTCCTTCAGAGGTTGAACATAATCTAATTACAGCAGCCAAATTAGGTCCTAACAAACCACAGTTCCTGGGGAAAAAGCCGTAAAAAGACTGAGTGTAATGAGATTGCAATTACAATTTAGCCGTTTAGCAGATGCTCTTATCCTTAGCGACTTACAAAGTGTAAGGAATAAGTGCAACAGACAAATTAGAGGTGAGTTTTCAGACAGTGACTGAAGATGGGGTGACTCTGTGGTCGTGACTGACAGAGAGGTGTCAGTCCACAGCTTGGCAGTTCAACAGAAAGGGAAGCAGCACGCACGCACGCACGCACGCACGCACGCATGTTGCTTCCCTGTCATTTATGGTGCATCCTAAGTTCCTGTGGTGCTTCCCTGTCATCAGAGGATAAGAGAATCATCAGACCAGTCAAGAAAAAAGGCCAAAAGACTAATTTTAATAGAATCGTCTCACTTTATATTTCATTTCATAGAATAAATATTGGTCAACAATCCTCAAAGCCAGTATCAAACCACCTAAAACCATCTTTGACTATTATACCCCAGGTCTTTGTTATTTATCAATACATGATCCAGCGTATCCAGCATGAGAACATGGACATGGTCATTTACATTACAGACAAAATGGTTTGTTTGTACAGGTTATGAGATTACTGCAACCATGGGTGTTCTCTGGTCCATAGCTCTAATGCCTCTGCATTAGAGCTATGCTACTCTTCTCTTCCTGCGCTGGCATGAAATGCAGACCAGCCTCTTGTCTGTAGCGAAAATGTACTACTCACCAATACAAAGGCGGCTTGTGTTATTAGAAAGCCTACTTTCCTTAGTGAATGCACTTTGACCACACGTACAAATTGCACATTTTGGCAGAATTTTGGGGTTTTTTTCACCAGAAGGAAAAATCTTGTCTATGGGGTTTTCTCTCTGCAATATCGGTAGAGGGTGCAGTGGAGTAACTAAAAGCATTGTATACATGTGGTGGGGGGCTCAGAGTGCGTCCACTAAGGAAAGATAGGCTTTCTAATAACACAAGCCACCGCCTTTGTATTGTGAAAACATAGTGAAAACATTATTTTTTATTTTCGCTGCAGAAAGAGGCTGGTCTGCATTTCATGCGAGAGAAGAATAGCATAGGTGCTATACGTGTTGCTCTGGTTTGGCAGTAAAAGACAGTTTGGGAGCACACAGGCAACAAAGCTTATTTACACTGACAGGCATGGGTATAAATGGGTTCAGTAATTATAATAAGATGATTGTGTTCATCCAGTATCGCTGCAATAGCAATTCTATACAGCACAGGAGGAAATAATGGTTTATTTGCATTGTTCATTGTTATTGGTCATCTTTACTGTACTGTATATTCCCAAAGTGGGGTCCGGGGACCCCCAGGGGTCCTTGAGGGAGTTCCAGCTAAATGATAGTTTGGAACCAAATGGACCCTTATGGGTCTGTAACTCTGAGAGTGTACAAATGGAACCAATGGACCATAACGGGTCCATTTGGTTCCATTTGTACACTCTCAGAGTTACATTAGCATTGATTTTACAATATAAATTGGGGGTCCCAGAGATAGAAATTACATTAAATGGGGGTCTGTGAAATTAAACGGGTTGAGAATCACTGCAGTAAAAATCTTCTCTTATGAGAGTCCCTGGCATATCTTTTTCAAATGGGGGTCTGCAGGCTTATTAGGGTCAATTTGGGGGTCCTTGGCATGGAAAAGTTTGGGAACCACTGCTGTATATCATCACTGACTTTCTTGTCTCTTCCATAAGTACATGGTATTCAGCAATGCATCCGGCGATGGATTTGCAACAGTGTATATCAGATCTGCAACCAAAAGCATCAAGGTGTTCTTTTGTGCAATGTGCAGTAATATTGCAGTGCCCCCTACTGTACAAAATTATATTTTCATTTTCAGTCACATTTTGTTACTTCAGAGCTAGAAGTGAGCTGTGAGTTGAGCAGGCACCGTGACCTAATGACCGTTTCCGTGCCACATTGGAAAAATGAATGGTGGTGTAATTGTCTATAGAAGCACTTTCGTCCCGATTGGTGGCATGAAATATCTGCAATAAGAGTATTGCAGTATGAGGAAAAAGCAATGCTTGGGGCTCTGCACTGCACTTAACCAGTAGGTTGACGTTAAAAACAACATTGACACAATGAAAAATAGTGAGAGAATAAAGTGCTTTTCAAATAGTTCTTCTGGGGGGGGAACCACTGCAGCGTACAATCAATAGCTGAAACACTCGTGTGGACATTCACAATGTTCTTAACAAAGAGCTCTGTACACATACTGTACTGTAGGCCTCTTAGAACAGGAATGTCGGACGTGATCTCAAAGGGGGCTTCAGCCCCTGCCCTTTTACCCGTCTGTAAAACAACTGCCCTCTCCAGACCACGAATGCAGCATTTACTATGGTGAAAGAAATGCAAACGCCCTCCTCTCCTTTCCATGCCATGCCGGAAGGCAGCATTCAAGAGAATTGGTTATTTTTCTCGAAGTCTCCTGAACTTCAATGCAACATTTTGCATTGAACTAACTTGTTTCGAAATCCATGTCGTACACCGCATCTCCAGTAGATAAAGAGTGCAGGGTTGCGCCCCGAAAATAGCTGATCTTCAAGCTCTCAACGTGTCGCGACGCGTTGTGAGCTTGTAGCTTGCTATTTTCACTATTTTGGGCCAAAAGTGCCCTCTTATGGGATTTCAGCCCATGCCTCTCTAACACTATGTATGTATGTGCCTGACACCTAACCCCGCGTCACCAGACTTTCCACCACGGAAGAAAGCCTGGTCTGTGTTACTTATCGCCTGTGTGATCGCCTGTGTTATCCGGTCTAGACCGGATAACACAGTTTTGGTACCCCGTTTGTTATTTAAATTATATGTAATTGGCTGCCAACCCTCATCTGAAAATATGTTGTTCCACGGACCCCCCCCAGAAGCAAAGTTTACTCATTTGAGTTAAAAAGGTTCGCTCTGAAAGAATATATTCAATGATTTGCGCCATATTTTCACGATTTCCCACAAAATAGCAGATCTACAAGCTCGTAGCGCGGCACTCGTGACAATCTGATATTTTTCAGCTAAAGTTTAACAAAATGCTTAAAACACAAAAATGGGTTCCCACCCTGAATGGTTTAAATGAACCACAGAGTGGACAGTGTCTGAATCTAACTCTCAAAGTAACTGCTGGCACTGCCGTCTGCAAAGATGGAAACTTTGTGCCAAAGGCTTTTAAGGTTGCGTGTGCATCTTCTTCATATCACATGGCTCACAGTACGATACGCTTTTCTATCTGCAACAATAATGAATACATTTATTTACTTCCGTAGCTATAAAAGCACCAGTGTGTTAAAAAGAAAAGAAGAAATAGAAGGAATTAAAGCATGAGCAATTTCTGATTAGCGTAATTTCTGAAAGTTCAAATAAATTCACAAGATTTTTGTATGCCTCTGTCAGATTTAGGTTTATGCTATTAGAGTAAACAATAATAATACGGTATAATAACCAACTATTGGTGTTCATACAATGTCAATATTTTGTATCAATTCTGTTCACATTTTTGGGGCACATACCAACCAATGCAAATCATTCTAGAATAAATGCTTTCAAAGAATTTACTTTCTTTACAAATATAGAATCAACAATTCTCATCACCTTGGCTTATAACATGGGCATATTAAACGTGTGATATTTACCAGTCATTCCACACTATGTTGGGTTATGTAAAAATGCAAATGCAATTTGTCTGTCTGCTGCATGGGAAGGAACTATAGCATTATTGTTAAAGGTTCTGAAAATTAACAGCTATGAAAATCTGGAATAAATTATTATTTGTTTTAGTTTTTTACACTAGACACTAGGTCTGGGATTGCATTTTTGAAAATTATGGCTTCCCAATGTGAATTGGTTTCCCAGCAAGCACAGTCCTGGACCTGGATGAATTATTGACGTCTCGATTGGAGCCAGATCAAGTCAAACCAAGACTAGTCAGATCTGGCCCAGAATATCACCTGATTTCAACCAACATAATATTCTGCCCACTAAGACGGACATCCCTGGATGAATCAGAGAGAGTCCGTTCGAGGCCAGATCAACTTAGGTCAAATCATAAGTCAGATCTGGCCCAGAATAAGCTATATTATTTCAACTGGTGAAGACGTCCTGGAAATGATGTAAAGATCCTCCCCTATTGATCATATGCAGACCGTGTCTATCTTTGCCAGCAAGGTGGTAACTAGGTGCAAATTTCCCAGTGACAGACCATTCATCCAAACAGAAAAATCCTGGTCTGATTGTAATTAAACATCAAACTCACCAACATTGCAGCTGTACGAAAAGCTTGAATTATCCTCTATCTGCAAAGTGTTTGTTTCATAAAAATCCACTGTAGACATGTTATGAGCTATATCCTGTCAAGAAATTCCTTGAAGATGATGTCAGAGTTTGGAAGGGCATGTTAAAGTAAAGTAACGTCCTGTGCGAATTCAAAACAGGTGGTACGCAAGGCCGTTGAGTGATAACCAACAAGCACTTCCAACACCACCTGCAAGGAATTTCTTGACAGGAAGTAGCTCATAACATGTCTACGGTGGATTTTTATGAAACAAACACAAACACTGCAGATAGAAAGAGGATAATTCAAGATGCAATGTTGTTGTACAATCAGATAGGACTTTTCTGTTTGGATGAATGGGAAATTGCACCTAGTTACCACCTTGCTGGCAAGATGGTCACCTATGTCTACATATGGTCAATATGGGCTGGGATCTGGCCTAGTCCTGAACGTCACCGGAGGAGTCGGAGGACGTCAGGGACGTACACACATAGACATCAAAGGGGGCTTCAGCTCCTGCCCTTTTACCCGTAAAACAACTGCCCTTTCCAGACCACGAATGCAGCATTTACTATATGGTGAAAGAAATGCAAATGCCACTCCTTTCCATGCCATGCCGCAAGGCAGCATTCAGGAGAACAGCTTTTTTCCGAAGTTCCGAACGTGAACACAGTATTTTGCGATGAACACATTTGTTTAGAAATCCATGTCGTACACCGCATATCCACTAGCTAAAGGGTGCTGGTTTGCGCCCCGAAAATAGCTGATCTACAAGCTCTCAACGCGCCGCAGTGCGACGCGTTGAGAGCTTGAAGATCTGCTATTTTCGCTATTTTTGTCCAAAAGTGCCCTCTTAACGGGATTTCAGCCCCTGCCTCTCGAACACTCTCTGCACGTCCCTGGAGGACGTCATCATAACGTCCATGACGTCATTTGGCTTGCTGGGTTGGCAGTCAGTATGATACCTAAAAGGCTCAATGAACCAATATTAGTGTCGCCCCTTGGTATTGTAAACCAGGGGTTCTCAATGTTTTTGGCTGGGGATCCCCGGGAAATGCTTTGGCCCTGCCCCACCCCGCCCCCACTCCCCACCCCCAATACAAACTGACTGCAAAAATAACCTTAATAATAGAGAAAATATATCATAAATGAATACTGAAACAAGATCTAATCATTAAGGAAAGTTTATGCATGTACTACAGGTATGTGTTATGTGTACTGTGTAGACTCTTAATTTCTATTTCCCAGCCATTCAGTTGCAATTTCTTTTTATATATATAATTTGGGGACCCCCCCCAAATAATTTGGTGACCCCCCCTGAGGGGTCGCGACCCACGGGTTGAGAACCCCTGTTGTAAATCATAAGGTCTATAGAAGACCTAAGATACAGGATGTCCTTATATGTACATGCTTATATACATTGTGTTCTATGCTCAACCTTCTGTTCTGAATATTTGTGTTCCTCTCAGTACAAACAGAACAGTTCTTCTTTCAGTTCTTTCCTCATGTTCTACAGATCCACAAAAATGCAATATATTTGAATCCATTTCCCATTTCAATAATATTTCAATATAATTGAAATATTATTATTCATATAGTTACCGAGACATCGTTGTCAGTATATTTTTGTTTGTTTCAGAAAACCATCGCTGCTCATTCACCTTTAAATTGTGAGTTAAAACACACCTGACTAGTGTGCGAGAAGGAGAGAAAACCAAAGAAATTAAAATCTGTGGGTTAAGAAGATCAGTCTTATAGTACAAACCTCAAAAAGCAGTTTGTCTGATGATGTGGTTCCAGCCTTGTGTGACCTCTCTTGACGAAGAGTGCAGCAAAATGACAAACCATCTCCTTGCTTGGCCACTAGGGGGCAGAAGAATCACACCTGGAACTCAAACATGTCATTCTGTTTCTTTGCCAGCTTGGCCACCTCTTGGCGAATAGCCTGGACCAGAGCCGAGGTGGAGAGGCTGCTGAGGGGCACGCTGACCATGTTGTCCTTCCCAGCTTGGGGCAGGTTCTGCTGGGACGTTGTGGGGGTGGGGGTGGCGGGGTGCGGCTCGGGGGGCAGGTTGTACTGCAGGGGGGGTAGCTGCTGGGGTGAGCTACCCTGGGGGTAGCGAGGATGGGGGAAAGCCTCCACGTACCCTGGCAGGGGCACCTGAAAAACAAGGTAGGCTAGGTGGTGTATCAGGAAAACACTGCCAACCAATGTGCTATAGCTGTGAATTAGATCAAGTAAGAAATTAGCTTTAGTGCGTGTGTGTGTGTGTGTGTGTGTGTGTGTGTGTGTGTGTGTGTGTGTGTGTGTGTGTGTGTGTGTGTGTGTGTGTGCGTGTGTGCGTGCGTATGCATGCGTGCGTGCGTGCGTGCGTATGCATGCGTGCGTGCGTGCGTGTGTGTGACGTGTGTGTCTTACACCAGTGTTTGTTAAATAACTAAATGGGTGATAAGGGAAACCATATGGAGCATACTTAAATGAGAGAAATAAAATCACTACAAAAGAACCAAAATAACGGGGAAGGTAATGAATGTGTGAACCTATGGTTTTTGAAAATGTTTTTTTTTCCAATTCAAACATATATCGTTTGAACTCCAATAATGGACTACATTTGGATATGGAGATAAAACATTTAGCGGCTATGATTTTACACCACGTCAAAAAAAGAATAATAATCAAATCTAATAAATGAGAGGAAAATAGTTGTTCATTTAGGAAATGTGCTCAACTACCCCGGTATTTTGCTGTGTCCACTCAACGCCAGCCATACATTCACTTCAGCAAATGGTTTCTAAATGACAGTACTGGTTCTGCAAAAAGACACTGCGTGAAGAAGGCATCTGGTTGGAACAGGCAGACAAGACAGGGATAAAGTAGTCTCGCGTAGCCAGACAAATTCCACAATCTCCGAATGCTTTATAGTCTGGAACTACGCCTCCCGAAATACGAGTAAGGAAGCTGCTATTTCCGTTCACGAAAATACATTTAAAAATATCTTTACATTTTATTTATTTATTTTCCTTTTCTGCTAAGCAACAACCTATATATGCTTAGATGTTTTCTATTTATATTGGGGTAAATTTGCGCAACTGTAAAGACGAAACGGAAGTGGGGAGGAGGCTCCACTTCCGCTTTATATTTTACTCATGATAGCTTTTCCCGTTGCTCCAGAAAGTATGACGGAAGCATTTGTAAATTGCGAGAGGCTGCAGTCTGGCAACACGAAACTAAGAGAACATTCCGTACAGACGAGGAGAGTCCAATGCAGGCCAGGGGAGAGTTGGGGAATAGGGAGGGTCACACAGGTTAGAACAGATCAAACAGAAAGAATGGAACGCATCTTGCTTTCATGAAAAAGAGAGAGTGTGAAATAGGGTATATATAATAATAAACACCCAATCCTGCTCCAGGGAAGTTATGGGCACAAATGACATTTCTTCTCTCAATATCTGTACCATAATGACAGCAGCAAAACGTTGCTTTACTACTGAAAGGGAGGATTAATTTGGATTAATCTGTATCATACTGTGGTTTCATAATTTTATATGAGATTACACTAACTCTTCATTATGGTTTTATCCATGGTGTAAAGTACATTTACTTTACTGTACTCAAGTACAATTTTGAGGTATTTGTACTTTAATGGAGTAATTCCAATTTCCAATACTTTTACTTCTACTCCAGTACATCTCATAGACAAATATTGTACTTTTACTCCACTACATATTATTTGAAAATGTTAGTTACTAGATACTTTGTAGATTTGGATTATTATTACAAAAAAACAAAACATACATTCAACCCTATACATTTCGGCCATTTGAAAAGAGCCGATCTACAAGGTCGCAATGCAACGCATTGAGAGCTTGTAGATGAGGGTTTTTTTTCCAAAAGATTTGTATACATTTGAATGTTTTAAATGAGGCATTATGCATAATGACTACTTTATAGAACTTTTGGTACTTTAAGTACATTTTGATGCCAATACTTTTGTACTTTTTAAAGTAACAGTAACAGATGTGAGTACTTTTTGCACAACTGGGTTTTATAACAAACCCCCCATGCATCTAGCCTCTGGAGTAGCATTGGGCATTTCTCAGGTCTTGGGTATGGGTCAGGCATGCTGGGGCCCACCACGGGTCTCTTACAGAGTCTGCCCACTGCGGGGTAACATCCTCAGGTTCGGGAGGATAGGACATCCAGGAGGGGCTGCGATAGGAGGTGGGCGGCGTGGAGACAAAATATTCAGAGTATCCGGGCCGGGTGGCTGCTGGGATGGCGTACACGGCTGTTATTGGGTTTCCTGTTGGCGAGAAGAGGTGGACAGAGAACTTGCTGGCATTAATGAATCTAAGCATTAATGAATCTAAGCGGATTCGAATGCCATCAATGCATCGAAAGGGACAAAATCCCATTTAACCCTGTAAAACCCTGTAACACGCGTTTTGGAGAAATTCAGTAGAGGCTGCATTCTGCGTTGATCACAGCTACAGTTTTGGCAGCGATGACATGCGTTGTCCGACATTACTAACCCTAACTACATGTAGAATTGTGTTAGCATCTGCATTAGGTATAGTAACGGCGTCCGCCGTTACAAACCCTAACCCTAACTCTAACCCTAACCCTAACTCTAACCCTAAAACTCAGTCTTAACCTGTCATGTACAGTAAGTCCCCTAACCTCAAATCAGTTTTAACCAGCCACTTAAGTCGCCTAACAGCATATCAGTCTTTAACCGGCCACGTAGTCAGTAGCCGTGATCAACCGTCCGCACATAATGCAGCCTATACTGAGATCTGGTAGGTCAGTAGACGGCTAGATTTAGTCAGAGCATTCAATTGCTCTGATTAAATGTGTTTTTTTTGTCCCTTCTTTCTTTTAATGTATTGATGGCATTCCAAACGTGTGTAGATAATCTCAGCCAGGGGAGAAATAACACTTATACTGAGTAAGTTGTATTGCTTATGCAGCATGCTGCTGCTGCACGCATGCACGGTCGCACGCACGCACCCACGCACATACGCCTCACCTGAGTAGTTGGACACGGGCTGCTCTGCAGTGATCGAGGGAAGAAGTGGCGCTCTGGAGGTAGGAGCGTACGGGTTGCCGTCATGTTGAGACTGTAGGTCGGTGACGGATGTCTCAGCGCTCCTGCCCTT
Source organism: Protomyctophum parallelum (assembly GCF_964188405.1). Taxonomy (NCBI): domain Eukaryota; kingdom Metazoa; phylum Chordata; class Actinopteri; order Myctophiformes; family Myctophidae; genus Protomyctophum; species Protomyctophum parallelum. Next base: position 51,455,965 of record NC_139699.1, on the reverse strand, counting down.
GGGCCCCAAGTCAGACGACGAGCTGATGGAGAAGAGATCGGGAGAGACGATGCACTTACATGGACTTGTTGCCCAAATGCAATGCTCTGTCTATGCCGCTAGAGGGAGCAAGCACTCCACCTGGGTGAGTGTGGCGCACCTTATTGACATTCTTGGCATTTACCAATGCACAGGTTCAATATTCAAATCTAAATCTAAAATCACCCCTTGCCACAGCACATTATGTATAGTGAATATCCACTCTCCTAATGTGAATTTGTATGTGAATATAATATGAAAAATTGCTGATTGGGATGCTGCTACAGTACTAGCTGTGCGTGCATCGCAATGCATTGTGAGCTTGTAGATCTGCTATTTTCAAATGGACGAAATGTGTATAGGGTTGAAGTGGTTAATGTATGTCTTCTAATCAAAATTAAAATCACCAAAAGTAATTAGCAAGGTTTTCAAAAAAAAATTAGTGGAGTAAAAGTACAATGTTTGGCTCTGAGATGTAGTGTAGAAGTATAAAAGTATTGGAAATTGGAAATACTCCAGCAACGTGCAACTACCTCAAAATTGTACTTAAGTAGAGTACATTCAGTACATTAAATGCACCTAGTTGCTTTACACCAGAGGTTTCTAACCACCGGTCCGCAGAACGGGACATGTCCCACTGGTACGTGAGAAGGGAATCCCTAGTTTTCCCGACCTTCACCAGGAACAGCGGTGAAACGTTGACTCAGCCCGGTCGAATGAAGATGTCATGGATTCGTCAGGGACGCTGTTTTATAAACTGACTAAGCTGTTTTGTCACTGACTGTGATTTATAAACTGCTTCGAGTCCGTGTTACGTCCGTGTTGAGTAGCATAACAGCGACGTCACTTTCGAATCCTTGGTATCTTTACCGTTACTGTGTGTTCAGAGCAGCAGCAGCGGAACAACAAGCTGCAGCCTATTTTATCACACTCGTGAAACAAAACACCACACGGTACGGTACAGGGTTATTACTTCATGTCAAAACACTGCACATACCGTCTTAAGGAGGTCCCTGGAGGGGGTCCGGTGCGTGGTGGTAAAGGTGGTGGAGGAGAGCCCATGGCCATGTCAGGGAGCTGAGTGAAGCGAAAGGCCTCCAACGGAACATAAAGGAAATCATTAAACGTTACACAAGGCTATACTCTCGCACAAACTGTTATATCGTTGCTGTAAGGAGGAAACCACCTAACCACCTGCTTTTTTCTTTTCTTTTTTTTTTCATAAATCAGTGCTATTGAACACCCTTTACATCTGTGTGTTGTTTCGAAAATATTGAACCAATGAAAAGTAGGGGCACAAAACCTCTTAACTCCATTGGACCCTCAAGCTGTCTGCTAAAGCAACTACTAACTGCGCCACCCCCCCCCCCCTCTCATGGAAGTAAGTGACAATAATTATATAAAGGTTTTCCAGAATTCTTTTGGAGTTAGGTGGTTTCTACCCGACAGTAGAGATATGCAAGTCAAACAATAGTCATGTACTTACTGGTTTGGGCAGGCTGTACTGGTACATATCCGCTCCATAGGACGGCACCCACTGCAAGCCTAACCTGCAGTGGTGCGAAAATAACTCAAATGTTTAATTCATTAAAAGTGTTAATACTGCAATATAGAAAATACTCTATTTACAAGTAAAAGTCCGGAATTCCAAATGTACTTTAGTAAAAGTACAAAAGTATTGGCATCAAAAAATGTACTTAAAGATCCAAAAGTAAAAGTACTCATTATGCAGAATGTCTCATTTCAAGGTTCAAAATGTCAACAAATAAATTTGAAAAACAAAGGGTCCCGCACACTGTCAGACACTTGCCAAAATGTTTAATGTCTCATTATTAGGTCGACGTTTCGGCCGTTTAGACCTTCATCAGGACAGACAAATATTTTTGAAAATAGCAGATCTACAAGCTCACAATGTGTCGCATGGCCAACATGTATATAGCGCTGAAGTGGTCACTATATGTTTTGTAACATTAATACAAATCTACAAAGTAACTGGTAACTAAAAGTTTTCAAATAAACGTAGTGGAGTAAAAGTCGGCGGTTTGAATCCCGACTCCTCCTGTCCACATGTGGAAGTGTCCTTGGCCAAGACACTGAACCCTACATTGCCTCCAATGAGTCGGTCAGTGTGAGCTTGCCACCATGAATGTGGGAAGTGAGGTGTGTTGACTGTTCGCCACTTCACCTCCCGAGTCCCAATGTATGAATGAATGAACCATTGTAAGCACTTTGAGCACTTGGCAAAGCGCTATAAAAAAGAAAGTCATTACTAACCTGCCACGGTTCATGGTGCCAGGGGCGCTGGTCACCGCGTCCGTGTACGGCAGCGGGGGCGGCCCGGGGCTGTAGTGGCCAACGTGGTGGGGGTTGTGGTGCGAGTGTCGACCGGACGTGGAGTGGCCCCCCGACGCAAGGCTGAACGCCTCCTCCAGGAGCAGGTGCATCTGCTGCCGCACCTCGTCGATGGATGGCTGGGAGCTCAGGGTGGACGTCTCCGAATGCCCCTTCACCCCCCCCCGGCCGCCGCCGTACATGTACCCCCGTGGCCCCATGAGACGGTCCACGTTTGTCTCCTCGATCAACTCGGGTTCCGTCTACAGTACACAGACACGCACGTATACGTACGCACGCACGCACGCACACATAGACATTGAGCAGACGCTCTTAATCCAGAGCGATTTACAGTAAGCAAGGACAACACATGGTAATACATCAAATACATTAAAAAGAATTGTCATCAAGAATCATACGTAAGCAAACAACCTAACAGTGGAATATCTATATAATGAAACTATGGCTGTATCTTGCGTCAGGGGCACCTTTTTCTCAATTTGGGGATTTAGGATTGTTTAATAGGCTTTCCCCCTTAACATGGCTATTTTATGCCACCGCGTAATTTCGATCGTCTCCCTTGAAATGCAATGTTCGAGCAAGTCCGCAATCCACATTCGGTGCGAGGTTTTCCTCGAGGATAAAATGAAAACTAAATAAGTGCAGTTCACTAATTCAATCCCTTATTTAGAAAATAAATGATTATTACTTCGCCCCGGGAGGTGCAGGCAGGGGTAAAGTAGCTGCCCGCCCCACCGTGGAAACTTGGGTTCGATTACTCTGTGGTGCCTCTGTGGGCACTCAAACAAACACAATTGTTCATGTTCGCCAGTGGGAATTCAGCAGGGGACACAGGGTGATCTCTGTCGCTGAACTAGCGACTCCTTCTAGTACAGCAGACTGAAGAGCAGTGGTTCATTCATATTTTATTGTGAAGAATGAAGATTCATATGGTATTATAAAAATGCATTCCAAGAATGCAGCTATATTGCTAATTACCTTGGTTCACCTGGAAAACTAGGTGATGTCTCCGCTATGTGAAAGTATGGCCACCTGGGAAAAACAGAATCCATTCTATTTGGATCAAATAATAATCTCAGCAAGGCAGATAGATGGCTTCTTTGTTAGAGTGGGTGACAATATTATCACACTAAAATGAAATTACCTGCCTAAATTACCTGCTAAGAACAACTTTAGTTTTTTTCAACCAAGGTTCATGTTTTAGGTTGTTATTAGAGAAAGTAAAAGATGAGTGTTAATTTATATTCATTTGCTGCTTTCTTTCGTTTTAAGGGATATTAGCTGTTTTTGACAGGGGGGGGCGGGGCATTCGAGCATGAGGCTAAATATGTATTTTTTTTACATATTTTTATAGCGATCTTTTTCTATTATTGTTTACTATAGTCCTACTAGACCCCATAGAATTACATCTGGCCACAGAAGATCGCAGGATCTACTGAATGTGAAGGTAGTCTACTGGGGGGAAGCCACACTGTGTGTCATAGGCTAAATATGCCAGTTTGACACATTCAGTAGATCCTGTGATCTTTTGTGGCCAGATGTAATTTATTGGGTCTAGTAGGACTATAGTAAACAATAAAAAAAAGAAATCGCTATAAAAATGTGTAAAGAAATACATATTTAGCCCCATGATCAAATTCCCCCCTGTCAAAAACAGCTAAAATCCCTAAAACGAAAGAAAGTAGCAAATGACAACCTAATACATGAACCTTGGTTGAAAAAAACTAAAGTTGTCCTTTAACAGGAGCCCTCGTACAAGGTTTCTTCGACTATGCATGCACCTCTTGGTACCACAGCACCTCAAAGGCCCTTAAAACAAGGCTCCAGACTTCCCAAAACAAACTGGTCAGGCCAAGTAGTAGACCATTTTGATAGGCAGGGTACAGCATCTTGCAATGGGTCTGGTCCACCAAGATACCCATGTACCTGTCTAAATACTTCCTTAATGTCAACGAAGTCCACACCCACAACACCAGAGGGAGTTGAACAAACCATGTGTAACCCAGATTCGGCACAAACAAGGGACTACATTATTTTCGCTCCTATGCCACCAAAATGTGGAATGCCCTACCAACAGTCATTAAGACATGCGAATCCCTTGACTCCTTCAAAACTGCTCTCAAAGGGCACCTACAGACAGCTGCAATTCTCCAATCTGTTAATACATACTTTAATCAATCAAACCTGGGTGACACAATAGAGGGCATGCGCATGAAATCAGCATCATGCCGGTGGAGGTTAGCGGTGGAAAGGACTGGGTGGATTCTATAAATGTTACGTAGGTGGAAAAAGAAGGTACAGACTATAGTTTTTAGATGAGCTTCGAGGCAAAGGTCAGAGTCCAGTAGGACACCTAGGTTCTTTGCCACTGGTCTGACATTGACTGTCATGGAGTCAAGGCAGTTATGTAGATGGGATCTGGAGGTTAGGTAGCCAAACAGGAGGATTCCATGTGAAGTGCTTTGGATAAAAGGCCCTTGATGACTTGGTGGGATGCCACAAAGCCATCACAGATTGCAGTTGCTGAGGGCCAAGAAATTTAAGTTTGATAATGAGTCAGTAAGTCAGTGAGTTGTCCGTATACAACAGCTGGGTTGTTGACAAGGTGCTGACCAAAGCAGAATTAAGGTCTTATTCAATGCCACAGCGTGGTGCTCTTACATGTCAACTGACTGAGCTATGGTGATTGGTGCCTCCAGGTACCAGTAGAATCAGTAGCAGAGTCTGCTAGAGGAGAACTTAATACAGTCAGCAAGTTTAGTTTTATCTGCATTGCATCTCTCCTCCACCATCCCAGCACCACATTCACTCCAATTTTACAAATTATGAACAAGCAATTAAGCAGTGCAATTTATGTGAAACAATTTAGTCTATAATATTTGTGTATATTTATACTCATAGCTTCACTGTACAGATATTCTACTGTTAGACAGATGCTACTGTAGGTTCTTAGCTTGCTTATGAGTCTTGATGACTATATGTATTTGATGTACAGTATTATCATGTGTTGTTCTTGCTTACTGTAAATCACTCTGGATTAAGTGCGTCTGCTAAATGCCTAAATAGTAAATTGTAATCCTCTACTCTCCGTTATCCCAGGCTCTATATCTCCACTCACCCCACCCTTTTACTCTGTGATAAATGAATCGGAGCTGAGGCTGCCCTACTTCCTGTGCGAATAGAGGGTAGCCACAGAAGACCAATGCACAGTGTGCACCTCATAAATCAGTCCTCCCTGCAACAGGGGCAGCCGCAGAGATGTGGATCCACAGTGTTATGGTATGACCACAGCTAACAGTATTCCCACTGTAGTCCATGGAGTTGAGGTGCTCTGAACAGCTTTAGCAGAGGCTATTGTGCCATATGTTGAGCAATTATTGTATGGCCTTTAATACCACCCTTCGAGGAAAATGATGGAATAAGTTGACAACTTGAAGACCTAGAAATACTCAAAGCTAAAGACATTTGGAACGTGTGCTGGTTTGAAGTGGGCCAGTTCTGGGTAAGCTCTCATCTGTTAAACTTCCAACTCAATACTGCACATCAATATCTATCTATCTATCTATCTATCTATCTATCTATCTAAGTCTCTGTGCGTACGTACTGTACGTGTGTACATCTGTAATCCACGTAACTCGAAAACCATTCGCCCCACCCGACTTCAAATTCGACACACGCGTTCCACACCCCCACAGGGAGTGTAGTGCCCGGTGTCGAGTCCGTCGGATAGCTGGTTGTCCAGAACCAGCACAAAAGCCTCTGCCCGGGGATCTGGACCTGATCACCCTATATCTCTATATATGGAGCTGGCCTGTTCTGACATCAGAACACTTCATATTTGGCCATGCCTGACACAGAACTCAATATATAGGAATAAAGGGACACAGACACAATGGTGGAACGGGTACTCTGACACGGGTACAACGGGTACTCTGACACGGGTACAACGGGTATTGCATTGCCGGAGGGGGCATGGATCGACAACTTCCATCGTTACCGACTCTGTGCTCTACAGCCGGGCACTGGTCTAGTACACATAGTAAGAAGGTTATGTGAAGGAGATATATACATACAGACAGACATTGTATTGCTGTATTTTAACCACATGAACCCGAGAGTCACTACAGTATAATACTAGGTACTAGTATAATAATAGTTAAGCATTCGACAACAATAGGTGATTGATTATTCAGCGAACAAAGCAGATCTACATTGCTCGGTTTGCTCGCACTCGCAACACAAATAGATTTGGTGCAGATGGAGAAACAAAACAAAGCCATCAAGTACAGATCCCTGTGGGACCAAGTGCGGTCAACGAGGTATATAGGGTTTAAGTGGGTAAGGAGACCCTCGTTAATATTCAGACCGCATTTGTTGTGCCCACAGCAACGGCATTGCCATTGTCCCCGGGGAATCCAAGACGAGAAGAGTAGGGGAAAGCCGATTCCTTGAAATGATGATTCATTTGAATGATGAACCACTTCTCTTCGGTCTGCCGTGCTAGACTTGAAATCATATGTCGGACAAATATGTTGGATTCTCTATTCTCAGTGATGATGAAAAACTAAAAGGCAGACAGCAGCCTGTTGACGTCCGTAGTGAAGGGGAGTGAACTGATCGGTTATACTTTTAGACAGCTCTTGATACAGTACATAAAACTAAAATGAGACTTTATTATTGCCTCCGAGGTTTTATTATTATATGGTCTGTTAGTTTTGTGCACAACCAGAGAGACCCCCCCCCATGGGGAGGCCACAGTCTTAATGAGCAGACAACATCACCTATTTTGTATACCATCCAGCTCTGGTCAGGGTCTGTGTAGTCTCGCGTAGCCTGACAACTATTCCACAATCTCTGAAATGCTATATAGAATGCTCCCGAAATCCGAGTAAGGAAGCTGCCATTTCCGTTCACGAAAATATAATTTAAAATATTTACATTTTACTTTTTTATTTCCATTTCTGCTAAGCGGAAAGCTATATTATGCTTTTGATTTATATCAGGATGAATTTGCGCGACTGTAAAGACGAAACGGAAGTGGGGAGGAGGCTTCACTTCCGCTTGATCGCTTACTCATGATCAGAGCTTCCGTTCATCAGACCTGTATGACCGGAAGCGTTTGGAAACAGTCTGGCCCACGCGGGACTGTGGTCTGTGTCAGTGATACAGTGTCAACTGCCAACTCACGTCATAGCCACTGTTTCGAATGCCTCTCCTGGGTCTCTCCCGCATCACCAGCAGGTCCATTTCCGTTCCACCAGGGCTGGGACTGTTCAGACTCTGTCTGCTACGGTAGGCTGGCTGACCTACCTGGGAGTGCCTGCCAATGAGACCACATGCACACAGTGAGCCATTAGTACACATCAGACCTGAGCCAGCTGCTCGTCCAACTCCTTTGAAGTACTATAGTGTGAGCGTTTAAGTTAGGTTAGGTGTGATAAGTCAATGTAATTGACAATGCATATTTCAGGTTCAGTTCAGGCACAGAACAGAGCGGCAACATCTGACGTAACCATAATTTGCTCAAGACGGCTGTTGTGAAGAGTCGAATTAAAGACATAATTCACATCGATCACTACATATCATCATCATTGTCAGTTTTTCTTCAGCATTCTCATTCAATGATCATTTTTATTTAAACAGCAACAGTAGTAATAACAGACTTCTTATCTCAAAGGACTTCAAAGATCTTCTCTGGCAGAATAGTTTTTACAAAATATGACACATTCCGGTGCTCGGCAAGTATTAAATTAAGGCCACAGCATATGAGTCAACCCAATGACAATATTCTTGAGAGGGGCCAGTGTGGCACAGCCAAATGTAATATCGATAAAGCAACTAGCACGACAAAACAGCATAGTATATTAAATTAGAGAGTACAAGAAAGCCTATCAGATGGCATGCTCTGGCAGTATCATCGTTTCAGCGGGCGCAAAGTATATTTGATTCATATCTCTGTGATAACCCATTTTGGGCGGGAACCCCTTTTGGTGTTTTAAACATTATGTTATAATTTAGCTATTGAAAAATAGCAGATCTACAAGCTCATAGCGTGCCACTCGGAGCTTGTAGGTCTGCTATTTTTAAAAACTGTGAAAATATTTATTTCAGAAAACTGGAGAATTTAGAATATTCTTTTTTAATTTCGAGGTCAGGCCAAAATGTGATAAAGCACCCGCTCAAATACATAACACATTAATAGCAGATGTGCGCTATTTCACAGTATTATTTACACAGTTGTTAAAACCCCCATCTCGACTCGATGGAGGGTGAAACATTGAAACTGACAACAGCATCCAGCTTTGCATGAAAGCCAACGCTGGAATGCTGCATTCCTCTCTGAGGACATGGCAACGCATATTATGTACATGGCACTCTGGTATGGAATAGATCACTGGCTCCCAGACGTTTTAGCCCTGTGGCCCAAAAGGTACATTTGACGTTTGCCCGGGACCCGAGCTAACTTCTTAAACATTTGTTTTCTAATGTATGTTTTCTAATGTATGTTATGTATGTTTTCCTGGAATTACTGAAAAAAACATTGAATTTTGTGAATGTTTTGTGAAATTGTAGGAAACAAAAAAAACCAAAGACCCATTAAAAAAATGTTTCCGCGACCCACAAATTGGTCCCAAACCCAGTGTTTGGGAACCAGTGGAATAGATTGTACGTTTGTTTGGTGTAATAAACTAATCTGTCCATCGCCATGTGCTCTTAAATAAATCATAAGGGCAGTACAGTACATGCAGTAAGCAGCCCAGCGGACGAACAGGGCAGCTCAGAGCATGCTGCCAATCCTCTTATCTCTGTTTGAGGATCAGAATCATATTAATCAGACACGCCTGGCGGTGTCTCTCTTCTGGGCTTATATTGTATTGGCCCTGCACAGTGACAACATTACAGTTGACATTGTGACTGATCTATAGTACAATGGACAATGACACATACAGGCTAAGAATGATCATCCCCTTCCTTGCATGGATGAGGGGGATCATATGGCATACTGTGCCATTTTTCACCTGTGGCATTTTACGAGATTATATACACATTCTATCTTCATCAATTCGTCAAATGGCCGTTAGTCCAACCTCCACAAGCCCAGCGTCCCTATTCTGGGCATGTCATCATAACAGGCAAACATTCATAAAAAAATTGCCAACTCCCAACTAGCCAAGCTCACATTGCATTAGGACACATTGTGAACAGAGGAAGAGACGAATTGTGTAGAGAGGAAGAAAAAGCCCTTACCCCTTATCCCTAAACTTATTTGCCTTTTTTTTTTAAACTTTTTTTTAAAACCTTTTAAAATAGTTCAAATACAATGTAGATCGGCTAGTTGAACTATATTGTAATTCTTTTCTCGAAATGGTAAAAAAAAAAAGTTAAGGGGTGGCGCAAGATAGGGACCTCAGACTATAGGGCATACATGGGCAACTGGCGGCCCGGCAGCCACATGCGGCCCCCACCTTCACTTAATGCGGCCCTCAGGTTAATATCAGAATACTGATATATTATTGATTTCAGCTGTTACAATTCCAAGCATGCAAGCATGACCCTCTTTTGTATGTCCAATGTGGTTGGATTTAGTTCATAAAGTTAACATAACTATAACGAAATTAATTTGAAATTACTAAATAAAAGGGTTCTTTTTCAGGATTCCAATGAAAAAAATGGCCACATTTTTTTCAGGATTTCAATTCAAATATAGCAAATGTTCAGATATTTTTAGATCGGCTATTTTTGCTACGACAGTAATATGCACTGTGACCCGGGGTGGGCAACTTTGACGATGGAAAGGGCCACTATTTCCACACTGCATGGGTGGGCCACCCCTGCTATAGGGTATTACATTTACAGGTTAAGTGGTGAGCTTATTAATGCCCCTGCCCCGGCCTTGCCCCCCTCACCTCCTGCGAGACTTGACGTACGTGGACCCCCGGTCGTCGTCGGGCTCCAGCGGTCTGTCGTGCTCATGGGGTGACCTGTCATGGCTGTGCCTCTGTCTCTGTGCCAAGGCTCTGCTGCAGGTGCCATCGGCAGAGGGGAAGTCATAGTAACCTTTCCTCTTAGCCTTCAGCCTCAGCTTGTTCCTGTAGTGCTCAATGTCCGACTTCTGTTTCAAAGCCATGCTCGCCTGTACAAAGATATTATTTAATAATTATTATTATTTCATTATTATTTATTCATAATATTTGCTAAATTAGTATTCATTTTCGTTTCTTTTGGGAAGAAAATGTATTTCCATCATCACAATCATTAGCAAATGCTTAGATCAGTGTTGATGTCGCATGACACTTCCCCAAAAAATCCTTTTGAAGCAGAGTCAAAAGTCATTATTTTTCTTTGAATTATAAATTTAGTAGGAGGGAAGGCCTGCCACAGCAAAATAAACAAATTGTTTCTTGCTTCACAGGGTTACAATTTATATTGTTTGAACTTGTATATGTTTATTTTGTACCCAAACAATACTGGCATTTCAGACTTTAAAGGTATATTCAGTGTTTTCACTTAATTCAAATATCAGTTATTTTTTGTTTTGTTGTGATAATCCTCCCTATAGAGTGTGCTGATCATAATTATAAGGAGTTCCTCCCTGTCCCAAAAAATCCCCGTAGGTTTCGTTTTTGGCTAGGTGGCCCGGCCTTCATCCAATCTGGATAGAGAGGGGCCTTCCGCCAATCATAATTGAGCGGGGGCGGGCCTTGGTGTGTGTGCTGTTGGCCTGTTGCGTGTCCCCCCACTGTAGTGCGTGCATGTGCACATCTTGTTACCGGGGCGGACTGGGTGGTTTTCCAAAACACCCAAATCACTGAATACTCCTTTAACCCATTCTGGGCGGGAACCCCTTTTGGTGTTTTAAGCATTATGTTATACTTGAACTATTTTTGCAAAATCATGAAACTGTGGCGCAAATCTTTGAATATATATTCTTTCAGAGCGAACGTGTTTAACTCAAATCTTTGCTACTGGGAGGCCCCTGGAACAACATATTTTCAGATGGGGGTCGGTGGTCAATTACATATTATTTTTGGGAGTCCTTGACATGACATTGTTTGAGAACGACTGTCACAGAATATTGTCTATTTAGAAGACTTTTTTTTAAATCGTCAGGTTGAAATGGGTTAATGATAGCTCTTGCATGTCAATCAGAGAGTGTACAAAATAATGTTAATTAACAGTAATTAACATGTTAATTAAGAGTGGATTTTACAGTGTAAAACTACACAGTGCAGCTTTAAGCAGGTTGCCTGTGGTTCAGTTGGTGAACGCAGGGCAGAGCTAACTAAGTTCACTGATTTTCAGCCTATCTTCATATAATTGGTCCTCCTCACTATATGCTCATTAAAAGATTGGACCACTTCTAATGTTATTTCATCATGTCTACTTTCGTCTTAGAAGGGGGGGGGAGGGAGAGAGAGAGAGAGAGAGAGAGAGAGAGAGAGAGAGAGAGAGAGAGAGAGAGAGAGCACAAGCTTTCATGATGTGTTTCCTGAACCTACTGTATTTAGAGTTCGGGCATTATGACTATTTGGGTTATTGGAGTCCACTCAAAATTAAAAAGTAGGTTTCTACACATTGAACGAGATGGCATGTAATGGACGAACTGCACTCAAAACTCACGTTGTGCTTTGTACTATATGAAAAACATGATAACATGATACTTCACTAAATTTGACCAAGGGACCATGGAGCAGTTGCAGCTTTGTTACATGGCGGCCACCTAAATGCAGCTATAGCATCCCAAATCCTAATGTGCACTGCGCAGTGCAACACCATCGATATGGTGCACACTACACCGATCTAAACCAAGTACAGCACTTGGTTTTGGTTGCAAGGCTTTCACACCAAATCCAATTGTGTTTTATGTATACTGTGGAAGGAGAGAGGAGACCTGCACACCGTTTTAAAAGCTCACAAAATAATTGATTGACAACAGAGCCGTTTAAGACGGTGTGCGGAGCTCCTCTCTCCTTTCTTAGTTACTTTTTTGGAACCTGCACCCGTTGAAATTTGAGGATGTGCGTGCACCTCTGGACTATTTGATGTATATACTGTACTGTGGCCCTCAGGGTTAGGGGCTGTGTGCGTGCATGCGTGCGTGCGTGCGTGCACAGTCTTCACCTCTCCATTGAGAATGGCGGAGTCTTGACTACGGTCAGAGGACGCAGGGCGTGAGTAGTTGGGCTGAGCTGCCATGGGCTTTATGGAAATGAGTTGCAAGGAGCCGGATGAGGTGTCGTATGGATCTGAAGAACAAAGAGGAACTTACATACACTGGAGAAGAAAAAGACACATCAAATTGACTGTGATATTTACGTAGCCTCTCAGCCTGTCAGTGGCTCTCTCATTTGTCTGAGTCAGTGTTGCACGCACATCGCACACACGCATGCGCACGCGGCACACACACACAAAACGCACGCACGCTCGCTCAAAGCTGAATACTTACCACACAGGGTCAGTTGGGCTATCTCTATGACGTACTCAAAGAGATTCTGTCAAACAGATTTGCCAGTAAAATGAGGTGGCAGGAAGGTCACAGAGTCGACACATTAAGACACCTCCGTTACTGATGGAGACTTAAGACTCCATGATTGCATTCGTTATCTCACATCTGACAAATTTAAATGTATCGCCGCTGATTAATAATTCAAAGCCACTCCATGCAATTACCATAATAGTCACAGTTCCGCTGAATTTATGAGTAATGTAATTTATGAATAAACTTCCATTCATCTAAAACACCTGAATTAACATAGTTATATAGTGAGTTACTGAGTTATAGAGGTAATTCTGCCCTAAGAATTTAATTTCATAGAGCACTTTACTTAAGTTGCTGAGAATAAAAATCAGGACAATACAAAACATAACATTATTGTTATGTGAGCTCAGGATGAAATGGATGCCTGATTGTCCATGAGCTATCTGCAAACTGTATTATCTGCAATATGAGGGTGTGAGAGTGTTGGGGCTCCATTTTCGTTTGATCTTTCTAATTACCGTAGGCCGTCTCTACGGAACGGTATGAAAAGGAAAAGGAAAGTTCGGTCAATCGGGTTAAACCCCATTTGCTGCTATGGGGTGATGGACTGAACAGCAAATGAAACTGTGCACCCCGGACAATGCCTGGCACAAATAACTTCTTTGACTATACAATTATATAAACACAATGGACACAAGGAAGTGGCAGGCACTCACTTCTGCTGATTATAGGAAAATTACAAAGAGATGCATAGGAGAATAAGGAGAGATGACTCAGCCTGACTCTGTGCCTGGACATCTCCATTGAGGCGCGGTGCGCGCCGCTCATTACCAAACTAATTTGGCATACGGTTTACGGGTGCTTTTAAAATGCACTATGCGCTTTCCCAAATGTGTGTGACCAAAATAGCAATTTAGGGGAAAGCGTGCCAGCACGCCCATGACCACACCTCTAGGCGCAAATACCGGTGTCGGCAAAAAATATAGCGGGTGACGCTGGACGAAAATACCATTAAGGGACAGAGAAAGCTCCTATATTCGTAATTTTGTCCCGGGATGTCCCGATCACGTTTTTTTGCTCCCGATCCGATTCCGATCATTTGATTTTGAGACATACCGATACCGATCTTTCCCGATCCGATGTTTATATTTTTATATAACACTTATGCCATATCACAATAGCAAATATCCTAATGTATGTCACTCTAGTGTGGTCTGTTGTGTTGCCTTTCAATTATTGAAAGGCAAAATGTGAATATACTTCCCTTTCTATGCATGGAATCATAGCAAAAATAATGATGTATTGGTTAATTAGAGTGAATACAGTTCTAGAGCTTATAGATTTCCTTTTCCTTTGTTTTCATCATAGGTGTCTTTCACACCTCTGACCACTAGTCTTTGTTTGATGATCTCTGACTGGGACCAGAAGGAGCATAAATAAACAACCTTTTTTACAAAATCTCATTGCTTATACATCTTTCTTTGAGATTTACAGATTGAAAAATCCGATCTTTTCTCCGCGATTCCGATCTATGAGTCAGTTATTGGTTCTTTTCCCTAGAGAGTGAAGTCTGGAGCTCTCTGGTGGAGCCGTGGCCCCCGCGTCCCAACTACGCATAAGCGGTTGAAGCTCGATGGATATTTTCGGTAAATTGCCCATACTTATAGTAGAGGTAGTATGTCCTGTCAGCATATATAGTGTCTCATGTATATTCATCAGGTCCGACTCTCTGCTCGTTTCGCTGCTGACTGAGAGGCTATAGCTTTCCTGGCTATAAAAAGAGCTGCAGTGGCACTGGGTCCCGATCTCTCTCTCTCTCTCTCTCTCTCTCTCTCTCTCTCTCAGGGTACTTAAGTGCACCAGAAACAAAGGAACGCAGGCTGGAGAAGTATGTTATGCACAGATAATGGGAGAGGAGGAGGAGGAGGAATTTTGGATTGGATAATAAATGCAGTAGTGTGTGTGTGTGTGTGTGTGTGTGTGTGTGTGTGTGTGTGTGTGTGCGTGCGTGCGTGCGTGCGTGCGTGCGTGCGTGCGTGCGTGCGTGCGAGGGAGAGAGAGAGAGAGAGAGCATGTGCATGTGTTACACACCTTTCCTCTTACGCGGCTCCTCTTTTGTCGGTTTCTGCTGCGCTGTGACTTTCTGCACCGTCAAGTCCCTGCCGGAATTCAGCTTCTCCGATTCGTCGCTGATGACGGAACCGTCCTCGCTCGGCAACCTGCTGCAAGTAACCATAGCAACAAGAAGAGGCGGCGATGAGGCCGACGAGAAGCAGCTAGGGCTCACAGCCCGGTTATGTCACCATCACATCCCTTTAACACTCTCCCCTTTTTCCATCCTTCCATCCTCTCCCTCCCTCCAACTAACAATCTAGTCTCGCACAGTCAATAATGTATAGGCTACCAAAAAGTCTTACTGTATGCCCATGATTCTAAGCTCTGCTATAGGCTGCACACTCCTTTGTTCTAAAGTTTCTCAAACAGTGGGTCATGAGTCATGACCCATTTGTGGGTCACGGATACATTTTTATGGGTCCCTTTATTTTTTGTGTACTACCGTGGTGTAGTAGACAGAGGCAAACTGGTGATAAAGGTGGAAAAAGTACTCCATTGTTTTACTTTAAAAGTGTCAATACTGCAATGTAGAACTACTATGTTACAAATAAAAGTTTGGAATTTAAAATGTACTTGAGAAAAAGTACAAAAGTATTGGCATCAAAATGTACTTAAAGTACCAAAAGTAAAAGTACTCATTATGCAGAATGTCTCATTTCAAGTTTTCAAATGTATAAAAATCTTTTGAAAATAGCAGATCTACAAGCTCACAATGTATCGCATCGCCACATTCAATATCGACAGTAGGACAATGCCATCCTAATTAGAGCGCGGTCACGCGTGCGTGCGTGCGTGCGTGCGTGCGTGCGTGCGTGCGTGCGTGCATGCATGCATGCATGCATGCGTGCGTGCGTGGCTGCGTGCATGCGTGCGTCTGCCTCTTTATAGTGTGTGTAAAGTGTGTGCGCTTGCCTGTGCCTATATAGTCTAAGTCTACATACGCACATGTTCCATGAGCATGGCTGTGCTTCATAGACACAATACATGCATATGAAGCACATAGCAAGTCAATGACAATGCAAGTCAATGTGCATGTTGAAAAGCAAGACCGACTTCCCATTTATTTAACTTTATTTATATATTCATATAATACTTAAGCCAATTATTGTTTGACCAGCTTCAAAAGCTGTTCTACAAGCTTGTGCTGGAGCTCTAATCAAGGCCCTGCTCAGAGGACCAAGGGGCTGACTTTGATATCAAAGCAGCATGGTCTGTGGCCCAACAGTATGCAAATAAGGACACACAGTCACAGTGTACACAACAGAGGGACAGCCGAATAGTAGCTATACTCCTGAAGCGTGATCGACAATGTTCCTTGTCATGTTCACAGTGAAATGTTTTTCTTTGCTTCTGGGGGTCCCTGAAACAACATATTTTCAGATGGGGGTCGGCGGCTAATTACATAATTTTTTTGGGGTCCTTGACATGAAATTGTTTGAGAATCACTGACAGAAACATAGGTTTTTCAGAAAACTGTCAGGATTTAGAAGGCATTTTGTAGAATCTGGCCTCAGTCCTAAATGGGTTAAAACATACAGTGTGTAATCTGTGTATAAAGCACCTAATCAACGTTTTTGATGCAAAGTATATCAAAATGTAAACAGCAACATTGACTTTGTATCGCATTGTATCGTTTTGCAATGCAAATAATCGGTATCGAATCGTTTTGTAATGAAAATAATCGATTGCATCAAAACTAAGTACTTTTTTTTACTAATTTTAAGATTTTAAGAAAAAAAGAAAAAAAAGAAAGAGCGGTTTAATTACTTTTCCATTCAATATCGCTACACTTGGTCTATGGATAAATGTGTGTATTCTCTGTGTTCATGTCAAGGTACAGGTTTATGTCCATGTATTTGCCAGAGAATCACTGCACAGATTGAATTTATTTGCTAAATAGTTACTGTGTCGATTTTAAATCATTAAATCGTATCATATCGTGAATATCGTCCATGTATTCATGTATTGTATACTAAACCATGTACAGTATCGTGATACGTATCGTATCGCTGTTAAAATGTATCGTTACATAGTGTGCAAAGGACATTTTCATATTTCACTTTTGGGGGGGGGGGGGGGGGGGGGGGGGGTTTCATGTACTTCAAACTGGTTACAAAGAGAGTTCTCTCTCTTTCTATGTCTCTGCAACAGCACACTGAGGGCATGTTGTACAATTATCTAAAAAGTAATCTGTTTCACTCTGCTGGACCATGTTAATCATTTCCTGCTTTGATCAGACTATTAGGGATAATGTCAATCGGTTAACTTAGTGGGGGTTTTTTGCAATTCATTTTCATAACTGAAATTTGCCTTTGAGACGATTACCATTTTAATAGGTTTTGGTTTTCTTTCTGTTAACCTAAGATGTGGTTATGGGGTCTGAAGCTAAACAAAATGTTGTTGCATAACAAAATAACGTGCCAAGAAAGTACAGTACATAGATTTAAGCCCAAGAAAATCTGTTGACTCTGCATTGCCCACTGCTGAAACATCCATTTACTTGGTTATCATTATCTTGCATAATTGTGAAAAGATTATGCCCCTCTGTAACAATTTTGACATGATTTAAAATGGACATCAATTACCTAAATGGCTTCACTGCCTGCCGGATGTGGCGAATGGTCAATTTCACCTGCCTATACTGACATCCACTTAAAGGACCACTTCACCACTTTTCAACTTCACTTCATATAATTGGTCCTCACTAATGTTCATGATAAAACACCACTACTCAGTCTGTGTCTCATAGGAGGGCAGAGGGCAGTTCAGAAACCCGTCCACCAGTGACATCATCATTATGGCAGATTTGTTTTTTAAACAGGATTTTTTCCCAAAATATATTTAGATATTTATTATCGTGAGAACGATGGCTTCCATTATCGCATTCACGCATTGCAACTTTTCAGGAATAGAAAGCCTGCAATTTCTATTAGCTTGGATTCCCCATCGATGATGTTACTGGTGAACGGGTTTCTGAACTGCCCACAGCCCTCCCATGAGACACAGACCGAGTTGGAAAATAATTGGTTTGATTTTACAATATTGGGGTCTCAGAGACTGAAATGCTATTAAATGGGGCTCCGTAGACTAATGCATGTCAAATTCCTTGAAATTAAACGGGTTGAGAATCACTGCTAGAGACGTAAAAGGGGGCAGGGGGTCCCTGCATGACATATCTTTTCAAATGGGGGTCCGCAGGCTAATACGTCTCAATTTGCCTTATAGGACCTTAAAGTCACACCCTGTGAACTCGGGAACTGTCAGCAGTTTTGACAGAGAAGAACTGGGTGCGATATGGCCCCAGATGATCCCTGTGCTTTAGACCCGCTGTTGACCTGTCTATCTAGCATCAAATGTTGGATGAGTGAGAACTTTCTCAAGCTAAATGAGGATAAGACAGAAGTTCTCATAATCGGATCTAGCGAGCAGAAAGAATCAATAATAAGCAGACTTGGCAACCTGACTGTAGAAAGTAACAGTACAGTAAAGAACCTGGGGGTTATTATTGATTCTGAATTGAATTTTAATTCACACATTAATCATGTTACCAAGATTGCCTTTTTTCACCTTAGAAATATTGCACGAATCAGAGCCTATTTGTCCCTGGACGATGCAAAAACGCTAATCCACGCCTTTGTTTTTTCTCGGCTTGACTACTGCAATGCACTGTTTTCAGGACTGCCTAAGAAAACAACTGACAGATTACAACTTGTCCAAAATGCAGCAGCTAGAGTTTTAACTAGAACTAAGATGAGAGAACATATTACTCCAGTTTTGGCATCACTGCACTGGCTTCCGGTTGTTTTTAGGATTGATTTAAAAATTATTTTACTTGTCTTTAAAGCTCTCAATGGTCTCGCGCCCTCCTACCTACATGACTGCCTGCATAAATATGTCCCAAACCGGCCCCTAAGGTCTTCCACTGCTGGCCTGCTCGCTTTGCCTAGAGAGGTGGCAACTAGAAAATACGGGGAAGCAGCTTTTTGCTTCTACGGGCCGTCGGCATGGAACAAGCTCCCACTGTACATTCGTCAGGCAGCCTCTGTAGACATTTTTAAAGCTCAGCTCAAGACCCACCTCTACAACATTGCTTTTAAGTGATTTTTATTTTTTTATTTTTTTGTTATTCATGTCCTCACTGTATTATATTACTGCTTGTTTTTTATTGTCGTTTTTTAATGTCGTTGCCCTGCTTTATCTGTTCTTATCTTTGTACCACTGCCTTCTCCTGATTTGACACTGCGCTATTGTCCTATTGTTTTAAACTCTATGCCTGTTTTAATGCTGTTTTGTTTTGCTTTTGTTTGTATTCTTTTTTCTGCTCTGTAAAGCACTTTGAGCTACATTTATGTATGAAAGGTGCTATATAAATAAAGTTTATTATTATTATTATTATTATTATTATTATATATTAGCATGCAGACAGTGTTTTGTCTGCATTTTTGTCTGGAGGAGATTGAGAAAGTATGCTGCTAATAAAAAGATACATTAAGACTGGTTGCCACCATTGGTGTGTGAATGTGGGAAGTGAGGACGCCGGCGTCGACTGTTCGCCGCTTTACCTCCCAATGTATGAATAAATGGACCATTGTAAAGCACTTTGAGTAGGCACGTAGTGCATAGAAAATCTCAATAAAAATGCAATCTGCCGTCACCGAGCCGGATGCGTGGACGCGACCTTAGGGCGTCTTACTGGTATTACTACAGATTATAACGATACATCATGCAAATCGGTACACAGTATCTCTATAGTCATGTGATCAAGACGGGTCTGTCCGATGTCTCATATTCCATCCTGATTGCCTAAGATTTGCTTCCAAAGTCTGCAGGATTGGTCCGAGACCTGTGCTCCGACTGAAGCCCATAAGCGCAATATCTCCCCTAGCCAAGCAGGGGTTGCATCTTGGAATAGTAGTTGAAATTTGGTATCTCATGCGAGAGACCAGGGTTCCGAATGTAACATAAAAGTTAAGGATTGCAGCTTTAAAATATTCTTCAGTGTTTCAAAAAGACGTGACTCAAATGCTAACCATTAACACAAGCAGTCCAGACATCAGAGGAATGAATGCCTTTAACTTTAGATAACGACCTGCACGGTGTTGTCAAAGGAGATAATGATAAGTTTAACATGATGAAATAATGGATGTCAAAAATATTTCAGCAAAGCGTGATTTGAGCTGCATTTCATATACTGTACACTCAGACGTGAATTTGGCCCAGACCAGCCCACCACAACCAGCTCGCAGATAGCAGAAACTCTACCGCCCACTCCGTCGAGGCACACACAAACAAACAAGCCCTAATACCACCACTTTTACAGAACAACATAAATGATACAAACCAACAGACAACTACACAACCCTTTGTAGAGGGTTTATTTGTCAAATTATCATAATGGCACTGGCAGAATGGCAGCACGCCCGGACCTTTCCTAGTGGCCAGTCCAGCCCTGCAGACAACTACCAGTGTGTGACAATAATGTGACCTCTATACTCTAACCATGACATATCACTTCCATCATGTCCTGCTATGGACAACTTGTATCTTGAAAATGATAGGACCATGTGGCATATTTAGCCCACTCACAATATATTTGACATGACTGCCAAGTGCCAACCATTTTACAAAGCATACCGTGGTTATTTTGAGTTTAATGGAAGCCACTGGATTCTATTTTATTTATTATAATTTTTATTTATTTCGTTATGGTATATAGAAAGGGATCTTTGATATTTCAGATAAGAAGAAAGAAAGCATGCAACAAAAAAAAGAAGAATCTCGTGATCTGATCATGATCAAACCAACCACTGCCTTTTATGACCAGTTCAAAGAAGTATGCAAAACTACCGAAGGACACAGGTTAGGTGCATAGAAGTTGCACTGTACCTTTTGCGCATGTCAGCTGTGAGGTTCTTCTTGTTGGCAGTTCCATCCTTTTGCAGGCTCTTTTCCAGGGAGTGGGATGCATCTCGGATGGGCAGGGGCAGCACCAGGGTGTCCTGAGTGACAGGCAGGGTCTCGGCGTCCCCTCCCTGCTGGCCTAGGTGCTGCTTGGCATAGTCGAAGCCCTGGACCGGCTGTGGAAGTGAAGTGGTGGGCGGTGGGGGCAGGGTTTGGGCGAGAGGCAAAAAGAGTGAGAAAGTCTTAAAATCTACTAACTAAAATACCAGTGGAGTAAAGTAACTAAGTACTGTACTTACCGGTAAGTACAACTTTTAGGTATTTTTTCTAGGATTTCCAATTTTGAATACTTTTACTTCTACTCCACTACTTTTCTGAGGAAAATATTGTACTTTTACTCCACTTTTACTTTTACTGGTTATCTAAAAATATAAAAAATTGCATCGTTGTGCGACGTCTCCCCCTTTCTGTTCAAGATTTTCATTACTTAACATACATTAATCACTTAACCTCTACTCATAGTTTTGAGTCTTTGAAAATAGCAGATCTACAAGCTCACAATGCATTGTGAGCTTGTAGATCTGCTATTCTTAAAAGATTTGTATAGATTTTGAAAACTTGAAATGGGACATTTTGCGTAATGAGTACTTTTACATCTCGTACTTTAAGTACTTTTTTTTAAAGATATTCTTTTGGGTAGAGTACAGTGACTTGACAGGAAGGCGGAGAGAGACGGATTCGAGCCCGCGGCACACCGTCAGGCTGGATTACCGGTCTAGGTGCCTGGAACGCTCAGCCACGGCCCAGGCCACTTTCAGTACATTTTTTTCTTCTTTTTTTTTTCTTCTTTTTTCTATCCCATGCTTCCTTCATGCTTGAGTGTCCAAGTTGCTCCTTTACAGCTGACAGGGGGGAGTTTCCCTGGTTGGACGTAGCGCGTGGAAGGAACACGTTATTCCAACCAGTTCCTTTCCCCTCCATCAGGTGCCCCGGCTGGCCAGGGGGAGGCAGTTTAGAGACCAGGATTACTGCATGTTTTTGTGAGGGTACCTACCCTAGGGGACACAGGGAGAACATGCAAACTCCACACAGAAAGGCCCTTTCGCCAACCCCGCCTTCGGGTATGGGCACTGATGACACGGAGGAGGAAACACACCACCAGCACCCACAGCGTCCCCAGCGGGAATCGAACCCAGGACCTTCTAGCTGTGAGGCGACAGCACTACCAACTGAGCCACCGTGCCCCTTGATGTATTGATGCCAGTACTTGTACTTTAAAAAGTACAAAAGGATACTCTGAATAATCATACTTTTACTTCCTACATTGCAGCATTGGTACTTTGTGTTTAGGTGAAAAAAGAACAGAAAGAAAATAATAATTAATTAATTAATTTAAAAAAGAAAAAGTTGTATATTTGCAATGGTGGGTCTTGCAGGGTTAAGTAAAACAATTGAGTACTTTTTTCCACCACTGACTAAATATCTGACCATTTGTTTGTTAACATAACAGGAAATGTAAGCAGAGAGCTGAGCAGGCAGAAACACAGAGATAAAGGCAGCAGCAGCACAGCCTGTCATCTATCTACACGGTATACTGTCACCTAGACAGACGCCTCAAAATAACTCACATATGCAGCTCGTATATGAGGAGTCCAAATGACTTAGATACCATAAGTGAGATTAATGTTTTAGAGCTGTGGCTTGATAGTGTTACGCACTTCACTTCACTTCCACCTAGCCTGTGGTTGTCTCTGTCTCTCCTGTCTGTATGCGTGCGTGCGTGCGTCCATTTATCCTTTTCTGTCGACACACCTGCGGTTTACCAGCTCATCATTACCAATCCAATCATCGAGATCATAGTTTTGCCACATCAGTTGCGCTCATGGACATGTTTCAATAATATATTTTGACTATTCCCTGCATACGTCAACGAGGTCCATAATCACAGTACCAGAGGGAGCTCCACTAATGACGTTCAACCCAGATTTGGCTATAAAACAAAGCTCAATGTGGAATGCCCCACCATCATGTTAACTCCATACTTTACCACCTTTAAAACCGCTCAGTTTTCTTTCTTTTTTTTACCTGCCTATACTGTCTATATGTAGTGTACACAGCCTTATCCGCTAGCCTGCCCTAGGCTGCGCTTATCCTCCTGTTCTGCCATTTTCCCTTTTTCCTTCTGATATATTAAAACCATGTTCATATTGAATGTGTCTCGAACCTCGATCGTGTTTTTTGCTTGGGTTCATGGATCTGACCGTCGACCGCAACAGATAGATAAGCACTGCTGGCTGCTTTCCAAACTCAACATGTTCAATAAATAAATAACTGTGGGCGGAAGAGAGATGAGATTCACAGCCTCTCACCAGATATTGTATTCAATGTAGATAATTAGAAGGAATACAGATCAGAGGGCAAGATCGTATGAATTTTTGGAGAGAATGTGTGCGTGCTTGGCACAAATACCGCTTAAGGGTCTGGTGTGTACGCGCACGCACGCACGCACGCACGCACGCACGCACGCACGCACGCACGCACGCACGCACGCACGCACGCACGCACACACACACACACACACACACACACACACACACACACACACACACACACACACACACACACACACACACACACACACACTTCGTAAAAGATTCAGTAGTGCTCTCTTCACACTTCACAGTGTCATAAATTGTGAGTCACACATCACTGCCTCAATGTATCCAAGCCACAGTTGAATCAATAATACGATAGTCCCCTGGCTACACTACGTCCATTTCTCTTCCTACATACAGTATAATTTAGGCCTACACACACAAGCACACGCCCAAGACATTTTCACAGTTAAAAGTCATAGCTGATTTACAGAGTATAATTCCGACAAAAAGCCAGGGGCAAGTGTCACGTCGATAATAGTAAGTAATGATGTATCGGAAGTAATCCAAGCAATATCACATTTTGAACTTGGAATAGACACATTTACAGGGGTTGTTTTAATTCTGCTGAATATGCTAAGTAGAACATCAGATATATTCTTAAGTGTCAACTGCATGCCGGCATTTTAAGGAAGTCATCTGTGTCAAATTCAGATTATAAAATCCAATTGAGCATGATCAGGAAATGTTGTGCTGGGACTTTGCTACATTTGAATTTAGTGTAGTGTCCTAATATCATGTTGGCACTGGTGATGACTTTTAAAGGAGAACTTTGTTTGGTTGTTTTTCAACCAAAGTTGAAAAACATACTCCTTTCTTTCGTTTTAGGGATTTTTGGACAGGGGCGGGGACATTCGAGCAACTAGCTAAATATGTATTATTTTAATAAATTACATCTGGCCACAAAAGATCACGGGATCTATTGAATGTGAAGGGGGAGGTGACAAACTGACTGAGTCTATACGACACAGTATGGCAGCCCCGTCACTTTTTGCTTAGAGAAATCTTTATTTACAAGTTATTTACGACGAGCTCAGTGAAACAGGCCCGATATCGCCTGCCCCCCAGATCGAATCGGACATAAATGTAGCATTAAAGTTGGGTATTGGGAGTCCCTTCAGATGCTGTGGTTTAAGTCAGTGGTTCCCACACTTTTTCATGTCAATGACCCCCAAATTGACACTAATTAGACCGCGGACCCCCATTTAATGACATTTCTATCTCTGGGACCCCCAATTCATATTGTAAAATCTACAGTATGTTAATTTAACTCTGAGAGTATACAAATGGAACCACACTCTCAGAGTTACACACACATAAGGGTCCATTTGGTTCCAAACTATCATTTAGCTGGGGACCCCCTGGAACTCCCTCAAGGACCCCACTTTGGGAACCACTGGTTCAAGTGGTTGAAGTTATATCCCTGGGATAGAGTAATGGGCTATCACTATGATCTAGTTCAGTTGGCATAAGTTGCTTGTCCCAATTTTAAACACCTGACCTCGTTCCTTCAGTAGATAACACATGCACACGCACATGCACACACAAACAGTTATACTGATATGCATAATCAACAATATACTGTAACCAATAGTCCGGGTGCATGCTTTTGGTTAGACATACCATTGGTCCAATATCTCAAACCCTCACCCCAACCCTAACCTCCCATGGGGCAGCACAACTAAACCTAACCTTAACACTCTCCCAACCCTTAACGCACCCCTCACCAACCTTAATCCGGTCGTTTTAACGCACACCTCACCAACCTTAATCCGGTCGTTTTAACGCATCCCTCACCAACCAGCCAATAGTCAGAGAACCAATAGTCAGAGAACCAATAGTCAATAGTCCGACAGCCAATAGTCAGACACACAACACACAACGCGCACACACACACACGCACACGCACACGCACACGCACACACACACACACACACACACACACACACACACACACACACACACACACACACACACACACACAGACACTCTATGAAGATACGGTCAGGTTCAATATGGCATGTCTTCCGTGAATTAAACCATCTCAAACACACAATCCTATTAGCATGTACTGTACGTCTCTACGGAACAACCTTCAGATAAAGGAGGTTTGCAATAAGTTGATTAGATAGTCACATTGATCCCAGAGATCTCAGTGAGTGAGTGTACATATCTAGAAGATTATAGACCTGCACAATAGCATGCATGCATCATGCATGGGGGAATTAATTTACTGCAGTCAAAGCCAGTAAAATAGGTGGAGTAATCCATACTATATATGCATTACTTCGCATACAACCCCCCCCCCCCCCCCCCCAGTTGAGAATTAATAATTGGCCTCATTGATCTATGTTCTAAAATGCCTAATATGCAATCTATGAAATGCCCTGTGAATGTCCCTTTTTTCTCATTTTTTTGCAACCTTTGCAAGATCTATGAAACTCTCTACAGAGCATATTAAAGATGAGTGTATACTGTAGATGGCGGGGTTTATACAGTAGTCAATTCATTGTTAGTCGAGTAGATGGGACAGGTTTTCAAGTAGGATCCGGGGACCCCCAATAGTCCCCCAATAGTCCTTGGGGGAAGGGGCCGGATATTCACAAACAGCCGATCTACAAGCTCATAATGCATCATATTGTGGCATGTTGTGAGCTTTTAGATCTGCTATTAAAAAAAGCTTCGCTCATGGGTGCCCTTGACAGGTGTCATGTCCTTGACATGAAAATGTTTAGAACCACTGACATAGAGACAGTGGTGGAAAGACCACGTACAAGTACAATCAATACTGCAATGTAGAAGTGCTCAGTTACAAGTCAATGTCAGAAATTCAAAAATGACTTGAGTACAAAAGTATCGGTATCCAAATGTACTTAAAGTACCAAAAGTAAAAGTAGTCATTGTGCAGAATGTGTCATTTCACGTTTTCAAAGGTATACAAATATTTTTAATATAGCAGATCTACAAGCTCACAATGCAGATTGGCCATTTTCAAATAGTATGGCTGATGTGGTTACTGTATGTTTTGTAATAATAATCCAAATCTACAAAGTACCTAGTGACTAAAGTTTTCAAACAAATGTAGTGGAGTAAAAGTATTTTTATATTTGGATCCGAGATGTAGTGGGAGTAGAAGTAAAATAATTGGAAATATTCAAGTGTAGTACAAATACCTCAAAATCGTACTGAAGTACAGTAATAAGTAAATAGTTTTTTTTCTTTAAGATTTGTTTTTGACTTTTCTGCCTTTATTGATAGTATCAAGTGAAGATAGACAGGAAAGAGGGAGAGGGAGAAGGGGAGAGACACGCAGCAAAGGTTGTCATGAATTGGACTAGGGGAGAGACACGCAGCAAAGGTCGTCATGAGCAGGACTCGAACACACGACATGCTGTCAGGCCAAAGCCTATATGTGGGCATGCACCTGGAGCACTTGGCCAGTATTACACAAATGTACTTGGTTACTTTCCACCACTGGCATAGAGAATATAAGCTCATCATGCCCGGTCATGCCCCCCCCCCCCCCCCCAGACACAGACACAAGGAACATCAGATACCTGGTGGTAATATCCCACGTCCCGTCGATACGCCATCTGAAAAACAAGAGGAACCGTGTCAAAGTGGCATGTCATGTAAATGTCATCCGTTTCTCTCTCCTGTCAACCTTGCTGCGAGGACGTACTGTATATCTATGCTGTGAAATCCTGAGTGTTCATTTAACTCTGAGAGACACTGTACATTTATATATATATATATATATATATATATATATATATATACGATTTTGCAACCCATTTTTTCACCAGTGTCAATTATCTAATGTAATCCTGGACGGGGGGTTTCACCTGGTTGGATGTAGCGTGTGGGAGGACCACGTTATTCCAACCAGTTCCTTTCCCCTCCATCAGGTAGCCCAGCTGGCCAGTTTCAGAATTAGAAACGGATAAATGACCACTGTGCGTGCGTGTGCGTGCGCGTGTGGCGTGCGCATATTTATATGTACCTTAGCACGAGGATTAAGGTTGCCAATGGCATCGGCTTTGAAGTCATTCTTGTTCTTCCTGCACAGCACAGCTGTGATGATGATGATGATGAGGGTGACCACGGCGATAGGGCACAGCACCGCAGCAATGATCCACAGGTTGTTAGGAGGGTTCTTCACCACAGCTAGAAGAACAACCCAGGTAGGCATTAGATCAATGCGTGCGTGCGTGTGTGTGTGTGTGCGTGTGTGCGTGCGTGCACGTATGAATGTATGTGTCACACTCCAACTCGATATGCATTTATTTATTTTTTTCAAGATCAGAAAGTAGAAAAAAGAAAGAAAACAGCTAGGCAGTACTAGGCTATATAAACCACAACAATACACATGGTGATTGCTCAATCATCTGAAACAGGTTTTAACATTCAGAATTTAGAGATTCATTGAAAGTGCACAATGTGAATCCTGAAAGACACAGCTGCATCAGTTACACCCACTCCACTAGTGCATAAGGGAAGGGGCATCCTTGTATACAATGTGCCTGATTAAGCTATTGTGGTCACAATCTATAAGAGAATGCAATACACCAGGGGTCTGCAACCTTTTTCACATGAAGTGCCCCGTTTTCATTTTCGTGATAGTTAGTGCCATATATAATTATGACACCACATCAAAATGAAACATTTCCAACTGATTTTGAGTGTCCATATACAGTAGTATACACATAACAAGCTTATAAATATTTTCTTTCACATCAGGATGTAATGATTATTAAACTCAGAGCAGTAGCCCACCTACAGTATGTCCAATAATTCCTCCCCAGTCATGAGTTAGAAGTTTGAATGAATGTACAATTATTTGCAGGATGTACATGTGAGTGTCAGTGGACTTATTTGAACTGACTATGGAATATTTAATTTGAAAAGAAAAATTATTCTCTGTCTCACTCTTATGCCAGTGTGCCAGTGATAACCCTCCCCTGTGCCAATGTTGGCACCCGTGCCTAAGGTTGCCTACCCCTGCAATACACCACATGCATGGGCAACTGGCGGCCCGGGGGGCCACATGCGGCCCCCACCTTCACTTAATGTGGCCCTCAGGTTAATACCAGAATATAAATTTGTAGTTTAAAGGGATAGTTCAGATTTTTGGAACTTAAGCTGTACAGAGATTAAAATCGGGTGCATTTTGCATCCCAAAACACAGTTTATAGTTAAGGGACACAATAAAACAACGGCCTCTGCATCCACGGGATGCACTACTGTACTCAGCATGTACAGTAATGTCGTTGTAGTGGGGCTCATAAAATGTCCCTGGGACTCATCTAAAAGACCATCCCTGCACTATTTTTGGGCGTAGTGATATGGACACAAAAAACATAGTTCCGTATGATAGAGGGGTCAAAAATGAACGAAAGTTGCACTAATATTTTAGAAATAGGTGAACAATACAAATGACGTTTGTTTTGTGGATTCATTTACTTTTAATGCGTGGCTCCCTGTGCCCCCCAGAAAATGAACTACTTCATATTTCACCAAAACCAGAGCAGAACTCCCACCACGGGACTCGGGCAATCAATTAATACAGTTGCAACCACTATATATATAGTATTTCATACAGCTTAATGAGCATTATTAAAATGTTTTTTTCTCTTTCTTTTTTTTTATGTCCAATGAATTTGTATTTAGTTCATAACTATAAAAGCATTTGGAAAAGCATTTGAAATTAAATAAAAATTATACTTTTCAGGATTCCAATAAAAAAAAAGCAAAACAAATATTCAGGATTTCAAATCAAATACTGTAACAGCAAAAATAGCTGATCTAGAAGCTCAAAACGTGTCGCAGTGCGACAGCTTGTAGATCAGCTATTTTTGTAATAAAAACAGTAATATGCAATGTGGCCCTCTGGAGTGAGTGTGGAACTACTGTATAGTGGCCCTCTCCATCCTCAAAGTTTCCCCACCCCTGCAATACACTATCTCTCCTTTTACAGACTCTTTCTAATCTCTGTCAGTCTCTCACACACACACAGAGCAAAGAATAGCACTGCACTTCAAACAAACCATGTCCCACCCTGAACCGTTTCAGAGATTAAGAAGTAGGCCTAAAAGATCTTTTTAAACAGTTATTCACTTCCTCACATCTTAGTTATCTTTATTTTCTAAGTCCAGCAGCAGCAGTCACATTATTCTTGTCGGTCTGCTAGTGCAGTGGTTCCCAAACATTTTAGCCTGTGACCCAAAAGACAAATTAGACTTATAATAAAACAAAACGTAGGAAACAAAAAATAAAGGGACCCATAAAAAAAGAAAATCCTGCGTCCCACAAATGGGTCCCGACTCCTGAGTCTCCCGACCCAGTGTTTGTGAAACGGTGTGCAATAAAGTCTGTCTTTCTCTCTGATGGATCATGGATCAGTGAGTGAGTGCATGGCTGTTCTTACGTTCCGCTTGGAGCTGGACAAAATAGCCCAGGGTGAGCGCCATGGTCTGAGAGTCCACCGTGTTCAGCACCTTGGCAGCAGAGGTGCCCGGCAGCGGAACGCCGCTCTGTTGCACGTAGTACGTCATCTCCGCCGGGTTCTTCAACCCCGCCACCCTCCTGATGCTCACCATCTGATTGGAGCAAAACAGGTT
Organism: Protomyctophum parallelum; assembly: GCF_964188405.1. NCBI lineage: Eukaryota > Metazoa > Chordata > Actinopteri > Myctophiformes > Myctophidae > Protomyctophum > Protomyctophum parallelum. Next base: position 51,426,044 of record NC_139699.1, on the reverse strand, counting down.
CATCAATATGTCCGTATACAGACAAAATGTCTGTTGCAAAGTGGAAAATGTTAGATTTTCTTTTCTTTTTTTTCCACAAAATCAGACCCATCATCAGACCCAGTGAATGAATGTCAAGTCTGCAGGTTGTCTTCAGAACATGTATGTCACTTATTTACTACGACACTATATGGGGTATTATAGGAGTTATTAATTTGCAAAGACCCTCATAACTCTGAGAGTGTACACAATGGTTGTACACTCTCAGAGTTACAGACATGTAATGGTCATTCAGGGCTATTCTGGTAATCTTATTGTCCACACATCATTATGTCCGTGGCAAAAATTGATTTTTGACCAATCTTTTTTCCATATACTGATTCAATTTCATCCAAGAACCAGGGTCAGATGGGGAAAATGCAGGATGATAGCCACTTTATTTTCACTGGCACTTGATAGAAGAAATAAAAAAATCGTATTCTTACGTTATGCATAATGCATAAAATACTACCATGGAGAGAAGAAACTACTTTGCTGAATATTCAAGTTAACCTTTGGTTTGTTGAAGAGCAGTTAGAAGATAAGCTAAATAAAATCACCCCAATTACTTAGGATTTGGCACTGTTTATATATACGGTATGCAGAAATCTGTGTCTGAGTGTGGGCCTTTACTGCCTTATTTTATTGACCATGAAATATTATGCACATAAATTATATAAATGATCAAAATCTGTCTGGACTACTGACAATTGAGCTCACTCAGAGGCCTTCCTATTTAACCAACTTAGTACAGCTATGAGCCAAGTAAAAAAGTAGTTTTAGTCTTAACCTTAAATACATGTAAATTAATACCGAGTGGTCCAACTCCCCTCTTCCCCCCCCCCCCCCACACTCCTCTCTCTCTCTCTCTCTCTCTCTCTCTCTCATTAGCAGGCAACAATGCAGCACTGTCTCTCTCTCTCTGTTTCTGGCAAACAGCGCCCCTACTGGTACTCATTATATTGGTGCTAATTAATGAACACATAGGTGAAGACATAGGTGAACACATAGGTGAACACGGGAACACATACGGGAACACTTGCTGTTCCTTGGTGTGGTTGCACCACTCAAAAAAATAAAAAAATAAAATCTAGACTCTGGGGCGGATACGGAAACGATGCGCACTTGTCTGTACATGTGAAGGGCGGGCCTTAAACTTAAACTAGTGTGTGACTCGTGTTGTTAAACTGCATTAAACAAACTAAACATGGAGGAGGTGGAGGAGACACCGGCACCACAAAGCGTTTCATTCACTACTTATTATTCGCATTATTTTGAGTATGTCTGCGATAAATACGAGATGAACATTATTGTCCACTGCAAGTTGTGCATAGGGAAGGTGTGGTTTTCATTGAGTCTGTAATTTATGAATTCATACACAGTAGAAATCTTAGTGTTCATTTAATTCAAATGAGTGTACAAATGGAACCAAATGGACCCATCATCATGTGTACACTATACAGTACACTTTTCAGAATTAAATAAACACTGCAGAATAGGGTGGGGGGGGGAACTGCTAATGTTGAAAATGCAAAGTAAGACTTTTAGGGACAAAAGGGGGCGAGAAAAAAAGTAATAAGTAAAGTAATAATTAACTAGTTACTTTTGGCATTGAGTAATAAGTATTAAGTAGTGTAACTGTATTACTTTTTTTAAGTAGTAAGTAATACATTACTGTTTAAGAGTAACTTTGACAACACTGCATCTCAGAGGCCAATATTTACATTTACTCCACTACATTTACTTGAAAACTTTAGTTACTTTGACTATTATTACAAAAAATGCATTGACCGCTTCAGCCCTATATACATTTCGGCATTGTGAGCTTGTAGATCTGATATTTTCTAAAGATTTTTATACATTTTAAAAACATGAAAGGGGACATTCTGCATAACAACTACTTTCTACTTTTGGTACTTTTAAGTACATTTTGATGCCAATACATTTGTACTTGTAACGGCGTAGTTCTACATTGCAGTATTGATACTTTTACGTAAGCAAAACACTTGAGTACCTTTTCCACCACTGATAGTATGTTGGAGGATGAGTGAGTGCTCAATCTGCTCATTCATCCACGGACGTATACCTGGACGGTGTAGCTGCCCACGGTAGTGGCTCTCCTGAAGCGGGTGCCCTGTTGTCCAGCCACCACAAACAGCTCTGCCAGCCGCTGCTCCATTAGACTGGCAAAGCTTTGGTAGTGCCCCTCAAAACTGGAGTTATCCACGTCCTGGATCACTAGTGCCAACCAAAGGGAGGGAGATGAGAAAAAGTCAAAAATGGATGAATGGACAGAGTGAGAGAGAGTAAGAAGAGTGTGGGGTGGGGGTGGGGAACAGATGGATTTCAAGGATGGAGAATAAAGAAAGTTGCAATTAAAGGGACCAGAATCAGGATCCAGATCTGATTTTAATGAGACAAGAAACACTTTATGTGGGTAATGTGTTTTTAGATATTTTTGTATTTCAGTGTCCATGATGTCATGGACTCTGGGCTCACTTCCTTCCTGGACTACAATTCCCATAATGCTTTGGTGCACTGCTCCACCTTGTGGATAGGAGGAGGCGAGGGCTGTCTTAAGCCCAACACACACCGGCTCCGTCCGACGCGGCGCGACGCTGCCGCGCGGCGACGCCTGGAAAATAGAACTGGTTCTATCGGTGCATCAGGCGAGGCGCCAGCGCTCGTCGGACGCCGCCGGTGTGCAATAGGTTCATTGAAAATAACGGAGGCGGCTGTTTTGACGCGCGGCGTTCGCAGACGGTGTGGGAGGCCCTTTACTGAGACAACATGTAGTCCATATTATTAAAGGTTTCATTACATTAATTTACCTGAACTTTGAAAACTTTGAACATTCCCTGGATTTTTTTAAATGTCACAATCCCTTTAAAATAAGATCTGGTTGCAAAAGGGGTGAAGTGTCCCTTTAAGAAATTAATCAGGTCAAATGTTTCAGGAGGTGATAGGGTGCTTCTACTCAGTAGAGCATAGAGTAATAAAAGGATAGAGCAACAACCGGAGCGACAGCCCCGCCCCCTTCTATTCATTTCAGTGGAAGTTGCTCAGTGGCGTTTTTAAGCACCCGGGAGAACGGTCAATTTTTTCAATTTCAATTTGGACACCAAAATGTGGTAGTGCAAACGAGCGCTCAATGTTAAAGCCCAGATGCACGGGGTTTCCTCGTCATAAATCCACAGGTCCGCCCGCAGTCCCCGCTCTTACCACTAGGGCCACGTGCTTCAATGTTGGAGAGCCTCCCTGGCATGGGCGGGCACAGGGGGGGCCGGGGGTGGAATTAAAAAAACAACAACAATGAATTCATTATATTTTCGTAATGACGAAGTGAGGAAGTGAGTCAGTCAGTCAGTCAGTCAGTCAGTCAGACAGACAGACACGTAGGTAGCAACCCACCTCTTCCGTCTTCCTACCTGTGTAGTCAACTTGGCAAAAGTAAAGGCAGTTTACAATAAACCCGCCCCGGCCCTCCGGGTGGATCATGATCTTGGGGAAAAACCTATTTTACAGGAATTCCCCACAAAGTCATTTGGAGAAACCAAACATTCGTTTTCCACCTTTTATTACAAGAAGCGTGCATGCATGGATGGAATATTCTGTTTTATTCTATTTTGTTTTGCGTGCTGACACTTCCAGAATGACAGAAAGTCAGTTAAAAAACATGAAACCCCCGTAGTGCTGGAAGTTATATGGAGCAGGCTTGTGTGTGCTACTGTAGGCCTACTACCTAAATAACTCATGTTTAGGGGAATTGTAAAAAACGCAAAAATAATAACAAAGAAAAAGCGCTCACGGGATTACTTCCCGACATATTGCCCCCCTGGGGGTCAAGTTCAAACTACCATACGCCCAAGCTCCCTGGCCGGGGGCTTGCAGTAGAGTCACACTGTTCGGAAGCAGATTACAGCCGAACGATACGCACTATCACAATTCTGCCTGTGATCTGTACCAATTTTTGAGAGATTTGGACAAAATCTGTAGGAGGAGGAGCAAAAAGTGTGTTTTGAAGAAAATTCAAATTTGGTGGAAATTCTTATTATACATCTTACGGTTCAAGAGTTTTAGGGAAAAACTTAAAGTGGGCCGTTATAGCGCCACCATGAGGCCGACTGATGTAATTCCTTTTGCTTACGGTCTCCGTAAGCACCATTATGTAGTATGGTCGGTGAAGCTCTTTTCATCGCTCCTGCTTCAAATGTAGTCTTCGATTTTCCCATAATAAGTCTATGGAGAACTAATTAATTCATATCAATTAAACTATACAACGGATCTCTTAGCAAAATACAAGCACACGATTCCCGATGAAGCCGGTCGAAAACTGTGGGAGGAGTAGTGTGCCAAAGTATCCTCATTTACAATGCAAAAATGCGACGGTCCGACATGCGCTGCTCCCGTGCTTGTGGTTATGGTTAGGTTTCGGATCAATAGTATGTCGGAACTAAAGCCTGTACCCGGGCAGCACACCTAAACCTAACCTTAACCCATGTCTAACCAATGACTAGTCTAAACTAACTATGCACCCCTTTAAATGAGCACATGCATGCAACAAAATTGCTCCCTTCAGAAGAGGCATGTTATTAATATAGGAGAAACAAGAAGTGAAACAATTGCACTCCTTCCTACCTGTGATAACCCAGAAGTCTCTGGTGGCAATCGAGGTGTTTAGATTGTGGTACTCCAGTGCTGCATGCAAAAAAAGAACAGTGCCAACATTAGTTGTACTGCCTCTCAATTAAAAATATCAATCAATTCCATGGGTTCTATGCACACACGCCATTTTGTAAAGAACTCTGGGTCCTTCCCTACTTCCTAGAAGTTCCTTCACAGCTGTTACCGCTGATATACTAATGAAGGCTCTGTTCCATTCAGGTCAAACAGAGTCAGGGTGCTGGTCACTGGAAACACTCAATAATTCTTATCCCACGATTTTGCAACCCATTTTTTTCACCCAGTGTCAATTATCTAATGTAATCCAGGGCGCTACACTTCCTCTGCCAAGCTGGGCGGGCAGCGAACTGACCTCATGCCTCCTTCTATGCATGAGGAGTCCAAGCTGCTTCTTTTCACCTGACAAAGGGGAGTTATTCCGACCAGTCCCTTTCCCCTCCATCAGGCGCCCGGGCTGGCCAGGGAGAGGTAGTTTAGAGACCAGGATTACTGAATGTTTTTTGTGAGGGTACCTACCCTAGGGCAGGGGTTCTCAACGTTTTTGGCAGGGGACCCCCGGAAATGCTTTGGCCGTGTCTGGCGACCAGCGCACACAGCGTCCCCAGCGGGAATCGAACCCAGGACCTTCTAGCTGTGAGGCGACAGCACTAAAGTGCCCCCTAAACGCTCTCGGAGTTATGGGGGTCCTTGAAATTAAAAACTTTGAGAACCACTGCACACTTAATGGAACAGCTGCCTTAATTAATATCATCTGTAACACCTGTGAAGGAAGTAGGGAAGCGGCACGGAAATAGGAAGAGTTATTCTGCGTGCTTAGAGCCCATTGGAATGAAACACAATTTCAATATAACAATAACAATACATTTCAATATGTACTTGTCCCTTGGCTCTAATCGGATCAATAAACATTTCGTAATATTTTCTAACATCCAAGATAATATAAAACCAACTGGCATGGTTAAAAAAAAAACAATCAATGAGCTTATCCAATCATTCATTGTCATTGAAAGGATAAAATGTATGTCTTAAATATATGCATCACCCATTGAACTTTCTACTCTAAGACTATAGGACTACTTTTAAAACTTCACACATTTGAAAAAACCTGCGTTTTCATACTCATTATTTCAGGTGGATACAGAAACAACACGTCGAGCTTCCAGGCTACCGGGGTACTCAGTCTCGCTTTGTTCGTTTAGTTCTCTTATGTCTATTTCCCGCCTGATTAACTTTTTGTGCTGGTCCAGTGTTTGGTGGTTGGGGGGGTGTATCACACAGGCCTATTAAAGCATAATTGCTGCTGAAATGTACACCCTGGCAGGTTGAGGAAGAGGCGAGAGAGAGAGAGCGAGAGAGAGAGAGAGAGAGAGAGAGAGAGAGAGAGAGAGAGAGAGAGAGAGATTTGGAAAGTTGGTCTAGGAGGAAAGAGGAACAGTAAGGGCTTGTTAATGGCTAGGTCCTCAGGCGCTGTCAGCAGAATCAGTTTAACACTGTCCAATACTTCCAGCCATGTAGAATAATAATCTGTGATGAGGTTTCACATAAAACCCTATACCTCTCTCTCTCTCTCTCTCTCTCTCTCTCTCTCTCTCTCAAGGGGATACAAGCTAGAACATTCTGCGGCAACCAGAGAAGACATGTTTGCAAGATATAGGGAAATTAAGTATCAATTCATTGAGTCCCCTATTATAAAAACTAGCCCGCTCATCCTAGCGCCATTCGATGTGTCGCAAATGGGAAGAAGGCAATAGCGGGAGGGCGATGCGAGTGCTGTACTGTACCCCTTTGTACTGTATTGCACTCCTTAGTATTGCACTGTACTGTAATGTTGTCCTCTGTACTGTACTGAACTGTACTGTACTTTACTGTACTTCAAGAACATTGCCCATCTCTCTCTGGGTATCGAGGCTATCAATAAACTGCAATATGTCCAGAATTCAGCTGCCCGGCGTGCCCGCCTGCTCACCAGTACCCGTTCCAGAGACCATATTACACCTGTCCTCCGTGAACCTTCACTGGCTACCGGTTAAACAAGAATCCACTTCAAAACACTAAATAACCTGGCTCCCCCATACCTCTGTGACCTCCTCAAACGCCATGCCCCCTCTCGCTCCCTCAGGTCTGGTGATGCAAACCTCCTCGACGTCCCCAAAACCAAACGCTGTATGTGGGGGGACAGAGCTTTCGCCTTTGCTGCCCCAACCCTGTGGAATGCCCTCCCTAAGGCACTCAGAGATGCCCCTACTCTTCAAACCTTCAAATCCACCCTCAAAACCCACCTATTCAAAAATTCCTTCCCTAGCTAACCCTTTTCACTGTCTTTTAATGTTCTTTAGCTTTTAGTGTTATTTTTCCTTTTTCTATTAAAGTTGTTTTTAATTTGTTGTTACCTCTGTAAAGCCCCCCCATGTAAAGCGTCTTTGGGTACTCAGAAAAGCGATATATAAGTTTGAGATATTATTATTATTATTACTTCTTTGTATTTGTACTGTATTTTACTGTACTTCTTTGTACTGCACTGTACTTACTGTATTTTACTGTACTTCTTTGTTCTGTACTGTACTGTACCCCTTTGTACTGTACTGTACTGCACTCCTTAGTATTGCACTGTACTGTAATGTTGTCCTCTGTACTGTACTGTACTGAACTGTACTGTACTGTACTTCTTTGTTCTGTACTTTATTTTACTGTACTTCTTTGTACTGTACTGTACTGTACTGTACTGTACTGTACTGTACTGTACTGTACTGTACTGTACTGTACTGTACTGTACTGTACTGTACTGTACTGTACTGTACTGTACACTGTACTGTATTGTACTGTATTGTACTGTACTGTTAGTATTGTTATTAATGTTGTTATTGTTGTTGTTATTGTTGTTGTTCTTCTTCTTCTTCTTATAATGATTATTATTGTAAATGAGTAAGTTTACAAAGAAGCTTATTATTATTATTATTATTATTATTGTTATTATTATGATTCTTAGTATTAGTATTATTATTGTGATTATTACATGGATTATTGTTGTGATGTGAGCTTGCTTGTAAATGAGTGAGTTTACAGGTGACCATGTATGATACGACATGGGTACACCTTTTAGCTCACATGTTTTCACTTGTATAATAGATTGTCAGAAAGGGATAAAGAACTACACGCATCAAATGCTGCAACTTATCAATCAATGGCACTGCCAAAATTGCCAAATCTAAAAAATATATATTTTATTATTGACATTTTTACCAACAAATAAATAGGCTAGTTACAGTAGCTAAGCTGCCCACTTAAGCACCCTGACCACGCCCAGCACAATGACATTAGCACCCCTGGCTAGTTACAGTAGCTGCCCACTTAAGCACCCTGACCACTGCAACAATGACATTAGCACCCCTCCCCACCCCAAGGATGGCCTATAGGTGAGGAATGTTGTTTTTCCAGTTCTAGATGGGAGATCATTAAGATGCTGCTGCATCCTGTATTAAGATGCATCCTTACTTCCTTCCTTTCAAGCAATGGAATTTAATTGAATGCCTGGAAATGTACCATTGTTTTGTCTGTAACTATAGAGTTTTTTCCACTTTTGATCTAAGGGGGCAAAGAGGTTGATTTAGGGTTTAGGGGGCAAATACCCCCTTTGCCCCCCGTGGTGCCGGACCTGCAAATCCAAAAGTAGTGTGAAATGCAGCCTACTGTTAGGGGAGCAAACACCCCTTTGCCCCTCCCCCCCTTCCCTCGTGGCGCCGGGCCTGCAAATCCAAAAGTAGTGTGAATATTTCCACAGCCTAATTACTAAAGGATATACTAAATAAAAACAACTTTATTGGGGGGGAAACACTTCTACAATCAAAAACTGTGGAATGAACTGCTGAGGAGTGTGGCAGACCATTGTCTGACCACGCCACGGACTTCCACGCTTAATGCTTGAAGCGTGACAGTGCTGCGGAGAAATCACCGTGCCTCTTGTCTGAAGCAGCTAGCATGGAAGCTATATGGATTATGGAACCTTTCCCTCCGATTGCACACAACCATGCCATTATCCACGCGTCCATATCCGATAGCTTTTAAATGTAAATGTCCCATCCACTGAGCAAAAGCGGTATAAACGCCTTCTTCATTCATTCGATTCATTTGGGTTTTCTGACGGAGCTCAGCTGTAGTGTACTGTACTGCTGCTGGCTCTATGGAGCAGTGTAGAGTAGGCGTGGCGCAGCATTAGAAGGGCGCAGCAAATTCACGACATTGAGGGGTAGAAACGATCCCGGTCGCGTGGTTCATGTAACGCGTGTGTCACTGTGAAGGACTGGCCCCATTAAGTGAACGTAGTTGGCGTAGTAGACGCCAACATGACGATTTTGACGTAGGCTGTTGAGCTTGAGCAACAACAGCGTGTTTCACAAAAGTAATATTTGTACAGTAAATAAGACATTTCGGTGAATGCAATGTAGCCTATATGTATTCTGGGAGTGTGCAGATTTTATTTTGCATAGAGAGATGTGTGGTAAAAGTGTGGTTCGGTCGGAGAAAGAGTAGGGATAAAGGCAGATAAACGGCCATGTTTATGTACCCCCTGTCTATTAGGGTAGCAGGATACAACATAATACATACTCTCATTATAATTCATATAATAATGTTCAATATATTAAAGGTGGTTTGCAGGTTTAATGTCAAACTCAAAATCCCCTTGTCAGTTATCATGGGAGATCTGAGAGCTGAAGAAAGCAGCTGTCAGGACTGTCGGGTCTCTGCTCGTGTCAAGAGTGTGATTTGACACTAATAAGAAACCAGCGCTTCTTTCACCTGACAAATAGCACTATGTGATCATTTCTTGTTTGACACTCATTTACTTTACTTTCTCTAATAACAACCTAAAACATGAACCTTGGTTGAAAAAAAAAAAAAGTTGTCCTTTAGTAAAATTGAATTGGATTGAATGGAATGGAATTGAGGCTTCACCCATTTGATGGCTGCTCAGATGGTCATCATGAGCAGTGATGACCCAATGGTTGGGAATCTGAAATAATAAAATAAATTTGTATTCCCGTTGTTCCCGTTGCCGTGTTTTCCGGTGTCGCTTTGCCCCCCCCCCCCCGTTAGTTTTAAGTCTCATCAGTCGCTACCTGTTGGAATAAAATATGGATTTACCAAACGAACTATTCCAAGACGTATTACGAAACATGTCAGATTCATACACTGCATCAAGGCTTTTATTGGGTAGACTTAGGGCCGATTCATACTCCTATTTTAGAGCCGAATAAAAGTCGGTTCGGCTCTGTAGAGCCTACAATTTGACGTCATTTGAGGTTCGGGGGGGGCGGGTACCGTCCTAAAGTCGGCTCTTCGGTGCTACTGAAAATTTCTGACGAGCCGAAATCATTTCGGCACTACAGCGCCGAAACAGCAGTAAAATAGGAGTATGAATCGGCCCTTAGGGTCTATGATGATGCCCTTGATCAAGGAGAATTGCGGGTACTTATTCCAGATTGTGGTTTCCTGCCTGATGACTACAAGTCAGTGACTACAACATGAAATCTTTCAGACCATGGGCCAAGGTGTTGTGAGAATTCTTACCACAGTTAATTATTTACCGCAATAATTGGCTTTGAAGTGAAGAGACAGCTGCCGCTGCTAACATATGCCAGGTCTCTCTCTCGCAACTCCCATGAATAGTGCAATATGACTAATGGCAGCAGGAGTTTCAGTTTTCTTTCTTTCTTGACCTCATACTAGTTCAAATTAAATTTGTACTGTGTAGAAATACACAGTACACACAACGATACACGAGAGGTTGTGGTAGATTATTATTATTATTATATCAGGACTATGGGTGTTGCTGGCATGAATGATGCAAAGTCAATCAAGTTCAAGGTTGTACTTTATTGTTAAATCCTGTGTACAGGTACAAAAGAGTAAAACTTATTTTTGTTTGGCTTCCTTCAGCATTGGTCCTGTAGCTGTGATAGCAGCAAGATTCACCCGCAATGTTTGAAATTGACACTAAACAAAACATAGCTGCGATTTATCGTGATTGTACAACGCAGAACTTCAATGCATTCCAATTGTGAGCCCCAATTAAACCATGTTATAAAGTACAATAAAAATGGTGTTAGGTCAACATTATAAGTACATAAAAAGAAGGAGCAATGAAGGAGAAATGCATGTGAACGTGCATGGTATATATCAGAATAAATAAAGTGAAGCGCTTTGTATCCAGTAGTATCCAGAAGCAGTCAAGTGTGAGGTTGTAACTGAAATCATGTGTGGCATATCAAGATCAGGACAGGGTGACATATATTATCCCTATGCTCTATGCGTTTTATTAAGTCATGCTCTGCCCGTCTCTCTCCCTCTCTCTCTCTCTCTCTCTCTCTGTGGTGCAAGACGGGGAATTATGCCACTAGTGATGTTCTCTCTCGATTAATTTTTTACACAATGAGTAGTGCATAAGCCAACTGTGACATGATTTTTGTATTGCAGTGTTTTAATAAAGGTGCTTTTAAAGGTTCTCTCTCTCTCTCTCTCTCTCTCTCTCTCTCTCTCTCTCTGTCTCTCTCTCTCTCTCTCTCTCGTCTGTCTACTGTTCCCTATCAATAAAGCCCCCAAAACAAATCTTAACTAAATAATTAAAAAGAAGTGATCACACGATCAGGCTAAATTAAAATTATGTCTTATAGAATACTGCAAACTTCAGAAAGGAACCACTGTCTCAGAGTCTTTATCTCCCCGTACACAAAACAGTGTATAAATCTTTTCCCAGTAAAAAAATGGGCAAGCAAACATACTGGGAGTCAACTGGGAGTGCCATTTAGACTCCTGCTGATTCCGTCATTCCTCATTTGTCATTCCATTCGTATGGCAGGATTGCAAGAAGCAGCTCGTTAGTACTGAGTACAGTAAGTACAGTATGCATGCCCTTCAGATGAATGGCAAGAAGGGCTCAGTTATACCTTTGCATCAAATGTTTTCCAATCACTCCGTCATTAAAACAACAACAGCTGTGTGAAGGCAGAACGACAGTCACAAACATGTCATTTACTCAAAGGCTGGGAGCCGTCACTCATCCTTACTGCTTTCTTAGTGGTTCCTTTTTCGATCTCCAGTGGCCCTTCATGTAGAGTTCAGTCTGTCAAAAATGTTTTCCATTTGGCCAACTGAAATGAGGAAACTGGAGTTTCTAGGAATAGAAGCAGGCTTTTAAAAAGAAAAGCACACTTAACCCTTTAACCTTTGCGCTAAACAGAAAAATTCAGAGTCAACCAAACTCTCTCAGTCGGTCAACAATGATACAACTATAAGTAACTTACGCTCTGCAATGATGAGTGGGGGGTAGAAGAGGAAGTAGCCCACCAGTTCGGCCGTCAGCTGGCTGAGCAGGTTGGAGGCAGTGGTACCATTAAGGTAGACGGTCCCATTCCTCACAGTGTACACCAAGGAGACAGCAAGAGAGCCCACCACCTGGGAGACACTCAGCATCTAGGAGGCAACACCAAGCACACATGGTAAATGGTGCATTTATCTGGTGCTTTTACCCAAAGCGCATTACATTCACCGATTCACACACCCATTCACACACGGATGGCAGAGGAAAACCATGCAAGGCACCAACCTGCACATCGGGAGCAATTAGGGGTTCAGCGTCTTGCTCAAAGACACTTCGAGATCGAACTGGGAACCTCGCGGTTCCCATCCGGCTGTTCTACCGGCCACTCTACCCCTGAGCCAATGCAGCCCCACATGCCCAGAGTTGGGATGTAGAGTTAACAATAATTATATTATTATATATTATTATTATATTAATTCTATTTAGCTCTATTTAACTATAAGAGAGTGTACAAATTGAATCAAAATGGCAATAAACTGCCAATTAAGAAGCAGTTGCAACGTTTAGGTTTAATGCTACTACATGTTAATGTGGAAGCTCATTAATACAAACATTATCTCCCCAAGCTACTATCAGTTCACATCTGAGAAGCAGCTTTCATTTAAAAAGGCAAACATGCAACTACAAAGGCATGATAATTACCCACAAATTGCACACACACAGCTTGCTTCCTGCTACTTTACTTTAAACTTCCTACATTACTGGCAATATTTCCGGATGCAAAAGAGTTAACAAAATATTACTTTAAACCCTGTATATATTTCAATCTGTATTTTCACAGCTGGAAACTTGAGTAATTACATTGACCTAAAAAGGGTAACACATTCTACTGTATTGGACTAGGGACTTTCTGCCCTAGTCCAATACAGTAGAATGTGTCAACATTACCTCATATCATGCTAAATGTAATATTTGAGCCTCCCGTGAGAAACAATGACAATATTCAACTCTGTCCATGTGTTGACTGTACTGTTAACAAACGTTTTAACAAATTAACTGCTCGTGACGGAACGTTCTGCCAATTAGAATCCAACCCGCAACTGCTTTTGGCAGGATGTCCAATATTGACTTTTTTGCCGATATCCACTTTGCCGATACAGATATCAACCGATACTGATATATGCGGTCGTGGAATTAACACATTATGACTACTTTTATTGTGATTCCCCGCTGGATGCATTCATAAATGTAAGCTTTATCATAAATTCGGGAGAATACATTAATACATTAATGTGCACTATAACCTTGAAAGGGATGATGCGGTTAATGGTTACGCCACAGACACATAAGTTCTAAGAGTGAAAGAACAGCCTCTCACAGTGTACCTGAACAGTGAGTCTGCTGTGGGTGTTGAGCACTTTGCTCTGTGCTTCAGAGAACACATTCTCAAGCCTTTGTTCCATCATCTGAGAGAAGCGGCAGGATCGTGAGTCATCTCCTGCTCCCACAAATCGCAGCACTGAAACACAAAACATCAGCATACGTGTGTAAACACCCATGGTATCGAACCTGGGTCTCCCGCGTGGAAAGCCAACATCCTAACCACTAAGCCAAAGGCAATTGCCTAGATGGCTTGGGGGAGATATTAGACTTTTGAGGCCATCTGCTACACTCACTCCCCTTTTGACTTCCTCCAACGGGGAAACCCAACTGAGCAGGGCTTCACTGTGTTTTTTGTTGATGTTCAATAACGTTTGATAATTGTTTCTCATTCATGAACGCAAAACATACAGCATGTGTATTCACCAATTCCTCAGCAATCACCTGATCACTGCTCCCACTCCCAGTCTCCCACCACAATCAATTGTACCATCATTTGGGGCTACACCCCTCTTGTTGAGAGGGAACAACTGATGAATGTAACTCATCTCCATACACACTGGGAGTGATTATTTGTGCAATTCATTTGCATTGATTTGATGAGTACATCCACACTGAACACGAATGGAACGCAGCGATCAAATGACACTCACCAAAACGATTTTTCAGTGTGAATAAAATCACCAACCTGTATGATTTATTTGTCTCTCCTGGTGTGTATGTAAGTGACCTTTAGAATATGAATATGTTATTCTGTGTGAAATGATGAGACTGTCTCGAGCGTACAACTACGACTTTATTTGAAAGACGTTTCGATCCACCAAGGATCTTCCAAACAGCTAGTCAATATTGGGGCTGAGATAATACATTAAAATTGGAATTATACACAAAGCAGACGAGACATTGAGCTCTGTGCTTTATGGTCCTATCGTTGGGTGCGCCTTACAGCACAATTAAGTGCCCATTTTCAGCAACGCCCTGCACATAGAAACACACATTAAAACCTGGGAGCTGACCAGTACAACCTCAGTCTTATGCTGTTGGCCACTAAGGGTTCAGTGCCTTGCTCAAGGGCACTTTGGCGGTGTTGGGTGAGTGATGACCATTCTCCTCCCTACCCAGAATTTTCCTGCCCTTCCGGGGAATCGAACCGGCAACCTTTCAGCTGCTCTACCGTTAGGGCGGCCACCGCTACCCTGCAAAATATTTATCTTGAAAAACATTTTAAATTAGTTCAACTAGCCGATCTACATCGACATGTGAGCTTGTAGATACCGGAAAGCTATTTTAACTATTTTAAAATGTTTTTCAAAATAGTAAAAAATGGCAAATAAGTTTAGGTAAGTGGGGTGACGCAAGATATGCTCTTTTATTTAAGTTTTTAAAGTCAGAGGGCCTCATTCAACTGTGCTGTACTAAAACAGAGTTGAGCCAGAAGCTCTCTACCTACAGTACTTCTCTTATTCCTACTCTCACCTACAGCACATATGGTCATAAATGTGGGTCATGAGTCATGAGTTATGAAAAAAAAAAAAAAAAAAACATCACAGATGCGAGCAACAAAAATGGGTTTTCTCAGGAGGGTGGCTGATGGCCTCTCCCTTCAGGATAGGATAAGAAGCTCAGTCATCCGCGAGGATTGGAATGGAATGGAAAATGTTTTATGGGCTTTTTTATGCCTTTATTGATAGGACAGGATGGTAGACTGAAATGGGGAGAGAGATGGGGAGTGACACCCAGCAAAGGTTGTCGGGATTCGAACCCGCTACACACTGTGAGGCTGTCATTGCAGCCTAGGGTGCCTGGACTACTTTTTTTTGGCAACTGAATTGACCTGAATTATAATTTTGTTGAGGGATGGTATAAATTAGGCATATGATTTGGGCTCCTGCTTCTGTATTGTAATTTAAACCACTTGACCCACACCCACCTCGTTTTTCTCTGCTCTGAAGACATGCCCAGAACAAGTTGACTTTTTCCGCTCCATTTCTCTCTGTCTACCACATCCTCGCCAGTCAGTGGTATTATGCTGATTAATACTGTGCCTATTTATTAATAAATTATATGTAATCAACAATATACAGTTCACAGATTTATAAAATTGGCTGGTCTGCACATTTCTTGAATCCACCAGTAATTTAAAATGACACTAAATTACAAATTTAGTGTTTTATTTGTGCACAAATAATTAGTGAATGAAGCCCATTCTCCAGAATCTCCATGCATGCTCCGGGCCCAAACTTTAGTTATCCATATTTAGTATTTTCATAAATACTAAATGCCCTAATGAATACTTTGTCGTATGATAATGTCATGCAAAAGTTCTGACAAAATGTGTTCTGACATCTGCATAGACTCCAAATTTGGGCATGCCTGACAAAGAACTCCATATAAATATGGGCATAAAAGTGAAATCTGCGCCATCTCATCTAACTAACTATAAATGTACAAAGTCTCTGTACATACGTGTGTACATCTGTAATCCACGTAACTCGAGCACCGTTCGCCCCACTGACTTAAAATTTGACACACACATTCCACACCCCCTGTCAGATACACAGTTGTCTAGAACCACCACAAAAGCCCCTGCCCGGGCTCTGGACAGGGCCCAAATTAGCCAATTGATCACACCTGATCACCCCTAGATCTCCATATATGGAGCTGGCCTGTTCTGACATCTGCATAGACTCCACATTTGGGCATGCCTGATAAAGAACTCTCAAATCTCAGCCTCTCTGTAAAACATTGAAATAAAACATTGACGTAATTAATCTATCTTTCAAAATCATTTGATGGGTAAAAGGAATCTTACTGGTTGTTAATGTTGATGTAATGTTGGTGACGTAATTAAGATATGTTTCAATATTGGTTGGGTAACAGGTAACGTATGTACTGTAAGTTGAGTACTATACTGTGGTCGGCTGGCTGTTATGTGCTCAGTGGTATACTGATGTTGAGGGTGACGTAATTAAGATATGTATCAATGCCGGGGTATAACTGGCTTTTGATGGTGACGTAATAAAGATAGGTTTCAGATTACATACATGTTACATACATTCAATTTAATTCACCCGACACTGTCCTAATTACGTCACCATCGACAGCCAGTTATAACCTGACACTGAAACATATCTTAATTACTTCACCATCAACATCAGTATATATACCTCCGAGCATACGCACATTTGTACGAGAACGACCACAGTACTTGCGCGCTCTGCTTGCGCAAGTAATAACTGGGTCCGGCAAGCATTTCCAACTTGCATCGTTCCATGTAGGCCAGTGCCCAATGGGCACCGCTCTATAGTATATAATACAAGTAAGACGCGCGAACGCGGGAAGCGAACGCAGCTCATAAATTGCAATAACAACAATTCTAATAAATTACGTACTTTTTTAAGGTTTTTTTTTAAGTTCTCTTTTTTCTTTTTAAGATTTTTTTTTTAAGTTACGTTTTTTTAAGTTACGTTTTTTTAAGTTATTTTTTTAGTGTGTGTATGTGTGTTTGTGTGTGTGCGTGTGTTTTTTGTGTGATACAGCTGCACCCTCTGGTGGCGGGCGGGTGGTGTTACAGAGTGACACACACACACACACACACACACACACACACACAGACAGACATGTTCTGCTAGGTCTCATAGTGCTCACTGCCTTCGCAAACATGAAAACATTCATAAATAAATAAATAATAAAATGTATAAAACCTGGCTTCCCAAAATAGGGAAGCCAGGTTTAAAGTGGTTAAATCTGTGTGTGTTTTATAATAATATTTAGCCAATGAAAAGTATTGTGACCAAATAATAACTACACTGGATCCGCCTATAAAATATGGGACCCGCATTTGCGATTTATTGGCCCTCAATTTTTTTATTTATTATCATTTATTTATTTATAGTCCGATGCAGGTGTGACCTGAGCTGTCTGTGTTTGTTTTGTTTTCGTTAAAATCAATCAAAACAAAAAATGCATTATTGTGTTATTGCGTTATTTTTTCCATTTCCTGAAAAGTAGGCTAATGGTTTTTCACAAGGTTTTCTGCCCGACAGTGACAAACAATATTTTCACATTGTGACAAGTAGAATTAATCTCAAAATGAATTTTCTCCATGTACTCTCAGACAAGCTGACCTGTTTTGAGCTGGAAGCCGCTGGCCGGGCTGGGTCTCCACAGGGCAGCAGTGAGGGGCAGGGCTGTTACCATGGGCAGGTACTGTCGCAGGTCAGCGATCAGCCTATCGCGGCCGTAGGAGGCCAAGGACTCTATCACCACGGACGGGGGGTACACCATGTCTGTCCCAGTCACGTGATAGGCCACCGTCATGTTGGGAGACCCAAATACAGTCTCCACCTGGGGGGAGGGGGGGGGGGGGGGGGGTGAGGGAGAGCAGTGAAAGGAGATTGTCTTCTAACTGGAACAGCAAGTTCAGTCAGACAACTCACGAATAGATTTAACCAATATTTATTAGAGAATGAGAATACAAGTGTGCATACAATATTAGACTTGCCGTTCGGCTCTGCTGCATTTTCTCCCTGCTCGGCACGATTAAACACCATCGTAAAACATAAAGAGCAGGGGGATAGATATACAATAAAACCCCCACGGGGAGCATAAATAACAGAGCCCACCGGTGGTGCTGGGATGGTGGTGGGAGCAAACATCACATAACGACCAGGAACCATAGCAGAGGAAGGCAGGAAGAGCATGCAGACTGGTGAGCTTAAGTAGCCCGTCCAATTGGTCAGGTGACTGCCACATCAGCGAATGACGTGTGGGACTTGCTTATACACCCACATAGTAATGCAGCATGTTAACCCCTTGAGTATAGTATGCGCCTTTGAGCATGGCATGAACCCCCTCGAGTATGTCTGCCTGAACTAACTCTGCAGGCTACGCATCATTTATTTCCAGTGGTGGAAAAAGTACTCAATTTTTTTTACTTGAGTAAAAACATCAATACTGCACTGTTGAAATACTGCATTACAAGTACAAGTCTGGAATTCAAAATCTGCTTGAGTAAAAGTACAAAGGTATTGGCTTCAAAATGTACTTAAAGTACCAAAAGTATAAAGCACTCGTTATATGCTGAATGTCCCAATTCAAGTTTTTCTTTTTTTTTAAATGTATAAAAATCCTTTGAAAATAGTAAAGGATAAAAAAAGAGAAGAAAATAAGATAATGTACAGTGTAGCATAAAAATAAAAAACCTCAGTAAAAAGGCAGTGCAGGCAAACAGAAAAGTAATTTCAGCTTTGATTTAAAAGAACCGAGAGAGTTTCAGATACTGTATGTGGTGCATAAAAGCGGAACGCTGCTTCTCCACATTTAGTTTATATTTCTGAGGGCATAAAGCTGAACTGTCCCAGATGATCTGAGCGGTCTGGACAGTTGCATGATGCAAGATCAGAAGTGTATTTTGGGCCTTAATAACCATTCAGTGATTCATAGACCAGCAGCAGTGTTTTAAAATCAATTCTTTGACAGAAAGGCAGACAGTGTAAAGACTTGAGAAATTGAGTGATTTGGCAGTATTTTGGCCCACTTTGTCGGTGTTAGTAATGTGGTTGATTGGTGAGCTGTCATTGCACTATTGTGGACGGACGCATGCAAAGATTAGTGGAATGGATAGGAAGACCACTTCGGAGAGAGAGGGAATTAGAGAAGATGCAAAGACAGGTGAGATGCGGAAGGAAAGGACTATTAGGCGAGAGTCTGGGACAAAGAGGTCTGTATGTTCAACCCTGAGAGGAATCACTGCGTTCTCACTGTCAGGGACAATGCAGAAACACAGGTGGATTCTCTGTTTCCAGTATGAGTAGGCTGTGTCTCGTTATCTGTGTGTAAATGTGAGTGTGTGACAGAGAGAGAGAGAGAGAGAGAGAGAGAGAGAGAGAGAGAAGAGAAACAATTTGCTCAAGGTGAATCATGCCTGTGTGTGACAGGGTGGAAGGGACTTGGAAACAGCAGGGATGAAAACATTGCATAACAGGGTGTGTGTGTGTGTGTGTGTGTGTGTGTGTGTGTGTGCTGTGTGTGTGTGTGTGTGTGTGTGTGTGTGTGTGTGTGTGTGTGTGTGTGTGTGTGTGTGTGTGTGTGTGTGTGTGTGTGTGTGTGTGTGTGTGTGTGTGTGTGTGTGTGTGTGTGTGCGTGCGTCATGTGTGCGTGAGTGCGTGTGAAAGCAGTGAAACTGCACATATCTGTCATCCAAAATGGAAGTGAATACCCATGTTGACAGAGAGAGTTTCACCACTCACCACCACCATAAGGGCACACAGTCACATAGCTTGGAATGAACACCATCCCTGCTCACAATCCAGCCTTGTTATGAGCTCTGTGAGCGGAACCTTTTTATTATCGCTACATCCACTCAGCCTTCGCCCATGTGAAGCTGTTATTGAGGCATTGCATTTCACTAAGTCAGAGCCTGTTAGCTACTGACTCAATCTAAACAGTGTAGCCATGAAGGGATTAATCTGAAGTGTACACCCATTCAGCATTTCTGCATTCCACTTTTTTCCTTTCACTGGAAAGCTTTTAATTACAAAGAACAGAGTATTTAACTTTTTCCAATTTATGCAGTCTTCAATCTGGTTATCTTTCTCGCACACACTCCACCCTCTCTCTTCACCCAAATATCTTTAATAATAATAATAAACTTTATTTGTATAGCACTTTTCATACATAAAATGCAGCTCAAAGTGCTTCACAGGGCAGGACACAAAAATAAAATACAATAAAACACAAGTAGTTAAAATGATAGAACAATAGCAGAGAACAAAACCGAATATAAGAACATAAAATAAATAAAAACACATAAAATAAATAAAACTCAACTAAAAGCAAGGGTGAAGAGGTGAGTCTTGAGTTGAGATTTAAAAATGTCTACAGATGGTGCGTGTCTGAGCTCGAATGGAAGTTTATTCCAGGCTGTTGGGCCATAGAAGCAAAAAGCTGCCTCACCGTACTTTTTTGTGCACATACCTTTAGGCACTTCAAGTAGGCCAGCGTTGGAGGACCTGAGGGGGCGGCTAGGGACATATCTAGGTAGGCAGTCACGGAGGTACGGAGGTGCGAGACCATTGAGAGCTTTATAGACAAGTAACAGAATTTTAAAGTCAATCCTGAAAACAACCGGAAGCCAGTGCAGTGATGCCAAAACTGGAGTAATATGTTCTCTCATCCTAGTTCTAGTTTACCCTAATTAAAGCAGGCAATGTGAAAGCTAGCTCATGGGCAATGTGCGAAAAACAATCAGTGGTAGCGTTTATAATGTGAAATCCTGGATTTGAAATGTTCTATAGTGGTCCTATAGACTCCTAGTTATATTTGTTGAGTACAATGTCACATGTCATGGTGAAGCTGTTTGATTAAAACATGAGGAGAACTAACTTCCATTTGTTATAGACATTTGAACAGCCGCAGTATGAGCTAATTTGTAAGATTAGACACACCACACGAATATTACTAATTATAAATTGCATTGACCAGCACAATAACCAAATCACTGATAGACACAGTGAACATTACATTAACATTGCCCAGTAATAATAATCCAATCCGTATAGGGCTTTTCAATACGATTAAATTGTGAAACCACGATGAATACAACTATAGACCTACAGAATAAAAATAACTGAAACATCAAACATTCGACTAGAAAAATACAATTTCAGACAAAGGAGAATTCGACATGAAGTAAGACTGGATAACATTTGTCGTATTTTGCTCTTGCTGTAGTAATTCAATGGCTTGCCGCACTGTAGCTTTGGTTTTTAGCCTACTGCAGCCTCGCCCAACTGAGGATTAATATAAGGCAATACCGAGAATGCAGTGTGGTTCTATATTGGTGTGTGTGACCAAATTTGACTGAGGGACTGCCATTGGATTTTTTTGAATTTTCGTTTTTTCATGTCATATGAAAGAAGGGAATCATAGCTTCAAATTTATATATTGGCTGTTCAGTTTGACCCACCAGTTTTGGAGATATGGCTTATAGAGTAATGTCTTGCAGAAAACAGCGAGTTGAGAAAACAGGCTTGAAAGGTTCTCTTCTGTGGTCTCTAACATTACACCTAGCTACATGTTTAAGCATTTATTTCATATTTACATGTCGATTTCAGCTCTGTCCTTAAATTGTCACTTTACTGTCATATGGGGAACCCACAAAATCCACCCACAGGTTGAGAACCACCACTGACATCAGGTTACATGGGCTACCTGACTGATGGCATCATACTGTAGGAGAGCCTGATTTGCTCAAAATGATTAGCATAAAGAGAATTGCACATAGTCAGTCGACAGCTTAGTTGGGAAACTGCTTGACCGTAATATAAAAAGTTTGACTGTACATATAGCTACATAGTAACTTCCACTTGACATCTACAGTATGGTCTTGACATCTGATGTGCTAACTATTGTAACTGAGCTCTGACTATGCTCACTGCTAAACTCCTAGACACACGATTATTTTTAGATGATCAATATAATATCTACAGCAGGTTAATTCAGCCATGTCAAAATTCAAATATGCCTCGGCCAGATCTTTACTTTTTGGCATTGCAATGGAGGTGCTCTGCCAAGTGCCGACCGCCCGACCCAAGTCTGTATTTTACACAAAACCATTTCTGTCTCCTGAGAACCTGAGCTATTTACTTTATCGGATTTATCGGATGTGACAGCGCTGACCTTCACAACACTGTGGGCCTCAATCCTAACAATCTGGTATACTGTCATATTGGAACAGTACATAATCTAGGAGGTGTTGAGAGAAATTAAAGGTGTAGTGAAATTTTAAAAAAAATCACACTTTTAGACCACATCCGTGGTCATCATATGAGCATACCTAACAATTGATGCCAAAGAAATTGGTACATTTTCATTTTAGTGTATTTTTATATCAAAAGTCCATATAAATCGAATTTGAATTACTTCCTGAAAACTAAAACGTACTGCGTGATGACGTGTCGAGGCCCACATCGATAAAAGCCAATAGAAATGAAGCTCACCCGTTTGATTCCCCATACTGTATCTGCACGAGCGTCCAACACAGCTGCTACTTACTGATTACAGAAATCCTCAGGTTTTTTTTTCCAGACAGTGTACTACTCTGTTTAAACTTAATCATCAAGCTAAAATATGCATCTGAAAACATTATAGGTATAGAAATAAGCCACATAGCAGTAAACTGGTACAGCTGGCCGACTATCTGACTTGTAAACAAACACACTCCATGCGTCCTGCGTGTAGCATAGCTACCGTCCCTAGCTATCGTCCCATCGCCTGAAGGGATGCGACGCTCAGAAACTTCAGAGCCAGCGTTTCAAGCTGAAACTTCTAAATAAAATACCCACCGTTTCCATTTCACTACACCAATTCCATGCCTAAACCTCCATATGGTTTACCAAGATCACAGCTGCTCTGTTCATTTCCAAACCTAGACCCGCTTCTTCAAATTCAATTCCAGCCACTGAAAATGGCAATTTATTAGGGATTTGCAGTGCACTGCAGTAAACAGACTGTCAAATGCTACTAATATGCTACCACCCAAAAAATACACACGCACGCACACAGGCACGCGCACATGCACACAAAGGACCCCCCCCCCCACACACACACACACACACACACACACACACACACACACACACACACACACACACACACACACACACACACACACACACTTCAACTTGTACTCATTGAATGCATTTCAGCACATCCTCAGAGGCAAGAAGTGCCCCTAAACCACATAGTCACAGCAAAAGGAGGCATTATAGGCTTATTGGGAACAGTATAGAATGTTTTTGGTACAGTGGGACTGGGAGCCATGAATGGATAATCCACAGACAGACAGAACAATTGATATTGGATCTGTTGGAGAAATGCTGATCAGCAGCTGATGTGTGGTTGCTACAGTAGTTTTACAGTAAGGCAGATGGTCACATGAATGCACTGTGATTTACCTGTTCCCCTGTGTTTCATAGGATTACCTTTATAGGCCTACTAGAATTTTGCGGCCGCTCATCCCAGAGTTACTTTGCCGCTATGCTGCTGCACACTATGGGAAGAAGGAAATTGCGGGAGTTGACTCCACATGTAGTAACGGATGGGTTATTAGTTATTATTATGTGTCCTTATTAGTGTAGTGTAGTGTAGTCAACATGTTATGGCTCGTACTGGTAGATCGTGATCTACCTTTTGGCCACCGCTTAACTCAACCTTTTTTGTCCCAGGGCACACTTTACATAGCCTAACAATCTCGGGGCACACCTAGATATACGGTTTGTGTACACTGTATATATACCGGTGTGTATATATAGTAAATATATATAGTAAATATATATATTATATATAATATATATATATATATATATATATATATATATATATATATATAAATATATATATATAGAATATTAGTGGTCCATGACATGAAAATGTTTGAGAACCACTGCTCTAAAACAACATTGGACAATGATGTTTGACAGTCAGCAATATTGTTGCTTATTCTAGATAAGACTTTAATGATGACTTTTTCGGATTTTCTGACTTGATCTGGCCTGTTAACATTTTCATAGACCTGGTTGCTTGTTTCCCTCTCAGTCAATGTGGCAACCCTGGTCAATGCCGTGTTGACTGTTGTGGTTCTGTATGATGATTTAGCTTAGCACACAACAGCTAGGAGGATGCAGCAGGCTGATGCCGTCATGTTTAACAGTATTTTGCGCAATTTATGTCCCCGAATTTAAGGATATGGACTTTTTTAACGAAATTTAACGTGTTGCTGACTGTTTACCTCCCTCTCACACGCGCACGCGCGCACACGCACACACACACACACACACACACACACACACACACACACACAGCTGACGTCCTCTCCCACCGACGTCAGCTCCTTATTCATACACGCTTTGAGCTGAGAGAAGCTATACAGCGCCTTTTAAATATGACAATGCTGTATCAGCTGCACAGTTCAGGCAAGTGTCTGTGGCATATTTAACTTTAACAAAATAGGTTTGACAGCTTAAATCCGCGCGGCAGTGTTGTGTGTGTGTGGGACACGGGGTAGTGGTGTGTGTGTGTGTGTGTGTGTGTGTGTGTGTGTGTGTGTGTGTGTGTGTGCGTGCAATCAGAAGTACTGGCAGTAGCGAAATAACAAACGCGATCTGTCTAATCGTAGTAGTTAGGCACAAACCAAGTACTTTCTAAGAACAATGTTGATGTAACTAAGACATTCGCTGAGTGAGCTATATTTTAAATACAGAGATTTAGAAGGAATAAGCGAAATGGTGAGGCGACTATTCCCCCTTCCGTGAGGTATGGTTTCTCTGCGGAGTGCGGAGAGGGAGATCCATAGGGGAGATCACATTACAGCAGCCAAAGAGGGAGGGGGGTGGGGGGGGTTGCGAACTGTTTTTCATGCGCACATCTTTTCATTGGCTAGTGCGCTTGCGCCACGTGACAACTTCTCACTTGTTAATATAGATGGGTTCCTTGACATGAAAAAGTTTGGGAACCACTATAGCCTTTATTCCACCAATCCATACAATCAGAATCATAAAGTGGTCCAATCAGAGTCATTGTTACAGGCGTGTTTGTTGTTTCAAAAAAATATGACATGGAGTAATTTCTAATCTAATACACCTGTTTTTTTTATAAAATCTCACCCGTGCGAACTGAGTGGTGGAACTATTGTTATTGTTACATAGACTGTGTGTTATAATACTTATAGTGTGTGTGTGCGTGTGCGTGCGTGTGTGTGTGTGTGTGTGGGTGTCTTGGAGCCAAGCAGAGTTGTTGATTTAAGCAGCTGCACGTAATTAAAAACCTTCATGCGGCCATAACCTCACCACCACCCTGCCCACACTCTACTCATCTGTATACACTTTTATGCCGAAGTCATGCAATATGGTGTCTAAAAATATCCAATCTATATGTATTAGCTCATAACGTGTCACATTGTGAGTGTGTATAGATCGGTTAATTTTGGCACAGGATACAGTTGTACCGTAAGGCCTAGTATGAATCAGTGCTTCAGGCTATAGGTGCAGTTCCTCAAATATGTGACATGATGACCCACTGCCTTCTGGGACGCATTCAGTCAGCCTCATTTCTATATTAGTCCTCATGTCTCCTCACATGCTGTGTAGCCTATATGAGGGTCCTGGGTTTAACAACCCATTCTGGATCTACAAGCTCATAGCGCGGCACATTCGTGAAAATGTGCCTTAAATCATTATATTGTTCCACAGAGTCAACGTTTTTAACTCAAATCTTTGCTTCTGGGGAGGTCCCTGGAACAACATATTTTCAGATGGGGGTCGGTGGCCTATTACATTTTTGGGGTCCTTGACATGAAATATTGAGCACCACTGATATAGAAACATAGGTATTTCAGAAAACTGTCATGATTTAGAAAGCATTATTGAAATTTCGATGTCAGGCCTAAATGGGTTAAGTGGTTCATTCATTAGGCTAATAAACTGCCAGCATTGTGGTGAAAATGTTAGGCCAAACAAACAGCAGACGCTGGGCTATGAAATGTTCCCTCACACGACATGCTGTTTCAGAGCCCAGCCTGTGGAAACAGCAGATGCAACACTACTAATGAACACGTCTGGAGCCAACTTGACTTAATTACAGACAAAAGTTGTGTGGCAAGTGGGGATTAAGTTTCATTTCGGAGGTGGGCAAAGACAAGGACAGTACAAAAGAAATAAGTAAATAAAAAATAAATGTGCAAGGTAAAACGTGCATTTCCCGTCAGTCCATCACCCATCAGGGATGGATCTCCCTGATGTCATCAATATTAAGCCCATATACTGTATGGGAATGCCCATATATGGAGATCCCTGATGTCATCAATATTGGCCAGCAACTTTACATCTGACCTCAAACCTCAAACCCTTAGATCTCCATATTTGGAGCTGACCTGTTCTGACATTCCATGTGTTGATCTGACCACATCAAAGTCTGTACACTCAATACACGCTAAATATATGGCCAGCCCAGTACAGAATTCATTCCATGTGTTGATCTGACCCCCCATGCCAAAGCGCCAGTGCTCGCCCAGCAGTCTGCTGTCACCCAGGCGGATGCGTGTACGCGACCTCGAGGTCACCTCTCGCCCACAGGGCGTCTTACTGATCATGCAAGTGCATTAATGGTGAGGAAAGCAGCTATCATCCTTCGCATAATACTTTTTATGTGAAATGTGGAGTCATTTTGAGCATATTTTGAATTATCAGAGTTAGAGTAAGTACATCATGGCAAGATAACTGAACCAAAACCTCTACCAAAGTGCTCGTAAAGAAATTGAGTATACTTTTATCACCACGGATGGCCAATCAACCGGAGGTGATCGTGTCGTCCCTGGCCGACGCACTACATTCGTCAACAGTCACTTGCAAGCTTTTACATCTCAAGTGAAATCATGCATTAAGGCAAATTAAACTTGCCAACATTAACTAAAAACTGTAACTGATTTTCTTCTTCCTCCACCGTTACAGAATGTTCCTCTTCTGCCCACGAGGATGAACTCCTCTGGGTTTTATTATGTAATATAATGCTTATGTGTTGTTGCTGTTTATGCTGTATTATTTTAAGTTTTTTGTATACAGTGTGAATGCTCTGTCTGTTTTGTTGTTGTACACCTGCCCAGGGGCTTCAGATGAATTCCTGCTCTCATCTATATCTGTACAGTGCATCACATTTCTATGGCTGAGATTTGTGTTCAAATGTGTACATTGTCCATCTCAAATAAACGGAATAAACTAAACTAAACTGAAGAATAAATGACACCTGAACCCTGTCGTGCCGTATACTGCCATTGTGTTCTTCCCACAACTATCCTTTGTATGAACTTGATATAAATGGCAATGGTAACATATATCTGCTGTTTTATTTCAAAGGGATTACTGGCCCGGGCGGCTGGCGTAGCAGTCTGGGCACCTTGGCTGGTAATCCAGTCTGGCAGTGTGCCACAGATTCGACTGTATACCTATCCCTCTATAAAAAATAAAGGTGAAAGTCACAAAAAATATCTTTAAAGGAATTACTGTCTGAATTACTGTCCAGTGTCCTCCCATGCTGTACATCAGAATAATACTCAATATTAGTCACCAGCTGTTTAGGATCCTCATGCAGTGGAGGCTGACAGAACTTCATTTGTTCTGGTATCCATTAAGAGTCTAAATTCCATAAAGTATTATTACCAGTACATTAAGCTCCTGGAATTGCAGCATAACGTGTACTATTCAATGTGCATGTTAAGTCAATCTATTACAGTATACAGCATCATTGCTATAATTGCCGGAGCACTTGCCCTAGCCTCGATGACCTTATACAGGCGTATGTAAGGGCTCAACTTATGTAATTTCATTTCATGTAGACATAGCCTCTATAGTGTATACTCATACTTTCATTGTACAGATATTCTACTGTTAGACGGATGTTAGGTTCTTAGCTTACTTATGATTCTTGATGACAATTTGATTTATTACCATGTATTTGATGTATTACCATGGGTTGTTCTTGCTTACTGTAAATGGCTTTGGATTAAGAGCATCTGCTAAATGCCTAAATTGTATAATTGGCTTTGAGTCTATACTGTAGGATAAATTCCCCTTGGGAACAAATAATGTTAATCCTTGCCAATTCACCCTTAAACATATTAAAACACACCACCCCCATCCTCATACATTATTCTCTAAGCCGACCAGATGTATATTTAGCGTGAATTTTCCTAGGATTACATGGGTCTGACCTGTGCCTGGGCCATGGAATCATTCCTAGGATTACATACTGTATGGGTCTGACCTGTGCCTGGGCCATGGAATCATTCCTAGGATTACATACTGTATGGGTCTGACCTGTGCCTGGGCCATGGAATCATTCCTAGGATTACATATGGGTCTGACCTGTGCCTGGGCCATGGAATCATTCAGAGCTTTCCTCAGACTCTGACTCAGCCCTCTGCGTAGGTTTTGTCTCTGGATGCTGTCCAGACGGTTCCTTCTTACATAAATGGACACAACTGAAAGAAAGAGACAGATGGACAGAGAGGGAGAGAGGAGGCAGAGATAATTAAAGAAATAAAGAGCAGAACAGGGCGTGCAGTGACAGGCAGTATTTCAACTCGTACTGTAGAGAGCATTTCCAAGACTTCGGACCACTCTATTGCCGCAGACATATGTTAAATCATACATTGGATGGCTTCTAGGAAGATTAAAAAAAGTGGGTGAAATTCATGTATAATTCAATCATGACTACCTGTTTTCACCCACATCCTCTCTGTGATGTTGCACTGCGGCGGCGGGGGGGCATCGGTGGTGGTGGTGGTGAAGGGAGAGAAGAGGACGGTGGAAGGCCCTCCCCTGGGAGAGCTGCTCGTCCTCTGGACGGCAGGGGTGAATGTTCTCCTGGTGGCTGCAGCTGGCCTGGTGGTCACCAGGTGGTTAGAGTTAACTAAAGGGGTGAATGTTCTCCTGGTGGCTGCAGCTGGCCTGGTGGTCACCAGGTGGTTAGAGTTAACTAAAGGGGTGAATGTTCTCCTGTTGGCTGCAGCTGGCCTGGTGGTCACCAGGTTGTTAGAGTTAACTAAAAGGGTGAATGTTCTCCTGTTGGCTGCAGCTGGCCTGGTGGTCACCAGGTTGTTAGAGTTAAAGGACCACTTCACCACTTTTCAACTTCTCTTCCTATGATTGGTCCTAACTAATGTTCATGATAAAATACCACAATTTTTTCCTACTCAGTCTGTGTCTCATAGGAAGGCTGTGGGCAGTTCAGAAACCCGTCCACCAGTGACATCATCGATGGTGAATCCAAGCTATTAGAAACGTCAGGCTTTCTTTTCCCGAAAAGTTGCAATGCCAAAGTTGAAGCCATCGTTCTCACGATAATAAAAATCTAAATATATCTTGCCTAATGATGATGTCAGGGTGTCCGAACTGCCCAAAGCCCTCCTATGAGACACAGACTGAGAAGGGAAAAAATTGTGGTGTTTTATCATGAACATTAGTGAGGACCAATTATGAAGAGATGTTGAAAAGTGGTCCTACAACTAACGGGAAAAACTAAAACTAAAATAAACATGTTCGTTAACTGAACTAAACTAAAACTAGAAAAGGAAAAGAAAAACGATAACTAACTGAATCTGTATTGTGTATTTAGAAAACAAACTAAAACTAACTGAAATGATAGACAAAATTGTGTGCAGGCTTTAAAAGGGCAGAAAATGTCAAAACGAACTAAAACTAAACAATAATGAAAAATCCCAAACTATAATAACCTTGTGGTGTTCAGGAGGATGGTGGTGGCTCTCCTGGTGGGCTGTGGTGTGGTGCTGGTGGCGTCCCGCGGCTGTGCGGTTGCAGCAGCGGTGACCCTCGGCGAGGGTGGGGGGGTGCTGCGGGGGGGTGCAGTTTTGGTGTTTGCAGCTGCCGTTGTGGTGATGAGGCGATGCAGGGTGGTGGTGATGTCCCGCTGATGTGGGACCAGAGGTGATACCTGCAGTGGGGGGGAAAGTACTCGTCATTTTTTACTGAAGCAAAAGTATCAATACTGCAATATAGAAATACTCCGTTACAAGTAAAAGTATGGAATTCAAAATTGTACTTGAGTAAAAGTACAAAAGTATTGGTATCAAAATGTACGTAAAGTACCAAAAGTATAAAGTTATTCAGAATGTTCCATTTCAACTTTTCAAATGTATAAAAACCTCTTTTGATCGGCTATTTTCAAATGGCCCAAAATTTATATAGGGTTGAAGAAGTGCTTAGTTTTGTTCCATTTGTTCCATTTCAACTTTTCAAATGTATAAAAACCTCTTTTGAAAATAGCCGAGATCGGCTATTTTCAAATGGCCCGAAATGTATATAGGGTTGAAGAAGTGCTTAGTTTTCAAATAAATGTAGTTAGTTCTTAAAAGTAGAATAATTGCCTCTGAGATGTAGCGGAGTAGAAGTAAAAGGAAATATTTAGGTAAATGTACTTAGTTACTTTCCACCACTGGATACCTGAGATGTTTTCTCCGTGGTGGGCTTGACCGGGATGCTGATGTTATTGACTTGAGACGGGCTTTGGCTGGTCTCGTTTGCTCTGGGCGAAGAGAGCTCCGTCTCTCTGGATGCTGTCGTGGTGGTTAACGTCTCCGTGTCTGTCTCTGTAGAAACAAACATCACACTGTGTGAAGTCAGGGGCACTCTTCTTCATCTTACAACATTGAGGAGGGAATTCGGTATTCGCTTGGAGCAGCTATAAATGTTACTTTATTCAATCGTCATCTAATCTATGATTAGGTGATGTAATGATGATGTAAAACAAACAGTGTCAAAACAAAAATGTAATTATCTTTATTGTTAATGGCATTTAATGTTTGTGTTAGGGACAAGATGACGTACATTTTCCCTTCATTGTCAATGGCGTTTTTAAAACAAACATTGAACTAAAAACAAACATTAAACCTGCATATAGGAGGGGCTAGTGCCCCTCAACAAACATCACAGTCGTGTGAAGTGAGGGGCGCTCTCATCATCATACATCATCATCATACATCACATTCCGTTCTCAGCCAATCAAATCATCACAAATGTCATTCCGGCCAATCACTTTTGTCCATCTTCCCTTTCTGCCATCACTTTGATCCTCAATATGTACTTCGAATCATCGCTATGGGGTGATCAGCCAATCAAATTCACACAAACACGGAAAGCTGGGCATAGCCCTCCTATCTAGCGCCCCTTGTAACTTCCTGTGATAGATTTAAAAATAAGTCACACTCGTGTGAAGTGAGGGGCGTTCTTATCGTCATACATCATCACCACATTCCGGCCAATCAATTTTGGCGTCCTCACTTATCTGTCCTCACATTCCGTGCTCAGCCAATCAAGTCATCGCTATGGGGTACACACAAACACACAAAGCTGGGCATAGGTGGGGGCTAGCGCTGCTCAAAATTTACTGATTTGGACAAACTGGGGGACAGAAATGGTTCGGCTAATGACAAACCTGTGACAGATGATGATGATGATGCTGGTGTCCCTGACGACGGTGATTGTGATGATGATGATGGTGGTGATGTTGAAGATGACGATGGGGAAGTAGTGTGATTCTGATGATTTCGTGCAGCTACGGCAGTGAGAAATAGGTTTGAAGAAGGAGATGAAGGCATTTTAGCTGAAGACACAGCGACAGTGTGGTCTGTTGACGATGATGATGAGGATGATGAGGATGAGGATGATGATGATGATGATGATGGGGACAAAAAAAGCACCCCAACTTGAGAAAATGTGGAGACGGCGGTATTCGAGTATGAACGGGGCAGATCCGCATCTGTGGCTGGATTAAGAGCTGATGATGATGACGATGTTGATGATGCTGATAACGGTGGGGCATGTGACAAATATCCTAAGGGCGCCAATTCCGCTTGTGTCGGAGTGTCAGCCGTGTTACGGATATTGGCAGTGACTGATGAATGATGAGAAGGCTTGACTGGGAGTGTTATATCAGTAACAGATGCAGCCGTGGGGTAGCCGACATCAATCATTGTCTGTAGGGGCT
The DNA here is from genome assembly GCF_964188405.1 of Protomyctophum parallelum. Lineage (NCBI taxonomy): Eukaryota > Metazoa > Chordata > Actinopteri > Myctophiformes > Myctophidae > Protomyctophum > Protomyctophum parallelum. The sequence continues at coordinate 51,394,090 of NC_139699.1, read as the reverse complement.
CATAATTGCCAGCATTAGATGCAGAGGCTACAGAGGGGGCTAGTGAAGGAGTCGCGGAGTGGGAGAGCGCTGATGGGGAAGCATGTAATCCTGACATTGGCCAAGCTGACGGAGTGTTCTTCTCAGTGGCTCTTTGTTTTCCTGGCATGTTTTCATGATATGTAACAAACAGCTCAGGCCCGTTTGCTTGAACCGAATACAGTTCGCTGGTGTTTGCCGTTGCTTCTGCCGAACGCAGTGGATAAAAGCTGGACATGCGTTCGCTCAGTGCTGGACGTTCCGGCGTCAGTGTGTCGGCTGGCGTTTGGAAACTGGAGGTATCAGACGCGGTAGATTTATTTCCTGCTTCTGAGGAAAGGCCCTGAAGAAATATAGTTTCAGCACTTTCTCTTTTCTCATACGGTGTTCGTTCGCTGCTGTAGCTGAAGGTACTGCTATCCATACCAATGCTGGTTTGACTGTTCTCAGAAGTTGGACTGGCTGCAGGAGAGGATGTGAAGGCCATGGTTGTTTGAATGTCAAAATGTAACTTATTCCCACTGACGCGGGAAAATGGTCCCTGTGAGTGAGAATGATGAATTGTCATCAGAGGTTGAAGGATTTCTGACAGGGCGAAAATGGAAAACGGCTCATCATAGCGACGTGTCGCAGTAGTGTCTTTGCGAGAAAGGCGTTCGAGGTGCGCTAATGCCACTTCAAAAGTGCCTGCGGGTAACGGGGTACTCGCGGGGGATCCTTGGACGGAGCCCACAGGGCTTCTTTTCAGCGTCATAAAATGTTCAGTAATGTTGAAAGAGGGGAGCAGTGATGTGTGCTGCAGCAGTGACGGAACGTCTGTCTTGTGTAATGTAATGTCTGTGGTTGCTGCAGAGCTCCCGCGTAGGGCAGGGGAAGGATAATCTGAGCGCTTGACAGTGTTTTTCTGAAAGATATCAGCGGGCCCGTTCAACTGTGTCACGTTATCATCAGAATCCAGTGAAAGCGCACGCTCCGCTGGACTGGAGCCATGCCTAGTTGAGTGCATATGAAAACCGTGATCCGTCTCCTCTGTTTTTGTAATATGAGCAGCGATTTCGTTTAAAGATGCAACTGTCGGTTCGGCTCCACGGGACGCCCCAGTAGATCTTGTTACATAATATGGTGTCTGTGAGGTGGGCATCTGTTTCAAAAGCAAGGATTTGGCTTCATCAAAGGTAGCAGCTTCACTATTGTCAGGTTGGACAGAGACATCTTCAGCGTTGTCGTGGTATGTTTGCTGGCTTGATTGGGAGGGTGATGAGTCAGTAGCCTGAGAGGGGTTTGGGAGAATTTTGTGCACAGCATGAGAGGGCATGACCTTTGTTGGTTTCACTGATAAAGAACTGGAAAGAGACATACTTCTATCTGCGGTAAGCATCCGTTTCAAAAATACCCCTCCACTTTCCTGGGGAGAGCCTGCCTTTGAGCTGAATTCAGGTGTATTTGTATTTGTGCGTGATAAATGTAGTGATTCTGATAGAGTGGATGATGTCACTGTCCCAGAGGGGAAATGCAAATTTGAACCACTGGTCCACTCAGCTCTTATCCGCATAAGTGAATATGAGCTATTGTGGTGCATTTGAGCAGAGGCAGAGTAGTGTTCTGCTTCTGACATCCCTCGCTGGCTGTTATTCATAGCGAGAACTGAAACTTTAGGGCTAGCATGGCCTGCCTCTTTCTCTAAATCACCAAGATAGGATGCGTGCTGCTGCACAGATGCCATGCCAAGGGGGACAGTCGTTAGTTTGGCAACTGCAATTTTAGGGAGAGGTGAGATATATTGCAGCATGGTCCCCGGGGACTGGAAGGAAGCTGTGAAATGTGTCACTGGGGTTTTTAATGCTGTGGCTCGTGATATACTTGGCATTACAGAATGCGAATGTGCCAGGGACCAGAACGCAGTCCCACTGCTACTGGCTGCTACTGTCTTGACATTCTCCACCTCGCGTAGTGTTCCCGTCACACTCTCTCTTGTGACATGACTACCTGATACCAAATAGCCCTTAGGACGACTAGACAGCTGTGCTGATGTAGGCGTTTGTAAAATCCCCCACTGGCTTTGATCAGTTTGAACCCTTTGATCATGCATAGTGGGAACTAAAGTGCGTGCATCCCCATTACTTGTGGAGATGGAGTTCATACCTCTCTGGGTTTCTGTCGGTCTGTCTGAAAATGTCAAAGGGAATTGTCTGTGGCTTAATGTGGAGAACGATGAGTCTGCGCCCTGTGCTGGTGTCTTCATCATGTTTGTGCTGGCGCCTGCATTATGTTTTACAGTGCCCATGTGTGCTTCGCTCACTCGGCTGGAATGATTCAGTGGTGAGTAAAACGAGTGTGCTGTCTTTTTATTGCTTCTTTTTGCATCGGTGTGATTTCCACTGCTCGCCCGTTCAGTGTAAGCGGTGTCAGATAGAGACGCTGACACTCTGGCGGGTCCACTTGAAACGGACGTCCAATCAGCAGCCGAACTAACGGCGGACAGTGCAGATGTCGAGCCTGCTGTCCAGTCACGAGCAGTGTTGGGCAGTAGCTAGCTACAAGTAGCGAAGCTACATAGCTTAACTACATTTATCAGTAGCTTGATGGTAGCTTCACTCCTTTTGAACCAAGTAGCGTTTTTTGTAGTGTAGCTATTTTTAGACCCAAGTAGTGACGTAGCTTTCAACAAAAGCTATAAGTTACAAATTGACTGTTAAATAAAGTTTTGTGGGGGGAAAAAATCCCTGGAAAAAAATCCATGATTGGTTGGTTTAGATAAGAAGAGTCTGACACAGTTATGTTGTTAAGCAAGAGGATCCCATGCAGCAGCTGTCCTTTTATCTCTAGCACAACACAATGAATTACTCACCTAATGCTGCCTGCAGGTTCCATGTTTAATTCCAGCGTGTGTAACCTACATTATTGTCTAAGTGAAAGTTTTCATATTGAAAATTTTGATCGCTAACGTGGTTTAGCGACTATAGTACTTTGACAGCTCATTCATCGTAGCTTGTTTACAAGTCAAACGGACTTCTTGTGCAGAAACTGCCCCATCAAAATAAGAGCCACTTGTATTGATTAGTCAACACTAGTTTTATTTCTAAGTCTACCTACAGGACATTAACATCTCATTTAAGTGCCTGTCAGCATTCTCTCAATCTGAGTATCCCATCCTCAAATATTCGGTAAAACAGTGCCTATCGAGGCAACAGTCTGTCTTGAGAGACTAGCATTCTCTAGTCTAAATTATGTCTCTCAGCTGGTGTGCAAATGGCTAGGCTGTGGCAATAATAATTTAAAAAAAATAACTAAAAGTAACTAAAATCGTTCATTTTTTGGAACCATGAACTTTAGTTCAAAATGTTGAATTATGAACTGAATTAGTTCCTTTAAAAAAATGTAACTGTGAACTGAACTATAGTTAATAAAAAAAAGAACTTTCCCAACACTGAACACATGAATCAGCCGGCTCCTGACACCGCAAGGTACATTAATACAAGTAAATGTGAAAAGGTTGACACCAAAAGCCAGACAGAGGGCTTGTTTCCTGTTTGTTTTTTTAATAAACAATCAAACTCAGCATTTTTGCCTGCCTATTAGGCTATTTGTTCGGTGGAAACTTGATCATTAAGTTGATAAAAAATATTTTAAAAAAAGTAGTGTCCATGTAGCTAGCTACTTTTGCCATGTAGCTTATAGTGTAGCTTGCTACAATTATCTGGGGATAGCTTCGTTGTAGTTGAGCTATATTTAATAGAGAGTAACTGGTAGTGTAGCTTACTACATTTTCCAAGTAGCTTGCCCATCACTGGTCACGAGGTCCCACCGGTGCTAATGCTGCAGTTTGTGTCCGTGGGAGTGGCTTGGACGGAGTCCAATGGTCCTTAAATGAGGCAGCAGTTGTAATCCGTTCAGAGGAAGATGATGCTGCTGCCCCTGTAGCTGATGATGATGATATTGATACTGTTGATGATGATGATGATGATGATGATGATGATGATGTGCGCCTCCAATGTTCACCTATGAAGGACACAGGAGATGCACTGTAAAAAGATGATGCCGTGTTAATGGCCTGAGGCTTTGAGATGAGACGGTCAACCAGACCTGGGCTGGTGGTGGACGGATTCCTGTTGGTCTCCACAGAGGCGGATGAGGAGGAGGAAAGAGACAGCTCTGACCCTGGGGTGAAAGCATCTGAAGGCCATTGGCTGGTGGTGTGGTTCCTGTCCCCGGTGACAGCTGGCGAGGAGGCGGCTCCGGTTTGGATAGGATTGGGCGGCGGATGTTGGCCGGTTCCCGCCAGGAAGGTTAGAATGGAGGAGAAGGCGGGCTCCTCTCTCCTCGGCGACACGCCCCCCTCAGATACAGCGCTGCCATCTGAGTGGATCGGTAAAAGAGGCCCCGCCTCCGCTGCTGGCAGGTCGGCCAGTGGACGAGCAGGAGCGGCCGAGACGGTAGAGTTACTGCTTGGTACAGAGGAGGAGCCAGAGGCATCGTAGGCGGTTTCATCTGTTAACAGATCAGCAGAAAAGAAAATGTCCATATTAGCTTCAAAACCACTAAGACAGAGCTGTGCCAATTAATTTCAAAGTCTGAGTAATCGTTTGAAATTCTCTTTCATGTGGCTCAAAGCTAATATATTATTTATTCAGACAAAGAGAAGAGCAATCACAAGTGTTGTGGTCCATAAGACACTTTTAATCTGCCTGAATTGATGCTCCCTCCCAGTAAGGGCAGACAGAGTGAAAAATATGCCCGTCTAAGCAGTCTGCCTGTAGCTCCATGCATAATGACTCAAGTCAATGTAATGACAGATGAGGTTTCTATGCATAATATGAACCTTTTGACATTTTATAATCCATCCGTTTCTTTTTCAGCCAAAATGACGAAATAGGAATGTCAGGTTGAAAAGTGATTACGTATTGCTGAAAAATGCTATGTTGTTAAAATTTTCAAATAGGCCATTTCAAATCTTTCACAATTTATTTTCTTTCAATTTCTTTTCTTTTTTCAAGATGTCAAAAAGAAAGCAAGATGTCAAAACAAGCTTACAACGCACTGTGTTGTAATGTGCTTTTGAATAGCCGAAGCTTAAAATGCTTAAACTGAATTTGATGCAACATTAAACTGAATTTGATGCAACATTAAACTGAATTTGATGCAACATTAAGTATTTTTGCTAGGGACCCCCTGGAACCCCCTCCAGAACCCCTGGGGGTCCCCGCTCGACCCCACTTTGAGAACCACAGGTGTACAAGAGTCGGGCCAGAAAGTGTTTTGTTGCCAGTGTAACAGAGTAGCTCAGTCTGAATCCTATCTCCCCTGCAGGGCCAAGAGGTATCCCCTCTTACTAGCGGCGGAGAAATTGGTCTCCCACACGGACGGGAGACCCGGGTTTGAATCTCGGGTGCCTGGAATATCCCGCCTATCATTTACCTACTATAGTCTGTGAAAGAAAACCATCCAAAGTATTTTACAATGTGAAACAGGTCTCTAGTGCACTGCGCAAATTCCTTAAAGATGGAGTGCCACACTTTTTTTGTCTATGAGGTGACAGTACTTCATTAGACACCCTGGGGTCGTTTTTATGTGCAATGATGTATTCCCTTTGTATTTAGGGCTTCTTCCTGGAGGGTGAACCCTTGACAGTTAAACGTGCCAATGAATAAAACAGTAATATAGTGACATCACATTATCAGCCCCTCCCCTAACCCCTCCCCCTTTATCATACAACTACAGCTGTGGGTGCGGCTTAAGTTCAGGTGGATCACCACCCATCACCAACCACCAGGCAAACCAGGCATACTTAATGAACTGGTGGGGGTGCCCACATAAAAACGACATTTTAACAAATAATGTACACTTTTTTTTAAATAATCTTCCTCCTTATAATATAAGGTCTTACTGTTATATTATAACAGTAAGACCTGATTGTTTTAGGGTGGAAAAAAATCATCACTCCATCTTTAAGTCAGTGAGGCAAGAGGGCCATTTTTCTAACAATAGATTTACAAGCTCATAACAAGTCGCATCCATAACCTTGTGAGTATATAAATCGACCTTTCGGCACGCAACACTGTCGTGATACGACAAAGTATGACTCAGGCCTTAAAGAGCGGCTCTTAATTCCTCCATTCCCATCACGTCCGTCCCTCTGCACATCCCCAACACATCCATCTGGGGCTTCATTTAGAAAGATTTGCAACCCTCTCACATCTCCCACAGGCTCTGTGTGTGTCCCTCAAGCTGAGGCGCATCCAATAAATATTCAGAGAGATAAATGCACATCTTTGAGAGCTCAGTTAAACTTTGTATATATGGAATATAGCCTACTGTGAAGTTGTTCACACAACGTTCACCTAACTTTGCTACTACAGGGAAAACATGCATACTGTATGTACATATATGATACTCTTTTTACTCTTTGTTTGCTCTTTTTTGCACTCTCTTGCCCTCTTGCTGTTTGTTGTTATCTACAGTATGCTGCTGCATTGTCTGAAGGAAGCCAAACAAAAATATGTTTTACTCTTATGTACCTTTCCCCAAATGTAACAAGAATACACTAGGGCATTAACGACTTGAGATTTTCCCCAGTCGACTTGTCAGACAGTAAAGTTGAAGTCGTATCGATTTATCGTTTATGGCGAAGGGGGGGGGGGGTTCGGCCGCGGGAAGGCCGCGGAGAAAAACCACACTTGACACACTGCTGTTCAACTTGAGCAACTTGTTTTTTTTTTTCTTTGTTTTTATTCAAAAGTTTCAAACACAGGTAAAACATATGAATCAATGAAAACAAAAAACAGAAGAAACAAAAAACATACACAAACTAGAAAAAGTGCCCTTCCGGGCACAGGTCTCCACCAGGTTATCCACAGATCCGTGCAGTTAGAGGTAAAAACACTTTTCGGCCAGTTATAGCGCCACCTTGAGGCTGAGTTGAAATTGTTCATGTGGCATTTCGTCCTCGGCCTAGTGGGAATGTGGGTGCACAATTTCACGGAAATCACGCGATGTGTTCATGATTTGCAGCATTTTGTTTGAAACTGAGCACTCCTGTGAACTTTGGAAGCCAATCTTAACCAATCAGGATGGAGTGTGATAAATCTGAAAGACCCGTTTTGTTGAATGGCTCTAGAGAGACTGTGTACCAATTTGCGTGATGTTTGGACAAAATCTGTAGGTGTACTGTGCAAAAACTTGTTTTGCACAAAGCGGCCTCTTGGTGGCGCTATAACAGGCCGTTCTGGAAAGTTTGGGGCAGAGGTTCATCGTTGGCATCCAGGGAGTGTGTGTGCAAAATTTGGCATCGACCGGGTTAACGGTGAAGTTTTTGCACAAAGCGGCCTCTTGGTGGCGCTATAACAGGCCGTTCTGGAAAGTTTGGGGCAGAGGTTCATCGTTGGCATCCAGGGAGTGTGTGTGCAAAATTTGGCATCGACCGGGTTAACGGTGGCCGAGATTAGCCTGTCACGGACACACGGACGGACGGACGGACGGACACACAAACGGACGGACGGAGTGCAAAACATACTCTCCCCACATGCCTTCGGCCTGGTGGAGACAAAAAGAACGAAAAAAACAGAAAAACAGCTTGACATAACTACTAAATACAGCATTATTTTCCAAGTTGAGTTAGGCAGGAGAAGAGCTGGAGACATGAGTCACAATACACTTTGGTTATATAAAAGCATTTTTTTCTTTTTCTTTTCAGACACAACCACTACATGGCACTTTCACAGACCCAACAACCTCTACACATATATTGAAACACCCAAATACAATATCACAGAAGTCCATCTACCGGTAAGTATGAAACTGTCCATTTTTAATTGTAACCTTGCGGTCATTTCTTCCATTATATAAACCTGCTTCAGTCTCTGCTTCCATTGGGTTATAGTAGGTGGCTTTATTCCCTTCCAATTTACTGTTATCATCTTCTTAGCAATCAGTAAAAGTATCCTTAATATGTAACTCCATGCACGCACCTCCTCTGGTATAATACCAAGCAAACATAACTCAGGACCAAAAGGAATATTCAACCCTAAACATTTTTCGATTTCCTTATTAACCTTTTTCCAAAACCTTGAAATTATTGGACAGTCCCAAAAAATGTGTGTATGGCCCCCGATTTGCCCACAATTTCTCCAACACAATTCTATGGATGGTGTTTTCACATATGAGGAGATGACCAGAGGAGTATTGAAAAACCTAGTTTTGAGTTTCCAATCGAATTCCTTCCACATCTGGCTATTTATTCCCTTGTGAACTTGAGCAACTTGTATTTAAAGATTTGTGTCTTTGCAACATATCACAGTATGCACTTTTCTTGAAATGTTAATATTCAGTCAGTCAGACAGACCACATTGCTGCATGCACAAAAGACGTCAGCTTATTACAATAAATAAAAAAGATATGCGCTGACTGCACTGCACTCTCAACTTGAAACAACTTCAACAAATATTAAATTTAATCTCACCCAGATATGCTTTTGAAATAAAAACGAAAATAAAATAATCCCATAAAACGGAAAATAATTAGGCCTACATTCAACATTCTATTATATTCCTCCTCGTCGCTGCTGTCCTCTTTCACGATCTTGGCCTTGTCTTTCTGGTTTTCGTGGAGGAAGATGAGGGTATCTAACCTGACACTGCCAGATCCAAGAAGCTTGCTACACAAATTTGTTTCACAGCTTATTGGGATCTGGGATCGCGGAAGCAAATTCGATGACGGGGCTGTTCCTTTTTTCAAGATACTTGGTAGATGATTGGATGGCCCCGTCTGTCTATCACCGTGTGGGCGTGCAAACACAACCAATCATATTGACGTGTCTATATAGCTTCACGTCCGGTTTCGCACATATCCCGCCCTTAGCTCACGCTGATTGGTCCGGTACGGAACGGATTTTTGTCAGCTCAACTGTGTGAGAGATCCCAGATGATTGCTGTGTTGGGAAACATGGTTACCCAATACCGCCCTCATCTGGCAGAGTCAGGTTAGAGGGTATCCACGTGCTCTGGATGAAGGCTAGACCGCTGTCGGGTGATTGTATTCCCGGCCAGAGAGAACACCATCTCACTGGGGGTGTTGGTAGCTGGCACAGCCAAGTAACGTTGAGCGAGTTTGGCTAATCGCGGGAATTGCTCCTGGTTTCGGGACCACCACTTAAGAGGGTTATTCATTGTGGGAATGTGACGAGTCGCGAAGTAGGCTAATCCTGTATCTCCTCGGCTGGAGTGGAGCGACCGCAACGCTCATCCTTCCCGCTTTCAAAATGTGGACCGAAAAGTTCCTCAAAGTCACTTTCCAGTCTGGACCTTTTTATCACTGGGCGCGGAACAGCACCATCATCCCCATCTTCAGCTTGGATATTCCTCTCGTCGTCATCATCATCATTTTCACCTGCAATGAAAATGAATAACGCTGATTAGTTTACTTTTACATAACCACATGCAAGAATAATTGCAGCCAAATTGTATTTAGGATTGGGCCTACAGTACATTTCCATAGTCACCAAGATAATTATTATTATAGTTTAAAAAATAACGAAATAAATATAGAAATAAAACAAATAATTGCAAAGGCATATAATAAATTAACAATAACATTGATAGCTTTTATGCACGCAGTAACAATTTAACCATTTTAACAGTCCGCCTATTGGTAGATCAAAGTTGAAGTCATTAATTCTAATTGAAAACAACTGTTGTTTTTAATTATACATAGTAGAGCCGACTGTTATAATAACAGCATGGGCTATTGTGACAAAATATGTAATTCCACTGGACAGAATTATTAATAGACTTACAGTATTAGACTGCACTTTAAGGCATTTATAACATTACCTGCGGCAACAGGCGGCAGCTCGGCGGCGGCCTCCTCGTCTCGCAGCAGCTTATGCAGGTGGTCGCGGGGAATACCGGAAGACTCGACCCGGCGACATTATGGGCGCGTTCGGAAACGCGCACCGGGAATGTGGTCCCAGTTTCCTTAATAAAACTGTAGTCCATAATATCCGTTCCAAAACTCTGTTGGCCTGCACCCCCTGTTGCCTCCTCCTGCTCCTGATAGCTGACACCCCCCCCCCCCCCCCAACGCCCAGAATTGTTATTATTTGGCCCAAAATGATTTATATATATTATAATCACACAATCAAAGACCGGATCGTTTGCAGCTGGGGTTATACCACGCGCTGCGCAAGATATCTTCACCTTTGGCGAGATTTCTTCCCCTTTTGGCGAGTCTCCTTCACAAAGGGTAAATGTTAGGGGTGGGCGATATGGACAAAAGTTTTATCACGATATTTTTTCAAGCTTATCACGATACACGATATTATCACGATATTTTCGCACGCGGTTTTTTATGGTTATTTTTCAAGTTACTTAACAGTACAAGGTAACAAAAATGTAAGAAATACCATTTAGACTGTATTTAGACATTTAAATACCATGAGAAACTCCTCATCGGTATGTGCACGAGCACACACACCCCACACTATTATAATGTAGCTGTCAGCAGAAACCGCTTGTTGTCATTTCTTTTATATTTTATGTCTTGCAAATGTATGCTCTACCATACTATAGCATCACACAAAAGCAACAGAAATAGCAGATCCGCAAGCTCTGCTTATCGTCTCTGTCGGTGGAAATCCCATATAGGATTCAAATTAAAAAAGGGCTAAAGTAGCAGATCTACAAGCTCAAATCATGTCACTTCACTCACACATCTCGTGCTTGTGGATCTTCTACTTTTGGTGCTTTTGTGTGACGCTGTATCAGTGATGTAAATAGGTTTTCAATGTAATGGGTCCCGGGATGCACAGGTGGTCATTCAAATGATTCCCAAAAAGTTGTCCCATTTGGCCTTTAGTGTGGTCAACTTTTTGAGGGCACAAGGCCAAGTGCCAGGGCATGAAGGCCATCAATTAAAACAATGATTTTAAGTCCCCGGTCATCATTATTTTAGCTTAAAAGGTTAAGGATGATTACATTTTTATTTATTTAAAGGCGAACATTGGTTCAGAACAGTGCTTCTTAAATAAATAATCACAGCTTTAAATAACAAAATATAAGTAGCTACTGTTGTAAAATATTGTAAACATGTCTGTAACATGGGGTCCCAGTGCAGAGATGAAAATCACAATGAAAAGGCCTATAGGACCCTGTCACCCTGGGCTAATTCATATACATTTAATTTGTGGGGTCCTTGAAATTCCTGGATAAGTCCTTGAAATGCCTGAAGAAGGTCAGTAGACCGAAAGCTTGCCAAAAATAAATTGATTGTGCACAGATCTGAGTTTTTCTCTTATTCCCTTTGTGGCTCCAGCACCTCTCTAAAGTTTTTTTCAGCGGATGAGCGGTGGTTCCTTTTCTATTGGGGTCCTTGAAATTAAAATGGCTGAGGATCACTGGATTAAACTGAGTTAATTCACAGAAAATACAATGACAGACAGCCTACATTCATTTGTATAGCCCTATGTTTCTGTTCTGCCTCGTCTGTTTTTGTTCTGATATTGTCACAACTGTGATTGATATGTTCCTTGTTTTTACCTTCTAACTTTGTTTCTTAAGGTGCTTTATAAATAACATTTCATTTTACTTACTTACATAACTTTTGAATGAGGGCTTGGTTTAGAAAAGATTATTTTGTGCTAAAGTAATACATTGAATAACATGTAGATGTTAAGGCTAAACTGGCATATGGCATTGTGGGGCTGCAGGACTGAGGACTCTGGAGATAAATCAAGTGTAAAAAGCATTTTGTACACTTGTGTGCTTATGAACATTTACCACGTTATGTCAGCATTGATACAGAAATGATTATTAAGCGAGCGACGCGTGTACAGTGAGCGGCGCGCGCTCTGGTGCTTGGCTACTTGGCTACTAGCCGTGGCCAGCCTAACGCCAGGGCTCCACCGGGCGCGTTGCGTCTCCGTCGCGTGCGTCAACAAACAAACCGGTTCAATTTTCATTGATTAAAAGGGGAACATTCTGTGATGGTGACGGAGACGCGATGCTGATGCGCCCGGTGGAGCCCCGGTGTAGCCCCGGTGTTACGGACAATTTACTTTGTGAACTAACGTAGCAGACGATAGCGTGGTAAATGGTGGAGGAGTCCTGCAGTCTATGCTGTTGCGTGGTGTTGTTTTGTAAGTTTATATCCATGAAGACGAGTCACGTTGGTCTTAACACACGGGCTCTGTCTGTGTGACAGACGTGGAGTTCTTTTTGGGAACTATAAACACGTCGCCCTTCCTCGACATGTTGAGCTGTTTACTACATGAGGCTACAGCTCAGCGCAATGCTGTTTCCCTCGGCCTCTGCCTAGAAGAAAGGGGGCGGGGACTTTGGGAGTACTGAGAACTCAACAGAGTTATAAGCAAACCACGCTGTCCATTGGGCTGCCGTAGCAACGTGTGGTTAGCTTGTAGATCTTTTATTTTTTGTGAACGAAACCGTCGTACTGCAGAAGTAAAAATTACGGCATAGAACTGCATATATAGAGTGTGCATTCACTGTCTGATGCAGCACATTTATCGTGATGAAAACGATAACTCTAAAAAGCCATATCGTGGAGACGTTGTATCGTCCCGACGATAATTATCGCCATATCGTCCACCCCTAGTAAATGTGGCGAGTCTTCTTGTTACCGTCGCGGGCATCATCTCTCCTGCTGTCTGGGAGGAACTGCAGATGGTGGAAGATCTAGCTGACAGGCAATGATGGGAATTGACTCTGCCAGGCCATCGGACTCGAGTTTGAAGCGAGTTACAGTTGTTTTTTAACAGTGGTTTTGAAGTGGCGGATCGCACCCAGGTCCTCTTCCTCAAAGCTCAACTTTCGACTCGCGCTGCTGCGAGTCGACTCGTGATAATTTATCGATAAATCGATCTTTTGATGAATGCCCTAGAATACACCCCTGAACAGTAACAACCTTGAACAAACAGCATGGAGAAAGTGAAAGAAGACTGAACTACAGCCGCAAGTGCCGAAATGTAGAAGCAAAGGCAGCTGAAGTGAAGGAGCGCTAAGACGGTGAAGTGCGCCGGTGAAGCGACAATGTTGAAGTTGCCCCTTCAATCAACTGTGTGGGATGGCACAGCTGATATGCATACAATACAAGTGGGCACACACATACTGTAGGCACACACACCTGGCACATACACTAAACTATATAGCAAACCGTAACAAAAATATAACAAATAGACCATAGCCGCATCCAAAAAAGAATATCGAAGGCTCCCTTTTTAGGATTTAAGCAAATGGGGTACTGTAGTCCACACCTCACCTGCACTAGGACTCGATCATAGTACATCCATGCCATGGGCTAATCGTGCTGCTTTCACATAAACATGCACTTCCCCAAAATTAAAGTTAAAGTCACAGGGCTCTATTTTGGTCAGTGCTAAACGCCTAAACCCCTTATCCCTGAACTTTTCTTTTTTTTTTACTATTTTGAAAAACATATTCAAATTGTTCAACTAGCCGATCTACATCAACACTTTGTGAGCTTGTAGATCGGCTATTTGAACTATATTTAAAAAAATAGGTTTATGGATAAGGGGTTTAGCAGTAGCACTGACAAAAATAGGACCCACAGTGCCAAAGAATAGCATAACGTAAGGAATGAGAAAGAATGAGGGAAAACTGCTAATTACACACTTGTCCCAGAGGGAAGGAGAGCTTGTTAATAGTTTAGGACTGCTGAACGCTAATACCGGTATGCTAGATTGCTTGCAGTCAGGGCAGGCTTGCTGATTTTAGCATATTTGCATAATAGCTCTACACACAGCAATGCATAAACAAAGGCCAATGCCCTGCAGGGTCAAACAAATAAACAAGTCTACAACATCCCATGGCCTGGATGGAGTTACGCTGTGAATAGTGAATATTGGTTGTCAGACACCTGTTTGTTTTAGCAGTTTTAATAAATATATCTATGATTTCTCACAAACAAGTTTTTGTTTCTTTAAATATTATTTTAGAAAAGCCTATAGAACGTGCACACTGCACACCATTTAATGGCGATGGTGGCCCTCATCCATTGAGAGAATGGAGAAGTGGCGCCATGTTATTTTCGGTTCCAAGACATAAGTTGTATAACCAATAATGACAGACAGACTGTCATTGTAGCTTGCACCTTCAAAATGTCATTAATATGTATACTGTGTTATTTAGATTCTTGTCAAATTGTCCAGCTGCAGGCTAGTTGCCGTTTTCTGGGTTCACTACTGTATGTTTTCATGTTCTTTTAATCATTATCGTTTTCTTTTTGAGCCACTACATTATGTTTTTGAGTGGTGCAACCACTCCTATAACCAGGAATGTCCACATGTATCATGTATCTTGTATCTTGTATCATGTATCATGAGCACGAGTGGTGTGCACGAATGGCCAGCAATATCCGTGCGTGTGTGTACAATGCGCGCCTCACATCTTGTGCTAAATAAATAGCGTCAATGCTAGCGAGCAAAAATATAGCCATCCTTGCTCTAGAAAGCACCAATGTTTCCATCTAGACCACCGGATAATCAGCAAAGACCTCCGAACATCGCGCTAATTGACCAAACCACGGAGAGCTCCGTAGATTAGGAGTTATTGAAGCTTTTAGTCTGCCTGTATAATGGGAGGTGGACGGCAGCTCGCATGCGCGATCCGGTCTAGGAGGTATGCTAAAGAAGGAAAGGCCGACCCCCGTGAACGGCAGCTCGCATGCACGATCCGGTCTAGGAGGTATGTTAAAGAAGGAAAGGCCAACCCAAAATAATAATGAAAAAATAGTTGTCAGCGACGCGGATTGATATCCATAATAGAGACAGAGAGAGAGAGAGAGAGAGAGAGAGAGAGAGGGGAGTTGCACCACTCGGTTCACACAGGTGTGATTTTTTATCCTAAAATGTGACAAACTGCAATCTGTATAGGCTTATTAGGCTCCTTTCGCATCATGCACAGCTAAGCTGAGTTAATTGTTTAAAAATATATATTTTCAAGAGCTGGGAAAGCCCCCAGAGACTGATTTGTACAGGGTCCAGAAATGTGTGCTACACTACACCCTTGATTATTTATTTTGTTTAGGAAAAGACCTGCCCAGGAACCATTTTCAGCTACACTAAAAAGCACAACATGGCTTCTGGGTTGCAAAACATCTCTGTTTTGGTGTCACTTTTAACCACTTTTAACCATTAATGTCTCCACCAGGCCGAAGGCAAGGGGAGAGAGTATGTTTTGCACTTCCGTGTGTGTGTGTGTGTGTGTGTGTGTGTGTGTGTGTGTGTGTGTGTGTGTGTGTGTTGGAGAACCACTTCTGTCAGAAGTTGTCATTTGATTGGTCGTGCCCCAGACCAATCCAATGCGCACAAGGGTGAAAGGAGTCCCAAGCGACCTTCCCCAACCCTAACTAACTTTAAAGGACCACTTCACCACATTTCAACATCTCTTCATATAATTCCATTTTAGCATTGCAACTTTTCAGGAATAGAGAGCCTGCAGTTTCTATTAGCTTGGATTCCCCACTGGTGGACGGATTTCTGAACTGCCCACAGTTCAGGTCGCTCCAGGGTTATATCACTTGGTTTTATTGCTTTACCATGATACTTACAAATTGGCTGCCTCAGTCACATGGTTTCACCATTTTTATTGTCTATTGAGACTGCCTTGTCTTTAACTAGCCGCCATAGTGATAAAGAACCATACCATTTTTTAGAGTCGACTGTTATGTGAAAGCCAAGGTGGTGTCAAGTTTTTTCTCAATGATGAATCACATTGATTTAAATTGCTTCCTTCATCCAGTCCTGTTCTGGCAAAAGGTGGGACTTTAAAGGACCACTTCACCACTTTTCATCTTCATATAATAGGTCCTCACTAATAATCATGAAAAAATTGTGCAATTTATTTCTACTCTGTCTGTGTCTCATAGGAGGGCTGTGGGCAGTTCAGAAACCGTCTTCCAGTGACATCATTGATGGGGAATACAAGTTAATAGAAACTGCAGGCTTTCGTTTCTAGTCCTGAAAAGTTGCAATGCAAAAATGGAAGCCATCGTTCTCACGATAATGAAATTCTAAATATTTTTGTAAAGAAATCTTGTTTATAAAATAAATCTGCCTAATGATGATGTCACTGGAAGACGGTTTCTAAACTGCCCACAGCCGTCCTATGAGACACAGACTGAGTAGAAAGAAATTTTTACATGAATATTAGTGAGGACCTATTATATGAAGCTCCGATGTCATAGTGACTTCACCATTAATTAACAAGAATGAACCCAACTGAGCTAATGCTAATATTAGCCGATCCTTACAATGGCAGTCTCCATGCCGGCAAAGTGGAAATGAAAACTGCCCAAATATAGAGAATATGCCCAGGCAGGGTTTAACTACCTTCTGCCCCACAGCATCTTTTAACATTTATCTGGTTGCTATGCAACGCCTCCGTCACCACCAGCTATGGGAAGTTACAACTCCTCTCCATTTACCTCAGTTCAAAGCAAGATTTTCAAACCTCCATAACTCGGGAATCTAGGAGAGCTGTCCTTGGTGATCCTCAGCCATCCAAAGTTCAGATGTCATTTGTGACTTTGTCTCGCATCGCCCCGACATGTAAACGTTTCTGGAGACAGGTAAAAAGTGTGCGCTAATGCTAATGATAGCAAATGGTTGCAGTGAGTGTGTGCATGGGACTACAGCGGGGATGAAACCGATTATCTTAAAGCGGACGCAGGCGTTGGCACAGCTTATGCTACCAACTAGCAGAAAGAAAAGCAGAAAAAAAAGAGTTAAGTAAAAATTGTGAGTACTTTTTCCACCACTGCTGCAAGGTCATCAAAATGATAGAGAACTTCATGCAGAGTGTCTGGGTTGCACAGGACGTGGGCTAGTCTGACATGGAGGTGTGGGATCCACCTGCAGTTTGCCCACCTGCTCTGCAAGAACTAAGCATATGGGAAAGTTAGAACTATAAGGGTCGTAGACAGCAGGTATCCCGAATGCTTGCCTTAAAACACGCTTGTGCTCGTTTTTTTTTTCTCTTTCCCACCGACCTCACGCCGACCGGTCGGTGACTCGGCGGGGCTGTTTTGTTTGTTTGTTTTACTGAGAATAAGGTTATAAATAATTCAGGGTTAGACATATTTTTAAACAGGGTTTAGTTTAGGAATAGGATTAGGTTTTGGCACTGTTTTACTGAGGTTAAGGTTTGGAATAAGAAGCCTGGGTTCCAGCCTGATTTGTAATTGTCACTTTGCGAAGTGACAATTACAAATCCACGGGCTGGAACCCAGGCTAAGGAATGGTAAAAAATGGTACTGTAGGTTACGTTTAGGAATACCAGGCTGAGCAGTTCCGCCGGCTGTAGGCCTACGCCAGGGCTGACTGTGTTTTGAGGCGAGCTTTCCAGTATTCAGACAGCAAGGTGAATGCAGAAGTTAGAGACAGAGAGAGAGAGAGAGAGAGAGAGAGAGAGAGAGAGAGAGAGAGAGAGAGAGAGAGAGAAAGAATAGAAAGAGCGAGTAAGGAGGGCTTTGATGAAGCGGAAACATAATAAGAAGAAGCCAAGACAAAAATCATTGGACCTTGAACGTCGGGCAAAATGATTGGGCTGGAAGTAATATTAGGCAGACAAACTGTAGAGTTGTTATCTGAAGAAGAAACAATTTACTTCAAGATTTTTGATTTCCCAATCTGGTGGAGGTATGCGTGTATGCATTTCAGCAGATTGTGTCATGCTAAATGAGCTCAGGTGTCTCAGGTCAACCGTGTCGAGCGTCAGCGTTACCCGCCTAGAGCAGCTGGCTTTTGGAATAGCATGAGTCATAGTTTAATAGATGACTTGTTTGTGAGTGCAGGGGAAATGCCCCGCTGGTCAAGGGAGACACTATATGGCTTCTGGTCTCCTGCCAGGGCTATTCTGTTACATTTAACCCTGTTTTGTTGATCATTCGATTCTGTTGAGTGTCCCTAAAACAAACTCTGCGCTTGGTTTGTCATTCTTTTAAATCTGCTGTGGCCAGAGAATGGAATGACAACAAAAGTGTCAAACTGGCTACTTTTATCGGCTTGGTGAGACACTACAGGTGAATAGGGTAAAAAGTTAACAATAAAACTTCTCCAGTTGATTACTCACACTAAGACTAATAATTTTTGTATTACAACTTTTCTGAAATGATATGTTTAAATATGCAAATTAGGCATGATATGCCATAATTTGCCCTAATTAAGAGACAAAGGAAATTTGGATTTTAGATATCTCTATAATTATCACTCCATAAATCAGAAAATACTGTCAACATGCATAAAAAAACATTTTCGCCATGTTTTTAGGAATGAAATGTGCTGTAAATCAGGCTATGAATGATATATATATCAACAAATTCCTGGAGAATATAGATATGAATAAGACTGTAAAGTGTGGTGTATGTGAGTGCAACTGAAGTGGAGATTCTTTGTCCCAGGTATGAGGAAAACTCGTTTTGAGAAAACAGCCTTTAAAGATTTGTATTTTAAAATTCCAAAACCTTTTATTTGAAGCCACTATTTTGAGAGAAAATATCTCATCCAATTTGTGGCAACAACATATCATGCCATATATCATTGGAATGGTCTGTACCTCGAGCTGACTGTGGTTTGTACCAGCAACCAATCATGAAAATCTATGAGGGTGGATTTTCACCCAGCAAAACGAGCTGTCATTGGCTAAAATAAACAACTAAAATAAACATCTAAATGTGAATTTTGAATGTTTATTTTTCATTAGTTTGAAAGAAAACAATGTCATGCCATGTGTCGCCTTAGCATCTATTATGGACAATCTCAAAGATATACGTTCTCTGCAGTAATGCATGGTTTCTATTTTCTATTTTTTTTTTTTCATTTGATTGTGCTACAAACCTCTGCTACTCTGTTACCATCGTCCTCAGTCTGGTCCTAAATTGAAAATCCTAAAATAAGCGGACATTTTGCGAAAACAAAAACAATTTAGTATAAAACAAATTTGTCTGCAGAGAACTTCTTCGGTTTCATCAAGCTAGAAATTATTTTGACTTCCTCTGCAGCATGGTGCTCGGTTTAGGGTGTTTAAAGCATAATATGCTTTAGACACACCCTAAACCGAGCACCATTATGTCTGGCAGCATGCAGGAGTGTAGCCCAGGGGGAGATAGCTGTGTTATTCTCTTAAGTACTGTACTTAATTACAATTTTGAGGTATTTGTACTTTACTTGAGTATTTCCAACATCCAATACTTACTTCTACTCCACAACAACTCAGATCCAAATATTGTACTTTTACTCCACTACATTTACTTGACAGCTTTAGTTACTATAGTTACTTTGTACATTTGGAATATTATTACAACACATACATTACCCCACTTCAGCCTTATGGCCATTTGAAAATAGCAGATCTACAAGCTCACAAAGCGTGGCGATGCAACGCATTGTGAACTTGTAGATCTGCTATTTTCAAAAGATTTGTATACATTTGAAAACTTGAAATTGGACATTCTGCACAATGAGTACTTTTTACTTGTGGTACTTTGAGTACATTTTGATGGCAATACTTTTGCCAATACTAGTGCACTTTTAATTCTGTACTTTTTACCTGTAACAGAGTATTTCTATATTGCAGTGAGTACTTTTCCCCACCTCTGGTGGTATATGATGTCTGGCAGCATGCAGTGCATGAGCGTAGGAGTGTAGTAGCCCAGGGAGAGCTAGCTGTGTTATTCTTGCTTTGTCCTGAAAGCCACTGCAGCCTTGAATAAGCCATTTAGGACTGAGGCCAGATTCTAAAATGTCTTCTAAAATCATGACAGTTTTCTGAAAATGTCAGTGGTTCTCAAACCCTTTCATGTCAAGGACCCACAGAATGATATGAATTTGGCAATTTGTTCCAGGGACCCCCAGAAGCAAAGTTTTTAGTTAAAAAAAGAAGAATATATCTTCAAAGATTTGCGCCTCACATTTTCACTTTTCACAAATAGCGCATCTACAAGCTCGTAGCGCGGCACTCGGTGCTGCTAAAGAATAGAATAATAGTTAAAGTGGTTAAAAGCTAAAGCGACATGCAGATGCGTTCCCGACCTAAATGAGATAACAGTCCTCATTTACATACTGCAGCCAGCGCTGTGCTGTCTGTGACTGAGCCAATAGAACAACGCTACACTGCTGGGGCTCCAGATGCTCTGCTCACATCATTCACACAGCTTTTCCTCTTTGCTTTGAGTTGTTTGGGGTCGTCGGGGACTCGGTTCCCTTAAGTGCAGAAAAAATTATACGAAATATTTAGAATTCAGGTGCAGCGGGAATGGAAACTTGGGAATATATTGAAACTGATTCGCAAGAAGCGAACCAAATGACTCTACAGATCAGATTGTGTGTGTGTGTGTGTGTGTGTGTGTGTGCGTGCGTGCATGCATGCCTGCGTGTGTGTACTGTGTACGTGTACGTGTAGTGCACTCATTCATTCATTTGTGACTTATTTTAATGAATAAACGCTAGGTTTTTTTAATCAATCTGTACGGCGGAGTATGTTAATCTATAAATGCACCATGTCTCTGCCTGTGTGTACGGCTGTAATGCACGTAACTCGGGAACCGATCGCCCCACCGACTTCAAATTCGACACACGCGTTCCACAGCCACACAGGGCCCGGTGTCGAGTCGGTCGGACCCACGGTTGTCCTGAACCACCACAAAAGGACTCTGCCCGGGCTCTGGACAGGGCCCCTGCCCTGCAGGGTCCATATATGGAGCTGACCTGTTCTGACATCACAACACTCCATCTTTGGCAATGGGTACTCTGACACGGGTACAACGGGTATTGCATAGCCGGGTGGGGCATGGATCTCCAACTTCCATCGTTACTGACTCGGTGATCTACAGTCGGGCAGCGGTCTAGTACAAAATAACTAGTACACTTAGTACAACTGCAGCGGTTGGAGGTGGTCTCCCTATAGACCTAGTTTCCCCGCACCTCCTTCTACTACAGTGAATGGAAAAGTGACTGATGTTAGTCTGCCTTTTTACTAACACTAACATTACAAAGATGCCCAGAACATCAGGATGGACCTGTGTAGTTTATGGCTGCTCCAACAGTAGTGGCAACATAAAAAATAAAAAATAAAGGGAAAAAGGGAATGTCAAAATATCTACCGCGGTGGCTGAGACCACAGCCATATAGTAATGGTTGAGACAAAGCAGTGAAAGGTCCTGAAAGATACATAACGTCAGTCTTACCCAATACCCAATCTTTCTGTTTTAGGAACACATGGCTGCTGTACTTTATACCTCATACTAAGCATTAAAGTGGGGAAACCACAGATATGTCGTCTCCGCCTACAGGAAATACGTTGCCTGCGACCATGAGACCCGTTTCTGAATCGGTCTATTCTTCCATTGAGAAATGTCAACCACACCTACTGGTTGACAATGTAAATAAAGTTATTTGAAGCAGACGGCACACTGGATTAAATAGTAGATGTGCCCCCATCTTTATTGAGACATGGACATCTCCATCGGGAGACCACATAGAACTTTGG
Source organism: Protomyctophum parallelum (assembly GCF_964188405.1). Classification (NCBI taxonomy): domain Eukaryota; kingdom Metazoa; phylum Chordata; class Actinopteri; order Myctophiformes; family Myctophidae; genus Protomyctophum; species Protomyctophum parallelum. Next base: position 51,372,560 of record NC_139699.1, on the reverse strand, counting down.
GATTGTATAGCTTCAACTATTCATTCATTTATCCATTATTCACACTTCATTCATGTCCTGACTCCTTCATAGCCATTTGATTGCCTTTATTCTATTATTATTATTTGTTTGTCTCATAGCATCAACCTGCCCAGGGAAACCACATGAAGCTATTTCTGAACACATCTGCACAAATAACACAGCAAGGGCATATAATGGCTTGTTTTTGTTGTGTACATGCTCATTGATCTTGTTTAGAATCAGACAGATTCCAACAGCGCTCTCTTTGACTTTGATGAAGTGATACAGGCAACAAATTCCAGGGAAGAAACGGGGCACTACATGGAAGACGCTGCCAGAGACCTAATATATCTTTCTCTCTCCTTCTACACATGCAGTATCTCTCTCTCCCTCTCACTATCTCTCTTTGCTGATCTGCCATCCTATCAGCTATTCGCTTTAGCCACAAGGTCCTTCATCTCGTACAGCTCAGCCTTGCCATGTCATCACAGTGACGTCTGCCCCGACAATATTCATCACCATGTCATCACAGTGACGTCTGCCCCGACAACATTCATCACCATGTCATCACAGTGACGTCTGCCCCGACAATATTCATCACCATGTCAACACAGTGACGTCTGCCCCGACAACATTCATCACCATGTCATCACAGTGACGTCTGCCCCGACAATATTCATCACCATGTCATCACAGTGACGTCTGCCCCGACAACATTCATCACCATGTCATCACAGTGACGTCTGCCCCGACAATATTCATCACCATGTCAACACAGTGACGTCTGCCCCGACAATATTCATCACCATGTCATCACAGTGACGTCTGCCCCGACAATATTCATCACCATGTCATCACAGTGACGTCTGCCCCGACAATATTCATCACCATGTCAACACAGTGACGTCTGCCCCGACAATATTCATCACCATGTCATCACAGTGACGTCTGCCCCGACAATATTCATCACCATGTCATCACAGTGACGTCTGCCCCGACAATATTCATCACCATGTCATCACAGTGACGTCTGCCCCGACAATATTCATCACCATGTCATCACAGTGACGTCTGCCCCGACAACATTCATCACCATGTCATCACAGTGACGTCTGCCACGACAACATTCATCACCATGTCATCACAGTGACGTCTGCCACGACAACATTCATCACCATGTCATCACAGTGACGTCTGCCGCGACAACATTCCAGGCTGCTGTGTAGCCATAATCCCACACTGTCAGACTACATATAATGTACTGTCTCATCACTTCAGAAGCAACCCCCCCCCCCCCCCCCCCCCCCCCACCCCACTGCCCCTGTCCTCATGTTTAGGGGTCTTTGAGTTGAGTCGTCTATTGCACCAGACCAAAACAGTTGGTCGCTACAGCTATAGTGTAGATGCTGTCTGAACACAAACATATTAAGGGCTCCATTTCCGTTCGATCATTCTAAATACACTGTTTGGGGACATGGGTAAGGGGTGTTCCCCCACTAAAGTTGGTATTTTGGTTACCTGTCTAAATCCCTAAAACACCTCTGTTACCCGTTACATTGCGCGCCGCTCTACCAAACTAATTTGGCTGTTGGCATATGGTTTTCGGGTGCTTTTAAACTCCACTATCACCTTCCCAAATTTGTGTGACCAAAATAGCAATTTAGGGGCAAGCGTGCCAACACGCCCATGACCACACCTCTAGGCGCAAATACCGGTGTCAGCAAAATAGATAGCGGGTGAAGCTGGACCAAGCAAGCTCCTATACTCGGAATTATCGGGCAGCGGCTGACTTGCGGGCCGTGTCTCGGGTAACGGCAGCGACAAAAATGGAGCCCTAAATGCCATTGGCAATGAATGGAGAATTTACGTCATAATATGTGTCTGAGCAAATCGGCTGGGTCTGTGGCCAATAAGGGACCACCATTCTAGATGATGATGTATGATAATTAGATCGACCCTCACTTCACACGGGTGTGATATTTTGTTTCTTAATGTTTCTTTTGTTTTTTAATTATAATTATTTATTTCAAAACAGTTACAAAAAACATTCTATAAAAAAGCTAAACATTTCATGAATTAAAGCAGTTTTTTTTTTCAAGAACAAATAAACGAAACAATATCCATAAATTAGAAGAAAATAAGTAGTGAAAATAGCAGATCTACAAGCTCACAACATGGCGCAAAGCGCTACGTTGTGATCTTGTGACCTGTCTTGTAAGCTTATAGCGCAGATTTATTTGGCACTGGCGCCATGTTCTGGCTTATAGGGGAAGCACACATTGTGTTAAATTGCAATATCTTTATCTGACTTAAACTTAATCAAAATAATAATTCAATTCAACTGAACAATCAAGATTTCGTATATCTGCTAGTTCAGTATTTTTCTGCCAAAATGGAAGAACGGCACTCAACGCAATTGATTTCCGGAGCACATGATGCAAATGTGCTGCCACTTCTGAGTGAGATGGCGTGTTCTTGTAAGGTGCAAGTCTGCTGGACAAAATATGGACAAAATAAAACTGTCACGTACACGCAGTGTGGTGTGAGATTATGTTAGAAACTTCTATTGTCATGTATCAACAATCGCAAAATAAGTAACATATTGTATTATTACCACTTTTCATGTCAGCATTTACTCCAGTGAGATAAGAAGATCCAAAATGGAAACACGCACATCTCAAAAAAGTTGACTGGTGCATGCTGAACAAAATATATACATACAGAAAGAAGGTAGTATGTCCGCACACTGTTCTCTACCTCTACCGCTGGCTGTTAGCATAAACCCCAGTTCCAGGTGCCAGCATACGCGTTCACTTTAAAAGACGCCGTTTGCCCGCCCCCCACATACACTCGCTACACACACTCTAGTATCATTGGAACACGCACACACTCTTTACCTTTCGTCAGAAGCTTGGCGACATGGCGGCAGCGTCGCGGTACAAAGGCACAAATTAAATCCGAAATGTGGAGATGGCAGAAAATCCACCAAGGACAGCGATCCTAGAATCCAATTTATGGAGGCTTGAAAACAGTGGGGCGTTGCTATAGGAACCGGACCAATGTTAAAATCTTCCGTAGGACTGAACAGGAGTATACGTTGGGGTACGTATATATACGGACATGGGATATGACGCCACCTAGCGTCGGGGTACATATATATACAGACTTTAATGTTTCGACCCCATCAGGTCATCAGACTATATTATACTATACTATACTATAAAGACCAAAGAACGTAAATATACGGGATTGGCATACAAGTATTAGGTTTTATAGATCGTAAATATATGTCTATGGCTCGAAATGTGATCCATAACTATTCTCCATGTCCCTGTAGCGACTCCAGACAGTGGTGCGGGAGTAAGCATTCCAAAATGGAACTCAAATTAAAGTCCCCAAAGTTATCTCTACGTAATTGCCTTTAGGCAACACCTTGTTAACTAGGTAATAAACTATGCCATTAGTCCACACTCATTAAATGCTGTCCTCTAATTGGCCACAATTGATTGTAAAATCCCGTTCACTTTCAGGGCGCTGACATGGGTGTAAGTGTTTGGGCTCAATATTGGTCAAAGCATTTTCACAAACTAGCCTACCTTTAAGTGTCTATTTCACAACAGAGCTAATGCTTAGGCTGCGAGTAGCTAGGCCAGGGGTGCCCATGCCCACTTTTTTGCTACTTTCAAAATGACCGGCTCAACAAGATCTATACCCACCATTATTATACCATTGCAGGAAACAGTTAAACATTTACCTGAGGGGGCTTTGGAATAGCGACACTGGTTGTTACATATAAGACAAACACACTTTTGTATAATACATTTTGTAATGCTACTCACGTTTGTGCGCAACACTCTTGAAAAGAAAGTAGGAATATTGCATTGTGAGTTTGAGCTGACAGGCCCTTTTTGAAGTCAGTCAATCAAGTCACCTTAATTCAAGTGTCAGATGCCAAAAAATAGTTTAGGTTTTTATATTTTAATTACATATTTGTTAGGGGAATGCCATGTGATCACCTGCACAACCTTAGTGATCTATACTGGTAGCCTTTTTGGCACTGCTGAGCTAGCCTATGAGTACAAATACAGTCTTATGCTAGACTGTATTATGCTAGGTTCAATCTGGCACTGGCAGCTGCAAAAGATACCAAGTTACAAAGTGATGCAGCATATGTGTCGTTGTGGCACTGTTGTTCAGTGGTGGAAAAACTACCCATGTGTGTTTTTTGTTTGTTTGTTTGTTTGTTTGCTTGTTTGTTTTTTACAACTAGCCGATCTACATCGACACGTTGTGAGCTTGTAGATTATTTGAACTATTTTCAAAATATAAAAAAATGGCTTCATAGTACTGGCGTCAGAGCCTGGCCTCTAACGTCAGTTTGGCATAATGCAATGGGCATGCATTCGCAACGGGTATCGTTCCCAACAGGCAGACGGGAATCGTTATCCTACGGGCATTGGTGTAGTACATTTAATGCTAGTATAATCTGATGCTTGAAATTTGCAAGCAGTATAAGTCAATATTTACATTACAAGGTGAGTGTGCCTATAACAGTACGCACAAAACCAAGCCATGGAAATACAACAAGAGTATTTCCTCCATATCTTCAAAGTATGATCGAACCCTACAAACCCTAGCCTGGGTAAATCCCTCCCCCCTCGCCAGATGTTCATTCTGCCCCTCCCGCGTGCTCAGATCAGCCAACGCAGGGAAGCTGGAAGAGCATTCACTAACAACGCTCCACACGTCCCAAACTCTTTTCCCTTCTGGCTCCAAAACTGGTGGTCACTCAGACTCGCTCCAGGCAACGCGATTGGTCTAGAACAGGGGTTCTCAACGTTTTTGGCCGGGGACCCCCGGAAATGCTTTGGCCGTGTCTCGCCTTTTATTTATGTATATGTTGAAACAGTGAGAAAATATTCTGTTAGAGTATAACACTGTGAGTGCTATATAAAGAACAAGGCGTGAGTTTCCTTTGGGATATATGCAGTGTACTATTCATTCAACCATGCCGCACAGAAAAGCATAATTTTCACAACAAAACTTTTCATCTTCTCCCTTCCCTGTCCCTATCTCTCGCTCGTCTCCCCTCTCCCCTCCCGTCACCACTAGAAAGTGGAACAGTCTTCAGTCTTACATTAATAATGACTTCATAATATGATTGTTAATTTAAGGTAAGAGTCAAGAGATCAGATAGTGCTGCCATAAGACAACAGATAACAATGCCACGTGCTGTAAATACTAAATAGTCAATCGCCAGTCTATGACGATACTACATGAATAAATTAAGCATTACTGAGAAGGTCACAGTGAAGCCTGATATATATTTCCTCATATGATGCCGCCATGGGACGGAAATTGCGATCTATAAACTCACAGAGCTTTGTGTCCGTGACCCGTTGTGAACTTATTGATCTGTTATTTGCGGATTGTGACACCATCGTACAACGGTGCATAAAATTAGACACGTGTTTTGCACCCCTAAAACAGAGGCACAAGGAACGGCTGAGAGAAGTGACAGGAAGAGACAGAAAGACAGATTGATAGACCAGCCGAGAGCGAGAGAGGAAAAGAAAGAAAAGATCTTGAGCACATGATCTACCTCCTCCTAGGATGGTGCATACCAGAGCAGACGGGGGACAAATGGAGGAGTTCAGTGGCATGCTGGGGCAGGGACTGGGGCATGGCCTGGGGTTGCTGGGATGGACGTCAGACCGGGTACGCTGCTGAACGATGACAGCTTGGGGTCCGGCAGTGAGAGACTTTATTTGATCAGTATTAAAGGCTATGGGTGACAAATGGAGGGATGTTTACATGGATCTAGATGGACTCTAGAACATGAAGGTCATAACCTCCAGTTGTTCAAAGATTTCTCTGTGGTGTGTACAGTAGCTCTATGCGTACGTGCTAGACCATTGACTGCAGAGTTAGTGAAAGAAACTCTAGGATGAAATGAAGATGTTTACTTTAATAAATATGTATTGTAACGACCCTGCGAAAGACCCGGCCATAACTTGCTCCTCCAAGGGAGCTAGCTCTCTTGGCGTGGCTTGTTGCTTGCCTTGTCTACTGAGTTGGAGATCGGGGTTCGACTTCAGCTCAGGGTGCAAAACGTTACAGTATATACTGCCAGCACTATTTACTGTAGCCAGCCAAGCAAGTATCTATCTGTATCTGCCCGCAGCCCTGTGCTGACCTATTGATTGTTGCTATGCAGGATCAGCCCATAGGTGAGGACCTGTCATCCCATACAACACCCCAGAGAGCCATGCAATATAGTGCACTGCAGTACACCGTCAAAACATTTCACTCAGGACTAATTCAGAGCGTACAGTTCAATGTATGTATAACCAAATGGACTATTCTGACATGCCCGGAGGAGTAGAAACGGTGGGGTTCATCATGTGGTTATAATATATCTTTAATATATCTTTTTATCCCACGATTTTGTAACCCATTTTTCACCCCTGTGTCAATCATCTAATGTGATCCTGGGCTCTACACACCCTCCTCCAACCTAGTCCCCATGGGGGACAAGGGGAGAGCAACGGACTTGAACTCATGCTTCCTTCATGCCTGAGTGTCCAAGTTGCTCCTTTACACCTGACAGGGGGGAGTTTCCCTGGCATGGAACACGTTATTCCAACCTGTTCCTTTCCCCTCCATCAGGCGCCCCGGCTGGCCAGGGGGAGGCAGTTTAGTGACCAGGATTGTAACGATACATTTTAACAGCGATACGATAGGTATCACGATACATGGTTGACGATACGATACATGGACCATATTGGTTCATTATGGCGATACGATACGATTCAATGATTTGAAATTGATACAGTAACTAAAATACATTGACATTATTTTAAACTAAGTCATTAAACCCCTCTTTTTCTTTTTTCTTCTAAACATTGCTAAATACCACGCACAAAAATGTAGTATTAATACAATCGATAATTTGCATAGCAAAACGATTCGATACCGATTATTTGCATTGCTAAACGATACGATACCATACAAAGTCAATGTTGCTGTTTTCATTTCGATATACTTAGATTCTTGAAATAGAAATCGATTTTTCGATGCAGTTACTATATCGATACACCCCTAGTTATTCGCTCCACACCACTTCCCTGGCTCCCAGTATTATCAAACATAGCACCTCCACACATCCAGCGAGCAGCAGTCTCTCAAAGGATGCTTCAAAAGGTCAAAGATTCTCCCCATCTACCAATCCATGCAGACATATTCAACCCACCCACTGCTCGACTGCCATCGAGACGACCAATTTGGAGGAACCCCCCATCAGCTGACTTCACCATCAAATCAGCTTGGAAAAGGGAATGGGAGTCCAATGAGGTCCCAAACAAACACCTGGTGTCAGACCCCAACCAACAGGTCCCTGGCACCACCCTCCCAAGGAGACAGTGGTCTACGCTCAATAGATTCAGAACTGGACATGGCCCCTGCTTGGCCAGCCTTCACAAATGGGGCAGTAGCCCAAGCCCACTGTGTGCGTGTGGTGAGGAGCAAACTATGGAGCACATCATAGAAGTCTGTCCTCTCCAAAGACTGGAAGGAGGATTAATCACCCTCCATACAGCAGACCAGGAGGCAACCGCTTGGCTTAAGGACTTTGCATTCGCTAAATAAATAAACCCCTAGTTATAATGCTACTAGGGAAGAGCTGTAATTGTATGTCATGTATGTCTATATTATGTATTTTCTTACTGTCTTATATACTTTTTTTTCTTTCATTTTCCAATTCTGCTACAATGCATGAGGAACCAGAACAAAATAATTGCACCGGTGTATACTTAGTACACAAGATGTAACAATGAAGACACCTTGAACCTCGAACATTATGGAGTTCAATCACATATTATACTGTAGTTGCAATGCATTACAGTATGTGACCCAGAGATGACATAAACCGTAAGACATATCAGAGTTGAGAAGAAGGAAGGAGGGAGGAGAACGGTAGGGGATAACAACTGGCTCCCTAATATAATTCACATTCAGGTCATATACCAGCATCACACACAAATACTTGAGTGCAAGTTTGTCCAATCTGTACAGCAGAATAAAGCAGTGGTTCTCAAACTTGTTCATATCAAGAAGGACCGTCAAATTGATATGCATTTGGCCACAGACCGCCATTTTCATAAGATGTTGTGCCGGCATGGACCCCCATAAGAGATCTGTCAACACACGCTGTGAGCGTGGTGGGTGGGTGATATGTGTATTTTGTGAAAAATTGAAAAATAAAAAAACACGTTGTGAGCTTGTAGATCGGCTATTTTCGAATAGCCGATCTAGAACCTGTAGAACCTCTGGTGGTCCCCGGAACACACTTCGACAGCGAGTGGTATACTATAAAGTACAACAATAAGCGGACAGACAGTTTAAAGCAATAGAGCCAGATAGCATATGAAACATGGAATCCTATTTATTATATTGGAATCCTATATATTAAAATTGGCTAATGGGAGCAGTCCACCGGTCACGTCACTATGACTCTAAGGGCCGATTCATACTCCTATTTTACCGCTGTTTTGGCGCTGTAGAGCCGAAATGATTTCGGCTCGTCAGAAATTTTCAGTAGCACCGTAGAGCCGACTTTAGGATGGTACCTGCCCCCCCGAACCTCAAATGACGTCACATTGTAGGCTCTACAGTGCCGAACCGACTTTTATTCGGCTCTAAAATAGGAGTATGAATCGGCCCCAACGCCTGTGGTCTCCGAGGCTACTACAGTATGACTCAGACATAACCATAAACAAACCTGAATAGGCATATACGGATTGTCCTGCGCCACAGGATCCGTCCACTATATGCCCAATAAGAATATGGTCAATTGGTCATACATGCATAGGCCTACTGTATATTGGACCAGCAGACTTAAAAGTTTTAAGCACTAATTTTAAATTAAAACTTAATCCTAAATTAAAAATATACGGTTGTCCAGACTGAACCCGCTGTCCTAACCTGTATGTCACAAATCACACAGGCACTTTTTTGTTTTGCCAACGGCTGATTCGGTCTGGCTCATTAGCCAGGCTAGAGATTTGACACTTTGAAGTCGGACAAAATTGCTAAATTGAAATGCGACATTTCACCAAAGCCATCTTTTCGAATTGCAAACTCTGGCCGCCCATGGATCCCTCCTCACAGAAAAGAGCGATAAAATGTATCGTGCACGTTTGAATTAAATGCAATGCAAACAGCACGGTCTAAATAAATACATGTACGCATTAATTAAACAGCCAGACAGCCAGACAGACAGACAGCCAGACAGACAGACAGACAGACAGACAGACAGACAGACAGACAGACAGACAGACAGACAGACAGACAGACAGACAGACAGACAGACAGACATTTTCTGTGAATCTCTATTTACACCAACATTGTTTTTGTGAAGCAGTTTTATTCATATGTTTAGAAATTGATGTTCGAATTTCATTTGCTTGTGTGGCAATATAAGGCAATTAGCTCAACTGGCTTGAGGGGCTCAATGGGCTTTGGAATGGCAGGCATATTTATAATGTTCAGCAGTAAGTAGAAATTAATTCCAAAGTGATATAGGACGAAGAGGCAAATCTAAACGTCTGGTTGGATTACCATACTTTGCAACCACTCCTATAGAACCTCAACCAGCAATGTCCGTCCATTCCTATGTCTGTCTGTCTGTCTGTCTGTCTGTCTGTCCGTATGTTCAGGGTGGGCGGTGTTGCACCATTCACTTCAGACAGTTCTGATTTTATTAGTACAGCCATCAGAGACTGAAAAAGTATACGTGAAATGTTTATATGTGACCTTGAAAGTAATTAAACTCTAGCTAAATCAAATTCTTTAGCTAGAGTTTCTATTCTTTTTAGAACAGTTGCAATCCCACTGTCACAAAATGACTTGCTCAGGGTGTCGGTTCTCTGCTCTACATGTAAAGTGTAAACTCATGAGACATGACACTTTAATAAAATTGAATTGAATTGAATTGAATTAAATCGAATCTGGAGGTTCCCAGGCCCAAATCTGAGAACCAGTTATCTAAATTATAGGCACTGGCCATGGTCTAAAACAGTGGTTTTCAACCAGTGGTCCTTGAGGGGGTTCAAGGTGGTCCCCAGCTAAATGATGGAGAGTTGGTAACCAAATGGACCCTTATAGACCTTTAACTCTTGCGAGTGTATAATGAAACCAAATGGACCCGTTACATTATTGTTAAACATCTGCATTACTTAAAGAGTGCCACAATTTTTGTATTTTTCCAGTTTTTCATGTGTCTATGAGGTGACAGTACTTCATTAGACACCCTGGAGTTGTTTTTATGTGCAATGGTGTATTAAATTTGTATTTAGGGTTTCTTCCTGTAGGCTGAACCCTTGACAGTCAACTTGTCATAGCACACATTTGAACTGTCTGTCTGTGTCCCACATGGAGATCTCTGTTGTATCTGCCTGTGTCTGAAGAGGGAAACTGGAAAAGTGGATTCCCACTGAGGGGATTCCCAGAGCAGCCTCAATTGGCTGAGCCTCAATTGGCTGAGGCAGAGGCTGGCAATTGCACAGGTCAGGTGAGGGGATTCCCACTGAGGGGATTCCCACTGGCAGAGCCTGACCAGAGCCTTTTGTGGTGGTTCTGGAGAACCGTGGGTCCACCCGACTCGATACCGGGCACTGCACTCCCTGCGGGGGTGTGGACTGCGTGTGTTGAATGTGAAGTCGGTGTGGCAAACGGTTGCCGAGTTATGTGCATTACAACCGTACAGTACACACACACACACATGCAGAGACGTGGCGCATTTATTTTGACACTTGCGTGTTATCTTACCAACAACAACAAAATATTGTTGAGTTCTGGTCTGCGAGGTATTATGTCATCAAATGGTGGTCCATGTGGCTCAAATGCTGAATAAATATGTGAAGTTAGCAGGAGCACCAGGGGATCATCTGTCTGTGGAAATAGCTTTCAGTTAAAGGGCCACTTCACCCCTTTTGCAGACAGATCTTATTTTAATGATGTTTGGGAGGTAAGAAACACTTTCCTGGGGTTTTTATGTGGGTAATTTCAAATTTGTGTATTTAGATATTCTAGTATTTCAAAGTGTCAATGATGTCATGGACACTGGTCTCACTTCCTTCCTGTTCCTTCATGTTGTCTCAGCAAGACAGCCCTCCCCCTATCCACAAGGAGGAGCAAAGCATTATGGGAATTGTAGTCCAGGAAGGAAGTGAGCCCAGTTAGTGTCCATGACATCATGCTAAAATATCTAAAAACACAAATTATCCACATAAAACCCCAGGAAAGTGTTTCTTGTCTCCCAAACATCATTACGATAAGATATTGTTGAAAAACTGGTGAAGTGTCCCTTTAAGATTTGTGACAACACACATTGGCGACTTTGTTGTATTTTTCAGCATCAGATTGTTGTTGAAAGATTATAATAATGCAGAATTAGTTTGTTCACGTCAATTTGTTTGTTGTTAGAACCCGGGAAGAAAATATGTTATGTACGGCTGTTAAAATGGCAAATTACAGTAGCTTAGAGGGAATTTGTGCAGATACCGGTAACTGTAAGGCTGATAAAACACAAAATGAAGATAAAATATTAGTTTTAACGCACATGTATTGTACACACAGTTAATTGCCAAGACTGCAGAGCACTGACTGCTGATATGAAGCTGTTTTAATCAGTCCACACACATGCACGCACGCACGCGCCAAAATAACTCCTCAGGCTGAGGCAGTAGAGTAAATCATAATTCAGCCAACAGAAAGTGCTGCTTGCCAACTGTTAGTCTTTTTCAATACATTTGTGCTGGGTCACGCAAAGCCTATCCCAGCCACCAGGCAGTTGCTGCTCATGCTGTCCATCAACATTTTATCATACATATAAATGATTTTGACAGTAAAATAAAAACCACTTATCAAACGCAGTCCACTGCCTCACTCAAGACAGTATGATGGCAAGGCTCAAAAGGCAGAACCGATAATAACCGATCTTGAAGCAAGGGACAATGGCATGCTACCAAGAACTAGTCAGGATTCAGCCACCAAAATATTTACAACAGCTTCATGATTACAAAAAAGGATAGTAACAAGAAGAGAGTATATGCACAATCTGTTTTTTTCTGAACTGAAGATAGTCCGTTCCGCGACCGTCCCGGACGGTCTCTAGATTGTTGAAGGCCCAGTTCATTTCAGTATGGACCTTTATGTTTTACCATCACTCATGATAATTATTATTATAATACATTGTGATATTCGGTAGCTTGTAAGAGTCCAGATTTCTCCTCCACTAGCCTAATGTTTATAGCCGTTGTTTAGGTTACAGCCTATCTTGGAGCAGCCACAGTATAACCAAGCTCACAGAAGGGCTGGCTAACTATTTATGAAAAGTTGCAATGCAATAATGGAAGCTATCGTGCTATTTTCTCATGCATATTTTTTTAGTGAGGACCAATTATATGAAGATAGGTTTGTGGTTAAGTGGTCCTTTAAGTGGTCATATGGGTGGGCCTTGTGCGTTTTCAGAGCATGTTATGATCAATCAATCCATTGTGTTCCGGCTTCGATGATTAATGGAACTAATTTTGTAAATTTATTTTCAGTTCCTATTGTCTATTTAGCAGTATCACAATGAAAACTCACTTTCCAAGTTTTTAGAATATATTTTAGTGTATAATCATTCAAATTGTAGTGTTTTGCCAATTATTTTGGGGCGGGGCACTTGCAATATGTGTGTGTGTGTGTGTGTGTGTGTGTGTGTGTGTGTGTGTGTGTGTGTGTGTGTGTGTGTGTGTGTGTGTGTGTGTGTGTGTGTGTGTGTGTGTGTGTGTGTGTGTGTGTGTGTGTGTGTGCGTGAGCAAGTGAGCCTGCTGCCTGCCTGTGTATAGAAGGGGGGAAGCGGAGCCAGACACTGTGATGATCTCAATATGAAGCAGCCACAGAGAACAGCCCATCTAATTTCTACACTGGGTTCAGAGCGATAAGCTGAAGCATATCTTAAAATCCAACCAGTGTTTGAAGGAGTGTACTGTATGTACAGAATGTGGTTATTAAAAAAAAAAAAAACACTGCCAAAGACACCAATAGCTGCCAGCCAGTAAACTAGTGCTACGTGGGAACCAACTCACAGGCTCCGGTCACGTCCCACATTAACATATTATGTGGATGTACTCAAGTACGACGCAGGAGCGCAAAGCACCAATGAACTGGCCAGATGTATGGAGAACCGGGATAACTGGAAGCGACGATGGAGGGCTCGTCTGGGGACGACCTAGAGAGACTTGTATGCTTGAAGGTGTCATGTACCAAAAATAGTCAATCTATACAAACTCACAACTCAACTCAACACAACCAACTAGGCCTATAAATCAGGCTAGAACAGGCATGTCTTTTGCCTGATCATCATTCAAGCTCTACCCGACGGCCCCATACAGTCAGGTTTGAGCCAAAGACCTTTCTTACTGTGGCGCAACATTGCCGCATCACTGAGCTACCACAGCACAGGGCAGAGACGGTGACTCCAGTTAAAGACTCCTACTCTGTACTTTAGCTACATAGAAATGTCTATTTGTATGTCTCTAAATGTCTGTATGTCTTTAAATGTTTTGATGAATTGAACAATGTGGACCCTGTTGTAAACAAGTGTAATGCTTAATTGGGTCGTCCACTCACAGTTGACAGTCTTTGTATTGAGTTTGTGCTTAAAATGTACTGTAAATTCTACAAACTGTTAATACATATTTCAATCAATCAATCAATCACTCGAGTCGCACTAGTGAGACTCTAGACTCGACTCGGACTCGCCCCTCAAAAGACTCCAGACTCGACTCGGACTCGAGCTCAGTAAAAAAACCTCATTACTCAAACTAGACTTGTATGTACCCGTCGGCCATACCGGCCTACTTGGGAACGATGCAAGTCTGACTGACTGTGAAAAGTGGACTGGTTAAGTAATCAATTGGCAGCTGTGGGTTGCCATGGTAATCAATTGGCTGAGGCAGAGGCTGGAATTTGCACAGGTGAGGGGATTTAGGCTGATTAGGCCCACTGGCAGAGCCTGACCAGAGCCTTTTGTGGTGGTTCTGGAGAACCGTGGGTCCAACCGACGATACCGGGCACTGCACTCCCTGTGGGGGTGTGGAATGTGTGTGTCGAATTTGAAGTTGGTGGGGCAAATGGTTCTCGAGTAACGTGCATTACAACCGTACACACACACAGACACGAACGCACACACGCAGAGACGTGGCACATTTATAGTAGGATAGTATAGTATAGATAGGCGTGGCTTATGGTGTGTTTGATCTTTCATGATTCATGAATCATCATTTGAGAGATGAGACATTTTTGAGTGGTCTCGCACCTTCCTGCCTACATGACTGCCTGCCTATAGATATGTCCCAAACCGCCCCCTCAGGTCCTTCACTGCTGTGCCTAAATAAACGGCAAGTAAAAAACACGGTGAAGCAGCTCTCTGCTTCTACAGTACATAACCTCGACAGGCAGCCTCTGCACTGCAGTTGCTTGAAAACCAAAGCTGCAACCATTTATGATTATTTTAGGTGTATTTCTTTTTTATGCTGTGTTCCCTATGTAATGTCATGTACAGTAAATGTATTCCACTATTTGACTGTCTGTTTTTCCGTTTTGTGTTTCCTGTGAGGACTGCGGATGAAAATTAGCAACTGTGCTATATCCGGTGTATTTACGTCCATGTGACGTCCATTAATATGCATTGTCCTGTCCAAATAAACAAATAAAGTAAAAGTAAAGACATTTTTAAGCACAGCTTTAAAACAGAGACAGAACATGCATTCTGTCTGTTTCGAATGTGTGAATGGAGATTTTAACGCCACGTGTTCGTGCATGTCGCAGTGTGATTCAAGTGAGACACACACACATTGCCCACCCATAGCATAGGCAACGCTTCCGCATGCGTCACGGTCAATGACTTGCCCAACTGAACTGCGCATGAAGTTCACTTCTCAAATGTAATATTAGATAATTATGTCAAAGTGGATGTAGACGCAGAATTCTTGCTTTGGTGTGATGGACAAACTCCACTGTAAACTAATAAATGTGACTGTGTAAAATGGTGAGAGAGAGAGAGGGGGGGGGGGAAACAAGACATTTCTCGCTGATTTGTTTCTGTCTCATGTCATGTTATTGGCCCTGGCAGCTCATGTTGTATGTCCGTGGGAAAAAATAAAGCGATGACGCCTGCACACCATCATTGACTAACATATCTATGATATTCTTACCTATTTCGGGAAATACTATTTTCAATTTTAACCTTGTATGCATCACTTCAGCATGGACTGTACTGTGTAATGTGGGCTTGGCTGAAGCATACATTGAATTGGGTTGATGCAGAGAAGAGAATCACTTAATATTAAATAGAGGACTCACAATATAATGACTGATTGTCATGTCAGTGTATGATAAATCAGTGCCACGTGATAAACATACAAAATATATGACAAATAAAAGGAAAAGGGTAATGGAAAAACCACAGCCACCCGGCACCCTCACACGTTAGGACAATATCAGTGACAGGTGTTTTCAATTAATATATCATGAAGTTATTACATGTAGCATGTAACATGAAAGTGAAATAATTTTGTTTTGTTTAATAATCATGTAGGGCTCATGTATCAAGCATTGAGGATTTGTATTCCAAAAAGAATGAAGAAAAACAATGTTGGGCTTGAATGGTGATCAATACGATCCAGAGGATCTATTACCTTAATCCTGTGATTAATGCACTTTGAATCTATCCTTAAGCCAATCCTTTCATACTCTTAGTTTGAGCCTAGCCTCTCTTGATCCGCTGTTCAGTCACTCAACCTATAATAGTCCTGAGGACCAGATTCAATATTGTGCTTGGAGAAGAAAGAAAAGAGTTTGTGATTGTGTGTGCACCATTGTTTGTGCACCTGTGTGCACACTGCGTGCATGTACTGTACTGTACTGTACCTCACTATATTTGCGAGGACAATTATTTGTTATTTGTTTGTTATTTGTTTCTACCGTAAACATACGGTAGAAACATATTCCTTTTGTCCTTGGATAAAATCACATTTTCTCGTGGGAAGTAGATGTTTCAAATAAACCACTTAACCCTATATTTCATATTTTGGTCGGACCCACGGTTGTCCAGAACCGCCCCAAAAAGGCATCTGCCCGGGCTCTGGACCAGGCCCCTGCCCAGGCATGCCTGACACAGAACTCCATATATAGGAATAAAGGTACAACAGAGACAGTACACAGAAATATCCGGTTCCAGTCCAAGTAGGCCAGTGCTCAACGGGCACCGCCGTAGAGGCCCCACGGGCCCCTCTCTAGTTCAGAAGAATCCCCATACTTTCGACATGGTTAGACATGTGATGTTAAGGGTTATGTCAAATAGGGAACGAGTATTAGTTGAAGTCAGTGGAAAGTCCTAACGAAATAGGCTAGAAGTGGTTGGGTGGTGGCAGGTGTGGGTGTGGGTGCATATACTGTATGTGCAGTTGAGTTACTGAGCATGAGGTTACAGACCTTGCCTGGCTGGAATCTCTGCCCTGCCATGTAATAGGCTGGGTGTAATGAAACAACAGCATTGATCTCCCATTCTCTCTCATCCAGTTCCTGAAACGGATTAGTGGCAGTGACAAGACTCAGTCACACTCATAATCAAGGTGCTGGCTTCTCATCCCACTTGACTATGAATCTGAGAGAGAAACTAACAAATCCACCTGTGGATTTCTCTCTCTCTCTCCCTCGCACACAGATAGGCACGTGCACACGTACAGTCGCACGCACACGCGCACGTGCACGCCCACGCATGCACGCGCACACGCACGTACATACACAGAGGTTTGACCGACGATGTAAATCCTGGCCGAATCCAGGCTTTCCCATTGCTGTCAAAGGAGCTTATAAAAATTTCCAACTGTGACAACTTTCACATCCTCCCATTCCGGTGAAATCAATCAAATAGAAGTGTCAGTGAGTTACTTCACTCAACATGAACCAATACTATTTATCAGTCACCTTGCAGCTGCCAGCTGGCAGTGATTGATTATGTCTACAGTATGCATTGCAATGCTTTTCTAACAATTCCAAAGTAGTAAACAAATCTCCTACACCTGTTATGGTGAATTATACTGTATGTAGCCTGACCTAAGCAGAGACATTTCTGGTCTAGAGGGGCGGGTCGCGCCTCAGAAATGCGCGCACCCTGATTGGATCTCATCGATCTGTCCGTCACCCCCGGCCCCTCCTCTCCCCCCTAGTGCAGCGCTACGTCACATCATTTAGAGCGACGCCCACCCGGAAGGGTTGACTCACACTTTTAGACTGGTTCAGCCCACGGCTTTTTCCAGGCTTTCATCTTTCGCGCAGACGAAATGAAAGCCTGGGTATCGAGGCTATACTGTATGTGACTGTCTCAGAATAATACCAAATACATAATATCAAACACATTATAACATTACCAAATACACAGTAACATAATAATATAAAATACACTGCAACACTAACACACACATTATAACCTTACCAAATACACAGTAGCATTACAAAAACACTGATATAAAATACACTGTAACAATAGCAATATCAAATACACCAATAATTCGAGGCATACCGGCATACCGCTTTGAAAAGTGGCATGCCGCTTTTCAAAGAAGCATGCCACTTTGAAAAGCGGCATGCCGCTTTGAAAGCAGCATACAACTTTGAAAGCAGCATACAACTTTGAAAGCAGCATACAACTTTGAAAAGCAGTATGCCGCTTTGAAAAGCGACATACCTCTATCCTTCAAAGCGCTTTGAAAGCGGCATGCCAATTCGGCATTGAAAAGCGGCATGCCAATTCGGCATTGAAAAGCGGCATGCCAATTCGGCATTGAAAAGCAGCATGCCAATTCGGCATTGAAAAGCGGCATGCCAATTCGGCATTGAAAAGTGGCATACCGTGGCATTGAAAAGCGGCATACCGTGGCATTGAAAAGCGGCATACCGTGGCATTGAAAAGCGGAACGTCGCTTTAAAAGCGGCGCGCGGCATTGAAAAGCGGAACATCGCTTTAAAAGCGGTGCGCGGCATTGTAAAGCGGAACGTCGCTTTAAAAACGGCACGCCGCTTTAAAAGTGGCACGTAGGGTAGGTACACTCACGAAAACATGCAGTAATCCTGGTCTCTAAACTGCCTCCCCCTGGCCAGCTGGGGCACCTGATGGAGGGGAAAGGAACTGGTTGGAATAACGTGTTCCTTCCATGTGACGCGCTACGTCCAACCAGGGGAACTCCCCATTGTCAGGTGTAAAGGAGCGACTTCAACTCCTGAGGAGCGACTTCAATGCTGCACGCCGCTTTTACAGCAGCGTGCCGCTTTGAATAGCGGCTTTTCAATGCGGTGTGCCGCTTTTAAAGCCAATAAAAATGAAGCTCACCCTTTTGATTCCCATTGCTGCATCGTCTTTTAAAAACAGGTGGTTCTGATTACAAACTAGTAGTAAACTACTCCGTTTTTAATCTCATTCAAGATGACATCCAGACAGTGTATTACTCGGTTTAAAATGAATCATCACGCTAAAATATGTATCTGAAAACATTATACGGTAGAAATAAGCCACATAGCAGTAAACTGGTAGAGCTGGCCGACTATCTGACTTGTAAACAATCAAAGTGCATGCGTCCTGTGTGTAGCTTAGCTACCGTGCCATCGCCTGAAGGGATGCGACACTGATTGGTTCAGAAACTTCAGAGCCAGCGTTTCAAACTGAAACGTCAAAATAAAATGCCCAAACCAGAGCCCGTGTGGTGTATTCTGTGGTGTGGTTTATTTGGTGCAGTAATAGTATGGGATGGATGCGTGGTTAGTTAAGAGTCAAGACCAGTGAAGGACAGGCACACAAGCACAGTGCTGTGGTGGGCTCAGGTCACAGTGAGGTATGATGAGCAGTGCTGTGCTGTGGTGAGGTCAGGTCACAGTGAGGTATGATGAGCAGTGCTGTGCTGTGGTGAGGTCAGGTCACAGTGAGGTATGATGAGCAGTGCTGTGGTGAGGTCAGGTGTAGTGAGGTATGATGAGCAGTGCAGTGCTGTGGTGTGGTGAGGTCAGGTCACAGTGAGGTATGATGAGCAGTGCTGTGGTGAGGTCAGGTCACAGTGAGGTATGATGAGCAGTGCTGTGGTGGGGTCAGGTCACAGTGAGGTATGATGAGCAGTGCAGTGCTGTGGTGAGGTCAGGTGTAGTGAGGTATGATGAGCAGTGCTGTGGTGAGGTCAGGTGTAGTGAGGTATGATGAGCAGTGCTGTGGTGGGGTCAGGTCACAGTGAGGTATGATGAGCAGTGCAGTGCTGTGGTGAGGTCAGGTGTAGTGAGGTATGATGAGCAGTGCTGTGGTGAGGTCAGGTCACAGTGAGGTATGATGAGCAGTGCTGTGGTGAGGTCAGGTGTAGTGAGGTATGATGAGCAGTGCTGTGGTGGGGTCAGGTGTAGTGAGGTATGATGAGCAGTGCTGTGGTGGGGTCAGGTGTAGTGAGGTATGATGAGCAGTGCTGTGGTGGGGTCAGGTCACAGTAAGGTATGATGAGCAGTGCAGTGCTGTGGTGAGGTCAGGTCACAGTGAGGTATGATGAGCAGTGCTGTGCTGTGGTGAGGTCAGGTCACAGTGAGGTATGATGAGCAGTGCTGTGCTGTGGTGAGGTCAGGTCACAGTGAGGTATGATGAGCAGTGCTGTGCTGTGGTGAGGTCAGGTGTAGTGAGGTATGATGAGCAGTGCTGTGCTGTGGTGAGGTCAGGTCACAGTGAGGTATGATGAGCAGTGCTGTGCTGTGGTGAGGTCAGATGTAGTGAGGTATGATGAGCAGTGAGGCTGCAAAATGTCCCAATAATAAAACAGACAGCCCCCTTTTCCTCTTAGGAGCAGCGAGGCAGCAAAGCTTGTCCCCGACCCTCTGACACCAGCACACACTTTAACACATATCACAGAGATATAGTGAAGAGAGAGAAAGCTGGAGGTGGGGGGGGGGTATTGCCCGGGGAAAGGAGTGTACACTGTACAGACCATTTACAATTACAATTTTGGCATTTATCAGACGCTCTTAATCCAGAGCGATTTATAGTAAGCAAGAACACCAACACATGGTAATATCAAATACATAAAACATAGTCATACGGAAGCCAAGAACCTAGCATATGTCTTAACAATAGACAATCTGTACAGTAAAGCTATGTAAGTATACACTAAACTAGAGTGCTATGTCTACATATCAATGCTATCTAAAATTACATAAGTTTAGCCTTTGCATATGCCTGTACGTGACTATAAGGTCTCAAACACGCACGCACGCACGCACGCACGCACGCACGCACGCACGCACGCACGCACGCACGCACACACACACACACACACACACACACACACACACACACACACACACACACACACACACACACACACGGTATGTGAGAGTGAGATTATAATAACAGGGCAGATGGCGTAGATCATGGTAATTAGCAGCCCTGTTTGTCTCTAACACTATCACTGCAACAGACAGTGCTGCATGCTGCTGAAAAGGAGAAGGAATCGGAACCATACAGTAACAACCATGACACTGTGACCATACAGTAACAACCATGACACTGTGACCATACAGTAACAACCATGACACTGTGACCATACAGTAACAACCATGACACTGTGACCATACAGTAACAACCATGACACTGTGACCATACAGTAACAACCATGACACTGTGCGCAACCGACACAGACACACCCAATCAGCTCTCCCCCGACAGTAGAGCGTCGCAGTCCCGCCCCCTTTCAGAAAGACGAGTGGCCCAGGAAATGATTCGCCATGCATTTTCTCCATTTCAAAAAGTATTTATATAAAGGCGGACAAAGCCAACTCGGATCGTGACAAATCATGACAATAATTACAATGTTTTGGGCCGATCAAGTAATTTATAAGAAGAAAAATGAAACAAAAAGTGTTTTACCCTGTCTTTATTTTCTTCTTTCTAATTATTTGATCGGCCCAAAACGTTGCTTTATTGTCATGATTTGTCACGATCCGAGTTGGCTTTGTCCGCGGCGTAACCGTCTTTATATAAATACTTTTTGAAAAGCCTATGGAGAAAATGAAAAAGGGATCGTTTCCTGGGCCACTCATTGTTCTGAAAGGGGCTGTGACGCTCTATAACACTCTTCAAGTAGGACTGATCATGCTTATGTTCTCTCTGTATAATTGCCTACTACTGTATGTTAGAACATGAACACTGCTGTGGAACATTAACAATCTCTCTTCAGGCTATTAGCGTTTTCATCACACATATACAGTACTGTAGTTTTGAACATTACATCATTATTCTTTTATAATCCTATAGCTGGCTTAATTCCTCGGATCATGGCGGTTTTTATACTCCAATACAGTTTGCGTGGCGTGCGCAAATCTCAGCCACGACCCGCCCCTCTAGACCAGAAAACCTGCTATGTAACACGTTAGCTCAGGCTATACAGTAAGTAGCACAACATTTCCCCCCTTAGATTCCTTGGGTCCGGACGAGGCGGATCGTGGCCCCTGGGCCACCAACATGCAAAGATCAATTATCAATTAATTCCCATCCCTAATAGTGACATCACAATATCATTCCCCTCCCCTAACATCAGCCCTCCCCCTTTATCATACAACAACAGCTGTGGGTACGGCTTCAGTTCAGGTGGATCACCACCCATCACCGTCCACCAGGCAAACTCTGGCATACTTAATGAACTGGTGGGCGTGTCCACATAAAGACACTATTTTAACAAATGCTGTACACTTTTTTGGGAAAATAATCTCCTTTCTCCTTATATAATAATAATACCTGATGATGATGTTTTTGGGTGGGAAAAAATCATGGCACTCCATCTTTAACATGCTGAAGATAATAGTCACAACAACCATGATTTGGAATCCCAACACAGGCCATCGCTGTTATTTTCTTTTCTCTGAATTGCTGAAAGACATTAATATTTGTTTTCAAAGTGAAGAATATGCAGATGCTGATGCTTGTATACATCTATCATGACTGTAAATCTAATGGATTAATTCCCTTGCAAATGAAAGCATAAGGAAGATCACCGTTATTTCCCCAGTGAGGAATAAAAGAGCAATAAAGAAGAACAATAATACTAGTTGTACATGAACACTACAGGGATACAGTAGTCTAATTAAGTCTCGTGCAGAGGGGGCGTCAGCGTGCCGAACGGGAAGGGATGGGGCCGCCGGGGCAAGCGCGCAGGTGGCCCCGGTTGAAAAGAATAAATAAATAAAGGAAAAATATATCATATAATAAAATACAAAAACACGTCTTTTCCCTAAATGTTTGTGGTTTCTCGATTTACTGTAACTACTACTACACTACTGTATTGTACACATTTGACAAAAACAGAGAACCCTGAGCTTACACAGGTCAGAGGCAGGTCTTGTGTGAATCATGGATGCTTTATGAGGCCATCCATTTGAAATACTTAAGTTTGAAGATATACAGTATATCAGGGTTCGCCAATTAATTTTCCTCAAGGGCCATATTTCACTACGGTACCAGGCTGGGGGCCGAGTCGGCACGCGCGAGGTCGAGATCTTGCCCTGAAATTAATGTTCAGGGCAAGACCCCATTTGAAAAGGACCCCCAGTTTGACATGCAGAGGCTACTGACCCCAATTTAATGCCATTTATATCTGGGACCCCCTCCCAAATTCTTCCGTGGGCCACAAGGGGGCGCTCCGCGGGCCGCAGATGGCCTGCGGGCCGCTAATTGGGGAACCCTGCAGTATATGATGAAAGGGATATCTGGACAATGATACTGCACTACACAAAAGACAGCAATATATTCTGGACAGTAGTGAACAGAGTCAGATATAGCAGTAAATATATACAGTATACAGTGTATATATCACATATGCCATCATATCAAATTGACACTGTTACTTCATAATAAATACATAAAAATATTCTGATCCCTTGAAAACTGCAATTGTCACTGTAGACCAGGGGTGCCCACACTTTTTTGACTTGAGAGCTACTTTGAAAATGACCAGCTCAACAAGATCTACCCACCGAAGAAAATATAATTCCACTGCTGAAAATACTGTAGTTTAAAAATGTACCTGAGGCGGCTTTGGAATAGCGGAGCTGGCGTTATGTATAAGACAAATGCACTTAAAAATATTCAATATATATTCAATATTGCATTATGGGTTTGAGCTGACAGGCCCAATCAATCAATCAAGTCAACTTAATTCAAGTGGCAGATGCCTAAAAGTATTTTTTATCATAGACATCACACATTGCGCACACAACTCATTCGGTTCTGAATTATTGTATCCGTCCTGTCATTTCTCCTGAATTAAGAGAGTTCACTGTCAGTCACAGTCACAGTTCAGGCAAAGCGTCTCATATATGCTAGAGGTCTGTGAGGTTAACCCGTCGAAACGAACATGTCAGCATTCATCAGCAAAGTGCACTGAGGACCAAATAAAGCTGACGTAGAGAGAAAGTCGCTCCCACATGTGCAATTGAGGTAGACTGCTTATTTAGCTCTACCGTACGCTGTAGGTGCGACAGTTTATAGCTTATGCGGCACTCATTTGTAGCAAACCAGACAATAGATAGATAGAGGTATTGCAGATCAATCAGAGATTCATGACCTTGTTTGTGTGTGGTCACCGCCTGCGGCCTGCACGCACGCACGCAAGCACGCACACACGCACGCACACACGCACACACACACACACACACACACACACACACACACACACACACACACACACCCCTCCAACTCTCCACTACTTTATTGACCATTGAAGGACAGCATAGGTAGGAGATGGCTACTGTCGGACAAAAACATGGGAAATATGGTTCCCATAGTAACATCACGTTGTGTTGGCTCAGTGTGCTGAGGGTCTTACTGAGAAGTCGGATATAAATACACTATAGATGCTCAACTACTGCCTTAATGCCTGTTATTGGCATAAGAACTGGAATTCAATGGCAATCAGTGTTGCTGGTTATGGACAGAGTTATTTCTTTGAATTATCACTAACGTTCAGCAATGTCAGAATACAATTCTGATCCACATTAACATTAATGGTCTCCACCAGGCCGAAGGCATGGGGAGAGAGTATGTTTTGCACTCTGTCCGTGTGTGTGTCCGTGTGTGTGTGTGTGTGTGTGTGTGTGTGCGTGCATGTGTGCGTGCGTGCGTGCGTGTGTCCGTACGTCTGTTACCACCGTTAACTCAGTCGGTGCCAAATTTTGCACGCACACTCCCAACGATGAACCTCTGACCCAAACTTTCCAGAACGGCCTGTTATAGCGCTGCCAGGAGGCAGACTTTTGGAAGACAATTTCTTTTATATTACTCCTCCCAGGGCTGGACTGGGACAAAAATTCGGCCCAGGCATTTTCACGTGAATTTGGCCCAGACTGGCCCACCACAACCAGCGTGCAGATAGCAGAAACTCTACCGCCCGCTCCGTCGCGGCACACACAAACAAACAAGCCCTAATACCACCACTTTTACAGAACAACATAGGCCTAAAATAAATGATACAAACCAACAGACAACTACACAACCCTTTGTAGAGGGTTTATTTGTCACTCACTGATACAGGTACAGTGAAATTATCATGATGGCACTGGCAGAATGGCAGCACGCCCGGACCTTTCCTGGTGGCCTGCCGCCTATTGGCCTGCCTGCCTGTCAAAAAAAGGTTTAATCATGGCGGCCACCTACGGTCGCGGCCCACTGGGCATTTGCCCGGTATGCCCGGTGGCCAGTCCAGCCCTGACTCCTCCAGATTCTGTCCAAAAATCCTGCAAATCGTTACACACTATCTCTATAGTCATGTGTTCAAGACGGATCTGTCCGATATTTCATATTCCATCCAAATTGGCTAACATTGGCTTTCAAAGTTTGCAGGATTGGCCCGTTTTTAACAAAAAGCCTCAAATCATGAACGCAGCATGCAATTTACTTGAAAACGTTCACGTACCTTCCTACCAGTCTGAGGAATATATCCCACCCTTTTCACATTGGCCTGTTATAGTGCCACCAACAGGTGGATTTTTGCAAAACACATTTTTGGAACAAAATGCCTCAAATCACCCAATTGCCATCCAAGGCGTAAGAAGAAATTGCACCCTTTTCACATTGGCCTATAATAGGCGCCACCAGGAGGCCACAACCTGACCTGCCCCGGTGGAGACCTGTGCCCCGAGGGGCACTTTATCTAGTTTTCTAAATGTATTTCATTGCCAGGGGGGGACAAGGGAAAGTGTCCTGCAGGGACGTGCGGCAGAGAGGCAGGGGCTGAAATTCCGTAGGGCTCTTTTGGACAAAAATAGAGAAAATAGGTGATCTAAATTTCTGCGACGCGTTGTGAACTGATCTGCTATTTTCGGGGCGCGACCCCACACTCTTTATCTACTGGAAATGTGGGCATACGACGTGGATTTAAAAAACAAATGATGTCAACGCGAAATGCATGTGTTCAATTTAAGGAGAGTTCTGGAGAAAAACTATCTCCTGAACGCTGCCTTTGGGTATGGCATGGAAAGGAAAGAGGATACATTTGCATTGCACACCAATTTACAATTTAGGCATTTAGCAGATGCTCTTAATCCAGAGTGATTTACAGTAACAAAAAACATGGTAATACATCAAATACATAAAAAATAGTCATCATGAATCATACGTAAGCTTAAGAACCTAACAGTTCTATATATAGATAGAATATCTATAGATTCAAGAGAAGACACACCTAACCTCGCATCACCAGACTTTTCCAAGACGCAGTACTACCCAGTGCTTAGTGGTCTATAGGTTTACTGGTTTAACCCATTCAGGGCGGTAACCCCTTTTGGTGTTTTAAGCATTATGTTATACTTTAGCTATTGAAAAATAGCAGATCTACAGGCTCATAGCGCGGCACCGAGTGCCGCGCTATGAGCTTGTAGATCTGCTATTTATTTTTAATCGTGAAAGTGTGGCGCAGATGTTTCAATATATATTCCTTCAGAGCACACGTTTTTAACTAAAATCTTTGCTTCTGGGGGGGTCACTGGAACAACATATTTTCAGATGGGGGTCGGCGGCCAATTACATATATTTTTGGGAGTCCTTGACATGGAAATGTTTGAGAACGACTGACATAGAAACCTAGGTTTTTTCAGAAAACTGTCATGATTTAGAAGACATTTGTAGAATCATCCTCAGGTCTAAATGGGTTGAGCACACGTCATCCTCATACACGATATGGATCCAGTCCAGACCAGTATAGGCTACTGCTTGTGTTGTAACTTCTGCACCACCATCAAAGAACAGATTAATTCGTCCTGGTGTCCTGTGATACTGCACTTTTATACTGGATGAATTATAAAGGATGAATTGTAATTTGGATGGAGAAGGTGACAGAGTGTGTACAGTATGTGCCCAGAATATACTGTATGGTAAATGGTGCATTTATAAAGCGCCTTTATCCAAGGCGCTTTACATAGATCAGGTTCGATCCCCGGCCGGGTCATACCCAGGGGGGCAGTCAGCCAGATATTTCGTGAAGCCTCATTTGAAATCGGTAGTTCATATAATGGCCTGTTGTGGCGCTGGACTGGACCCAAAAAGCCCCATAGCTCCATAGAGGCCCATGTATTTTGGCCCAACTTCACCTAGACTGTATTACCTTAATAAACATGGTCATGAATACTTTCTTCTTCCAGTCACTAGTTTAAAGTCTCATTTCTAATGTCATAATATTCTTTTTGGAAAATTATGGTCCCATTAATAAAAAAAATTACCATAAAGTCGCGTATGTTCTGAGGGGCGTGGCTACCGTTACAGTCTATGATCGGGATTCCCCTCCCACTCAAGAGTCTTCTCCTCCCACTCGAGTCAAAATAAAAACCAACGGAGAAGAAGGGGGGAAGTCCCGCCTCGTTGTCTGGGCAGCCAATGACCAGCTGGTACAAAACGGAGCCAGCCAATGGCCAGCTGGTACCAAAAGATGGCGACTTACATCAGGAATTAGCATATCATTACAGGCTTCATTTTACGTTCATGTTAGACCCGGGGAACGCTTTGTCCATATTTTTTACAGTCTATGGTCATACCAAAGACTGTAAAAATTGGACCCAATGCCCAGTTGCACTCAGCATCAATGGGTTGAATTGGGGGTCAAATCAACTAATCAAATGATTCCTGAGCGAGGCACGGCTGCAGCTCACCGCTCCTTGGCTGCGGCTTAAGAGATGGGTCAAATGCAGAGAACAAATTTCACTGCGGTAACGTGTGTGACAAATCGTACAACTTTGACTTTGACTTTTGAGAGGGATCTTAGATTGCCTCATATAAGAACTGTGTGTGAAAAATAAACAAAATCATGGTTTCACTCATATGGATATGAAGAATGAACTGACTGTGATAAAACGCTAGTTATATTAGTTACATTTTCGTTAGAAACAGCCTGCATCAAATACGAGTGACTGACTGTCGTAAACGATACAGAGACACCTCCCCGGCAATATCGCAGAGACAGTTTGTTAATATTTGTACCACGATTCTTGTATGAGACGATTTTAAGATGACCCAATGTTATTCTCCATAGAGAAAAACTTCCACTAACCAGGGGATGAGTGAGCGACATCAGGACTTCGGTGCTCTATAACTGGAGTCTTTTGGTGTTTTAAGCATTTTGTTATACTTTAGCTAGCTATTGAAAAATAGCAGATCTGGCACTCGGTGCCACGCTATGAGCTATTTTTGAAAAATCGCGAAAATGTGGCGCAAATCTTTGAGAATATTGTTTCATGGCGAACTCAAATCTTTGTTTCTGGGGGGTCCCTGGAATAACATTTTAGATAGCCTAGTTTGTTTGAGAACCACTGACATAGAAACATAGGTTTTTTTGAGAAAACTATCAGGATTTACAAGACATTTCTATAAAATCTGGTCTTAGGTCTAAATGGGAATGGCTCAGACGGCATGTTGGAGTCTGTGTTTTAAGAATGGAGTCAATGGACCATGCACTGCTGAGGGAGGGGGAACGAGAGGGGATGATGATACCTCATATACCCCCATGTCACCTCAGCTGGGGTGAAAATACACCACGCGACTGACTGACACTACAAAGAATGTGACATATACCTTCATCTGTTCTATGCACACCACTATAACTATTTACAATAAAGAATTATAAAAGTGGGACGTTTTCCTTTGCGTGGTCAAATCCAAATCTTGCGAGAGGAATATCCTAGGACCTATAGGTCACTTTATATTATTATTAAACAATGCAGTCAATTCAAAATGCATCTACGTATGCATCTAGTAGCCTAATTGGCAGAGCGTATCCCTCTCATTATAATAAAAAAGGCATATTAGTAGCCAAAGCGCCCTGCCTGCCGCCAGAGACAGCCACAGGCAGACCTACAGTGGTCCACACACACTATCTGTGTCATTACTGCTGACCCAGATGGTCTGAAAGAAACACTGTGTGTGTGTGTGTGTGTGTGTGTGTGTGTGTGTGTGTGTGTGTGTGTGTGTGTGTGTGTGTGTGTGTGTGTGTGTGTGTGTGTGTGTGTGTGTGTGTGTGTGTGTGTGTGTGTGTGTGGCTGCACTGCACTGCATTCTGACCATAAGGATATCTGGTATGCTACTGTTGTGCATAGGTGCAGCATAGTCTAACCGAAACAATAGGAACTAAGTTGAGGGCGGTGTGAATAACAAAGGAAACAATAATTGTCAGGAGGGAGAAGGAAGATGACATGAAGGTCATTGTTTGTTGGTGGTGCGCTGTATAAAATTAGCTCTGACTATAGTCTGAGACACAGAGGGTCTCAGAATCTCAGATACAGGCTCATGCTTTAGACCAACGTAGAGTCGGAGGTGATTATAGTTACATCACATGCAGCAAAGTGCACGGACAAAGGAAAGGAGTCCTGCATGCGCAGTCAACTCTCCTCCGAGTCCCACACCGACCGTCTGTGGGTCCATCTCTCTCTCTGATTCTCTATATCTCTCTCTCTCCTTCTCTCTGTCTCTGATTCTCTCTCTCTCTCATTCTCTCTCTGTCTCTGATTCTCTCTCTCTCTCTCTCTCCTTCTCTCTCTGATTCAGTCTTTCTGTCTCTGATGCTCTCTCTCGCTCTCTCTCTCTCTCTCTCTCTCTCTCTGTCTCTGATTCTCTCTGTCTCTGATTCTGTCTCTCATTCTCTCTCTGTCTCTGATTCTGTCTCTCATTCTCTCTCTGATTCTCTCTGTCTCTGATTCTCTCTCTGTCTCTGATTCTCTCTCTCTCTCTGACACACTTGGCGATGCGGTCAGTGAAGGACAGTAAATCTACATGACAGCCTTTCTCTGTCATATTTAGCTGATACTATAATTGCGTAGATGCATCTGACGATATAACTCACACTATGAGAATAATGCACAACAAGGCTGCAAAGGTGCCAGGCTAAGGTATACAGCACCAACAAATTATATGGAGCACAGATAGTTAACTTTTTCTGGAGATGAAAGAAAAACAAGCTGTTCAGGTGAACAGGATTCCATTCCCTTGAGACATTCATTCATCTTGCAACGCTAAGCTAAATAGGCTAATGAACACCGCACATCATAAACATATATTATAATTTCCGTTGTAGCCTATATGCAGACATATGAACCTATAGCTATTGAAACTCTGCCACCGACAGACAGGCAGTCCACACTCAACACATAGGCGTTTAGGCTGCTTGCTAGATTCATTCATTGAGCTTATTTTGTCACATTATGACCTGCTGCTGAGCGTGTGTGTGTGTGTGTGTGTGTGTGTGTGTGTGTGTGTGTGCGTGCGTGCGCGCGCTTACCCTCCGTTGCGAAAGCGCAGTGCAAAAGCAGCAAGAGCAGAATTCCCATAGAAAACACACAGTTTGCAAACATCCCCCTGCCTCCTGCTCCAGCAGCAGCAGCTCTGCTCCACCTGGTCCTGCTGCTGCTCAGACGCCAGCCCTCTCCTCCTCCTCCTCCACCACCTCCTCCATCTATCCTTTGCGGCAATAATAAGCAGCATCCATCGGCAGCACAGTCCACTCTGCCTATTCCCAGTTTGTAAAGATCTGCTAGTGTCCACACACCACCACCACCACCACCACAACTACTCCTCCTCAAACCAGGAGCCATTTGCGTTTCCAGTGGACGAGTTGTTGAAGTTTCGGTCGCGATGAATAATGCATCTGATCAATCCTTTAGTGAGGACAGCTGGAGGCTGTTGTCTGTGATATCGCTGCCTGTCCACGCACGGAGAGGCGAGGGGGCAAAGTGGCATTTGGTGACTGAAATTTTCAATAAATGCGCCCTATAGCTTATTAGCTGCCTGTCGATCTGTCTGTTGTAGCATACTCCTCGATCGGCCCACCCATCCATCAGATCAGCAGCATGTGGCGCAGGGCTGCAAATACAGGGCACCGCCGCCGCGCCGCGGAGGAGTTGACCAAAGGTTTGACATTTTATAGCTGCTGCTGCTACACTGTGTACTAGCCTAGCTCTGCAATAAATCGTCCTCACTAACAATACACAATAAACGATAAAAAAAGGAACACCCATGTGCGTTGGAGCAACATGAAGAAATAGAGATAGATTCAGTCAGTCGAAACCCAATGGTGTCGGTCTGTCTGACTGCCCAACAAATAGGATAATTAGGAGTCGCTGTCCTGTCCCTAATAATTATTGTTGGGGGTATAGTTGTACCGGACGGCGGGCGACCTCTGGTGGCTCTAAGTAGAACACCATGCTTAACTGCTCAGCAGAGGCAAAAACTAAAGACTATCTGATGAGAAGTAGGCTATAGTGTATATTGAGTCTGATTAGAACATGTCCACAACAAAATGTCAATATTTACTCAGAGGACAAATTAACCCTCACAATTCTGCTGTCTAGACTGTATTTGGTTATTACATATAAGGCCCAATACTTTTATAATAGCTACAAATTGATGCAAAACCTGTGAGTGATATCTAGTCATTTGGGGAATAAGCAAGAAATTGAAGCTAGGGTACATCTTGGTCTGATAATGATGTGGTCCACCGTGCATGCTCAGATCATAGCCTATATACATTATAACCGGCCATTTTTCCAAGTAAAGCATACCTATTAGTTATTGAGAGGCGCTATATACAGGTTTAATGTTTGTTTATAGTTCAATGTTTGTTTTAAAAACACCATTGACAATGAAGGGAACATTTTGTCATCGATCTTGTCTCTAACGCAAACATTAAATGCCATTAACAATAAAGATAATTTAATGCTTACTTTGACACCGTTTGTTTTACATCACTATATCATACCGAATTCCCTCCTCAATGTTGTAAGATGATAAGAGCGCCCCTCACTTCACACGGGTGTGATTTTTGATTCAGATCTTACAGAGGCCAGTTTCGAATTGCAGCCATCCGTAGGTGCCCTTTGAGAGCGGTTTTGAAGGAGTCAAGGGATTCACATGTCTTAATGACTGTTGGTAGGGCGTTCCACATTTTGGTGGCATAGGAGCGAAAATAATTTAGTCCCTTGTTTGTGCCGAATCTGGGTTGTACATGGTTTGTTGCACTCCCTCTGGTGTTGTGGGTGTGGACTTCGTTTACATTAAGGAAGTATTTAGACAGGTACATGGGTATCTTGGTGGTGTAACGAATCTTGTGGACCAGACCCATTGCAAGATGCTGTACTCTGTCGTTGACCCTAAGCCATCCCAGCCTGTCAAAGTGGGCAGGGGTGAGGTGGGTTCGGGGGGTGAGGCCAAGTAGGAGCCTGACCAGTTTGTTTTGGGAGGTCTGGAGCCTTGTTTTAAGGGCCTTTGAGGTGCTGTGGTACCAAGAGGTGGATGCATAGTCAAAGAAACCTTGTACGAGGGCTCCTGTTAAGGTCTTCAAGGTGTTTTTGCTGACCAGTGAGGAGATCCTGTAAAGGAATCTTGTTCTTTGATTGACTTTTTTGATTACGTTGGTGGCCATTTTATCACCGGAAAGATTGGCCTCCAGGATGGAACCTAGGTAGGTAATTTGATCTTTTCGTGTGATAATATTGTCACCCACTCTAACCAAGAAGCCATCTGCCTTGCTGAGATTACTATTTGAACCGAAGAGAATGGATTCAGTTTTTCCCAGGTGTAAGGATAGTTTGTTATCAGCGAGCCAGGTGCAGATTCTACCGAGTTCAGAGCTGAGGGTCTTTTCAACCTGCAGTTTGTTCCTGTCCGAGACCAGCAGTGCTGAGTCATCTGCGAACACAATGCTGTGCGATTCAAATGGCCGTATCTTTTGTAATTATAATCAAAATCAACAAAGTAACTTCTAACGTTTTCAAATAAATGCAGTGGAACAAAATATTTGGATTCGAGATGTAGTGGAGTAGAAATAAGTAGAAGTATTGAAACTTTGAAATACTCCAGTGGTGTCAGGTTAAGATGAGTTATAAACATGGAATACATAGCAAGTTATGAAGTATTATAATACTTGATATTATAAGTCATTACATTAACGTTTATAATGTGTTATGATTAAGCTTATAAAGTATAATGATTATTTATCAGAGCTTATTGTCACGGTAGGCAGAAGGTAGAACCCAAATGCAAGAGCCACAAGCAAGAAAGTTCAAATTAACTTGTTTATTAAATAAACAAAAGTAAAGCTTACAACAAAGTAGCACTGCAAACAGCAAAAATCAGGAAGTCCAAAAAGCTAACTGTTCAAAAGTACAAACACCCAAAAGTCAACAGATTGTCCAAAACTTACAATAACCACAAAGTAGAAAGTCCAAGATGCAAACCTCTTGGCACGACGCAGAAATCAGAGTAACAGAGGAACTACAAGGAACATGAGGGAAAACACAAATAATGTTCTGGCAGTGTGTCCACTGAGGGGACAGGCACACTGTATCGCGCAGACGCGCCAGAAGAACCTGAAGCCCTTCTTCTTCGTGGGGTTTTTAGACAGCTGGTGGATGGAAAATAAGCTCCACCTCCGCAGCTGACTGACGCGGAGGAGAGCGTTTCCGGGAATATGTGTTGCGTCAGTCAGCCACGGAGGTGGAGCTTCTTTTCCATCCACCAGCTGTCTAAAAACCCCACGAAGAAGAAGGGCTTCAGGTTCTTCTGACGCGTCTGCGCGCGACAGTGTGCCTGTACTGTGTGTGTGAATGAGTCCAGTTTTAAAGGGAGCAGGTTGATTGGAGAAGTGATCACAGGTTTGTAAATGGACAAGGAACTGCTGGGCTGATGAGGGGGTGGGGACAGGTGAGTAACTAGGACATAGGCCCAATCCCAATCCACTCCCTTGCTGACTCAATGAGCCCTCACTGACTTAGCTGCGCGTTCATGTGAAGTCTGCGATGCATTTGGAGGGTGAGGTGACAGTCGCACAAGCGTCAAAAAAGTTTCAACGTTTCTTCTGTCGTCAAGGCAACGTGAGACGTCGCAAAGTGCTGTCCCATTCCTTTTATACCCATTTTGGAGCCTTGGAGCCTATCACCCTCAAGCACTTACAGCTGACGTCACTAAAGTCAATGAGGGTCCAGGGCTCAGGGGTTGAGGGAGGCAATTGGGATTGGGCCTTAGAGAAGGCATGTGTGTGTGGGAGTGGCTGACAGGGAGACATGGTCTGTAGACCATGACACTTATAAGATATTATAATCTTCTCATGAACATGCATAATTATATTTATAAGAGTGTTCATAATGCATTATAAATGTATAAATATAAATTATAAAAGTGTTACTGAATTATTTCTACCTGTTCTAACAGATTGTCTCTCTTGCCATCCGTCTCTTCTAGATGCTCCACGGGAAGCATGTGATGGTGCATGTGGGAGGCAGGCTGGGCCACGCTGCCAGACAGTGGTGGAAAAAGTACTCAGTTGTTACTAAGCAAAAATATGTAATTGAAAAAGTACAAAAGTATCTGCATCTAAATGTACTTAAAGTACTAAAAGTAAAAAGTACTCATTGTGCAAAATGTCCCATTTCACAAGTTAAAAATGTGTGCAATATCTTTTGAAAATAGCCAATCTACAAGCTCACAATGCGCCGCGTTACGAGTCGACGCATTGTGAGCTTGTAGATCAGCTATTTTCAAATTGACAAAATGTAAAGGGTTATAGTGGTTAATATATGTTTTCTAATCAAAATTAAAATCTCCAAAGTAACTAGTAACTAAAGTTTTCAAATAATTGTAGTGAAGTAAAAGTACAAATTTTTGGCTCTGAGGTGTAGTGGAGTAGAAGTAAAAGTACTGGAAATTGGAAATACTCAAGTAAAATACAAATTCCTCAAAATTGTTCTTAAGTACAGTACTTAAGTAAAAGTACTTTCCACCACTGCACGCTGCAGGGCTTCCTGCACAAGGCCGACCCCATGCGAGTGCTGTATGAAGATAGTCCATATCACCACGGGTATGGCTTTACACTTCATTATAAGTCAGTTGGATGTAAATGTCTGCTTATGGTAAGTCTCAAAATCGTTTTTTCCCTCCTTTTCAACATATTTTAATTCGATTTATTAAATAATCAGACATGGCATGAAAGCAATTAATGTGACCAAAATGGTCTAGCCTGTATATGACCTCTGGACACTTCTATCACCATAAGAGTATAAGGTAAATAGGTAGTATAGGCTTCTTGTATTTGATGATGTAGAGTAGACTAGAGCTACACAGTAGTGTTCTGGTCCTGTGCATGTTGCACATCATTCACACCAAGTAAGCCTATCACATTTCTATTGCATCTCTATTTTTTGTGGCAAAAATGAAGAGAGTTTACATACAACCAACAAATAATAACAATCTTATATTTTGACCGTTAACTGAATGGTCATTATAAAGTTTAAGCTATTGCACATAAATCTCATTCCATCCTGAGACGACACAATGTCTACTTTCTCCACTACATTTAAACAGTTAACTGTAGTAACTGCATGTATAAAATGATACTAGAGCATCAGGCCCCAGTGAGCCACACTGGCACTGCTAATACTGTAGGTGCAATGCTCACTGGACACCCTTTTGGATATAAAGAGGTTTACACATTGATTAGGCATTAAGGGTGCTGTTAGGTAAATGGTAAATAGTGTATTTATATAGAGCCTTCATCCAAGGTGCTTCACATAGATTGTGCATTACATTCACCCATTCACACACCGATGGTGGAGGAAACCATGCAAGGCACCAACCTGCTCATCGGGCGCGACTAGGGGTTCAGCGTCTTGCAATGCTAAAGGACACTTCTTTTAACTAACATTTTCAAACACTTTTAAGATTATTCAAAAACAGCTGTCTGCTTGTATATCTGCCATTTTTGAATAGCCAACTCAAAATTGACACAAATGCTTTCCCGGTGGTAAATTTCGACCTTTAAAGGTTCTCGCAAACACGAAGAAAGAGGTAACGATAATGAATGTCATTTATGATCCATAGGAGTCTACCAGCCTGATACCAAGACACTGACCCCTCCAGAAGTAGGGGCCGACATGAATGAAGAGCGCCCCAGGATGAGGTGGAGGAGGGGGTTCAAGGGCCATTGATAAGCACTACCGAGATCAGCACCAACCACCTAGAGGAGTCTGACCTTGACCTGCTGACTAAGGAAGGACATGGCAATTCTACACAGATAGTGGTAGGTGAATATTGTAGTACAGTGCAGTACACTATTTATGAGCAGTTAGAACAGAACTTACCGAGTCTAGAGTGTTTCTCAAACTGTGGGGTTGACACTGGTGGGCTGTGACGATACTGCAAGTGGGGCGTTACAGTATATGGAATCCCACCTCAGCTCCAGGAAAACCCTGCTGTGATTGGCCGTTAGTCGCTGTGATTGACAGTTCTCGTTTTTGCAACTATGCCTAAACCTACCTAACCTCAATAAAACTATGCCTGCCTGGGAACCAATCAGACACATTGTTAGGCGGGTCCTGGAGCTTTGGTGGGGTTCCAAATTGCGTGCAAGTGGGCCTCCAAATATTTGGATTTTTTTTTCTTTTTAAATTACCATTCAAATAAACATGCTCTGAGAATGCACCCATCTACATTTTTGGACCAATGGACTTCTACAAGTTACTGTCCACCACTGGCTTCAGCAACAGAGTCTTCGTTTGACAGGAGACAGGACATTGATCACATCTGCCAGCAGAGAGCTGTGGGTGCATGGACATCGATGTGATGGAAGAGGGCAGCTGGAAGGTCCATATAGCTACCACAGCAGTATGGACTCTGTTCATGAGATAAGTTTGAATAGTCTTTTTCTTCTGTATATAAAGTGGCCAATGGAGGAATACATGAGAAAAGTGAAAATGTATAGAAGGCAAGATTGGAATTGTCGCAATCTTAATTCAGGGAATCGATTTTACTTCCAAACTGAATAGAACAAAGACACACTGGGACTGAACTCAATACTCAATAACTTAGGGTGTGTTTTCCTTCACAGGTTTGATGGCCAACTTTGACCCCAGCCTATCCCAAAACTCCACTGTACTTTACTGTGACAACGGTAAGATTAATTTAATACATACATTAATGGGGAGACCAACGTTGAAAGCAACCCACAGAAGACATACATTTGTACTGTACAGGGAGATGCTGTAGTGTAGGCTACAGTCAAAACACAGTGAAAATCCTTCCATTCTCAGCGTTGAATGAACACTTAATATATTTAGCAGATCACTGTAGTAGTTGTAGTACTCCTCTTCTTCCACAGGGTGTCATCCAAGGATCAGAACAGATTTTTTAAATGGGCTCAAATCTGTACATGCAAGTTGCTTGCCCACTGCATACATAGTGTGCTAGGAATTGTTGAGTGTCTAACTATCAACAGTGTATTTAAAACAAATCACTTAGATTCTATAAAAAAATAGTGCTCTGCCTAACTTTCTAACAAGCATTTATGCTGAAAAGACCAATCACAAAATCAAAAGGATTGCAGCAATATTTTTTTTTAATTCAAAGTGAATCTTAACAATAATACACCATAAAGTCTTATTTTGACACTCACCAAAAGAGTCACCTGGAAAACCCGCTTAATGTGACAAAGTAGAGAAGGCTTGGTCACACCTAAATCACTGAGAACTAGAGAGGAACCACTATCGCAAACTGTAGAGACATCACATCCAGAGTTAGTTTTCCCAGTCCTCATACTGTAAATATTGCACAGTGCAATTGCTACATGGCAAACTAGTGTAGCACAAAAATACAAAAGCAAATTAAACAAAATGGAAAAAACAAAGCCACAAAAAAAATCTACTAAAACAGTAACAGTTCAGATTTAATTATCAAGTCTATTTGATGAGTAATTTAAATAGATGATTCCATAACTTGCAGTGAATTAACTTTGAAATAGATGCATATGACCAGAAAACCCAAAAGACCAAACCAAAAACAAGGATTGAAGAGTAACACAGTAGCACATAGGACTTATATAGACCCTGAATTCATTTATCTTATACCACAGCAGTGGATTATTTTCCTCTTATAACAAAATCATAACCTTTATTGTAATAATTTCCTAAACTGCTGTTCATTATTATTATTTTTAATCTGTTAAATGTTTCACAAAATGAAGAAAGAAAAAAAGTCTTGTTAATAGTGGACATTTTTTTGAAAAGAAAATCAAAATGCTCTCCTCTTGCATCCATATTTTCTTTTAGGTGTGGGAGAGCTTGTGCAGGCGCATTGCTGGTGAATACCTTTACAGGAATCAAAATACAGCTTACATTTTGCATGCTTATTATTGGATAACTAGATAACCATTTCAAGCAGTAATCTGCCAAGTTCATGCCGTGTTGTTATAAGCTTTCTTTCCCAAACCAAAGTATCAGTGTGAACAGTAAAGCATGGAGCGGGGAGAAAAAAAAATCAAAAACACCTGTGTCCACATAATATCAGATTCAATACTTGACTTTGCAGAGAAGCAATGATAACAATCTCCTGGACAAAATATCGAAACATTCTGAAACGCATTAAAACATCCAATCGTCA
This sequence comes from Protomyctophum parallelum, assembly GCF_964188405.1. Taxonomy (NCBI): domain Eukaryota; kingdom Metazoa; phylum Chordata; class Actinopteri; order Myctophiformes; family Myctophidae; genus Protomyctophum; species Protomyctophum parallelum. Next base: position 51,334,534 of record NC_139699.1, on the reverse strand, counting down.
GACTGTACTCATCACGGGCATGAGCCAAGGCTCTTCTGATACTAAGTTTGTTAAAGTTGTACATAAGGAAATCTATGAGGCGATTCCATCCAAGTATAATAATACAGCTACTGTCAATAATGGATATTTTAGCCTTATGCTTAATATACTTGTCGCTTACTGAAAACAACAGTTCAAAATACAGTGTTGCATCTTGTAAGCTTGTGAGCATGACGTCACATGACAGTAGTATAAATCAGGCTTTACTTGTATGGAAAGGTGGAAAGGTGAGCGAACCACTTCTTAGGCAGACACAAGTGACTCCGGTGTGCATGCAAAGTAATATGAAGTTTAGCATGGAGATATCTAAGAACACTTAGTGGTGCAATGACCGCACAATGTAAAGTATTGCATTTTGCTATTCAGTCAGAGTGACCATCTAAAAGATTAGTATTAAAAGTTGTGTGTGTCTCGCAGAGAGGTTTGGTGGCAGGCAGCCGTCTAAAACAGGTGAGACCACCACAGCCCACTCCTCTCCTGTTATTTCAAAGAAAATAAGCACAGCAGAGGAGTATAATGTCCCTGGAATGACACCACTATTATGTTGTATTTCAATTTGTCTTATGTCTATGATTAGCTTTTTTTTTTTTACACCCCCCACCCCACCCCTCCCCAAGTGGCCGTTACGACTGGTAACTACATGACAGATTGTTATTGGATGGCCAATCTTTGTCCTCGGTTCAAGCAGATTGTTGTTGGAAGAAACCACACCGCTGGCGGTCGGTGCCCCCCCCCCCCCCCCCATCTCCAATTCTACCACTTTCAGAAATCTCAAGGCACAAATACAGTGCTACTCACACTGTCTCAGTTATCAGTACAGGAACATAGGAACGATGGCCAAAGATTTGCATTGACAAACACCATCTTGATATGAGACACTCGTAAAGGGGAGAGCGAGCCAAACCAAAAAGGCAGTTCAAAATTCACAAATTGTGGAAAGAATATTGAAGCCTGAAATAACATTGAATGGATAAAAGGGGGCTGCAAAAAGGGCTGTTTTGAAACAGAGAAGGGGAAGAAATGTGATAAAAACATGATTTTTTGTGGAATAAATACCTTCGGGCGAAAATCTTTTCAGACACATTGGCTAATCAACCAAGCCCCTTTCAGGCCTACTAACAAGTGCTTAGTGGTGTGTGTGTGTGACTTAGGGAAACTTGTTACAGAAGCATTTCACTGAACACACTGAATATATATTCTGCCATCTCACAGTGCCCCTGCAATACAAACAAGAGTACTGCTAGTATACGGTATACATACATACTGTAACAACCACAATGAAAACGTTAAATCAATCCTGCAAGCTACAGCTTCAGCCTACAAAACGGCAATATGAAAACATACAAAAATTAAGTTACATCGATACATCATTTATGAGCCCAAAAAGGTTAATAAGGATAAAATACTGATGCAAAAACACACTCCCAAAAAAAACGACAAATGCAACTAATGTCCATCATCAGCAATACAGTAGTTACAATGACACTCCAAACATGAAAGCAGAACACTAAAATCAAAACCACTTCTATTTCAGATAATTAGGGCCCTATAAAAAAAATAGGAACGCTAGGTTTAAAACTCAGAGAAATCCCCTAATTTCACAGCTATTGAAGTGGCAATCATCATATAGCAGCTTATCTATGATACATTAAAAAAAAAGAAAAAAAAGACACGACTTATTAATCGCCCGAAAAGCTAGACAAAGCCTCAGCCTCATTTTTTAAATACCATTTTTAATTTAACCCCATTTATATGACTACAGTTTACTTGAGGTCTATGCAAACAGAATAGCTACCTTGCTAAGGAAATCAATTACAGTCTTTGGTGCTGCACAAGCAACTTCATTTTGAAAGTAAAAGACAAAAATGTACGCACATGACTAGTAAAAACAAACGACAAAAAAATTCACACAGTATATACTGTATATATTCTCCCTGACGGAATGTATAAAATAAGCAGTCGACACCAATAAGCCTTAAAACAAATGGTATAATGTAAAGGGAAAAGTTAACTTCGTCACACATGCATAAATGAGATAATTGCACACAGTTAACTCACACCTTATCAAGCGTCTGCACTAAATAGACTAGCTCTATAATATTATGTCCATATATATGTGTGTATCAAATACTGCATGGTCTGCTCAGGCTTAGAAGATCCCATACCGTGAATGAGTTTGCATTTTTGTCCTCACCTAATCAAAGCCATGCCCACCACACTTCTAAAACATCTATAAAACAAAGTGAAAAGACACTCAAAATGAAAACACAAAGACGAAGAAACCAAAAAACAAACAAATCAACAACTATTTAGATTGTATTGCAGTTTCATTAAACAGTACAAATACTGTTAGTAGTAAGAGTTTCACTAAATAGAAATTGATTATCAAATATTAAGCTATACTCAATACTTTTTGTACGTTTTGTACACTAGTCATTCGGGGAGGGAGAACAAAACAAAAAAACGAAACGTTTAAAACGGACACAGCAAGCATTCGCAACAGCAAAGCATGCCGTCCTTCGAAGAACAGAACTACACACCGACATACACTTAATCCAAAAAATGAGCACCGTTATCCACGATACATCACGTCCATGCAGGCTATGCATGGACATATACACATGGGCATATATATATACTGTCTCACACATAGGATGCATCGACTGATTGGAATTTCAAGTGCTGCAGTCCGGTACATTAATATTCATGTATATAGTCATATATAAGAAGTAACATTAACAACCTCAAATATATAAGGCACTATGGCTGGGGACAATTATACGATGCAGCGAGTCTCGTGACATGAACACTACGAGCAACGTCTACGTACAGGTACGCGTCTCTCCGCTTTACATTTTTCTGCTCATGCAAGAAACACATGCAGGAACAACCCTAGTTAAATCGGTTAAGTGACTCGACATTGCAAACACCGAAAGGACACCGAAAAAAAGTACAAATACTTCAAACGCAGTACAACAACACACACCGTGGACAACATGTGCATCTGTCAACCTAGAGACTGGGGATGGCTTTACAAATATGGATGTGTCTTGCACACGTAAGAAGGCAATATAGAAAAATAGCTGGGAACAGGGGTGCAAAGTTTTAACTATTCAACACCGCCCCAATTATTTACCTGTTTTGAGGAGTATTCATAGAAGATCCAATGCAAAGGTATATCAAATGTGCAAAACACATTGAGTGTGAGTTTCTTATCTACACATTCATACATTCAGTCATTCATACATTTTTTCCTTCTTTCCCCACCCTGCTTCCCTCTCCACCACCAGAACTTTCTCCTCTCTCTCTCTTTTTTTTTAAAGCTTAAAGTTCAATTACACCCAAGTCTACATGATTAAAAAAAATAGCTTGCTTTCTCTGTGGTTGTGCCATGGCTTTGGAAATGAAAACCATGTTGTTTGTGTTTTCGCAGAGGATTCGCCCTGCTTGCTGCTCAGCCCTCAGACGGTGCAAGGTGTATCTGGGGGTTCCGCCGTGGGTGAAATGCCCGCCGCCGGCACTTAGATGTAGGGGTACTGGTTGATTTTGGTGGGGCTGAGAGGGAAACTTGTGTAGGCCGGCGAGGCGATGTAGGAGTGCGGGGGGAAAAGGGGCTTGAACGGGCCCTGGTGGTGCAGGGTGGGGGACGGCAGCAGCCGGTGGTTGATGCCCACTGTGACCTGGTGCACGAGGCCCCCCGGGTGGGAGATGCTGTAGGAGGGCTGGAGGACAGGGCGTGAGGACCCAGGAGAGGCCAGGATGTGGGCAACCGGTGCACCAGACGTGGGATAAGACAGCAATGTGGGCTGGGAGTGCATGGGGTGGCCCCCGAGGTGTGGGTGGGGGGCCGTAGTGTGGTTTGGGCTGCCGTGGGACAGCGTGAAGGTGTGCCCATGCATGGTGGGGGGGATGTAGGCCTGCGGTCGCCGGTGGGGGTAATTTCCGTTCCACTCCTGGTGGCAGGAGCCGTAATGCTGCACCTGAGGAGGAGACGATAAACATCATATACATGGTCCTCGTAAAAAAACAAAAAACACACACACCGCATGTGGCACGGTGGCGTGCCCACCGTCGCAGAGTTTAATAATTTGGTGTCCATGACATCAATATGGCCAGTGTTCGGCCGGGTGTTGGCCTCACATACAGGAATAGCCAGGCTACACATGGCGAAATGTTTGTGATAGCCTACATGCGCAATAGCGAGACAGGACATTAAATCTTGATTTTAATTAAATAACTCTGTCTCTCTCCGGTTTTATAGACTTTAACAGCAACATTGGGCTAATCATCAATCATCTGATCATCTATCTCGATACAGTCGACACGACAGACAGACAGCAGTGCTGTGAGCTATGAGCACAGCTGTCCTGTGCTCTCATTGGCTGTAATACAGGACTTCTCTGGACGCGATTGCAAACCATTTCATACTGTAAGATGTCCAGTCGGGAGAGAGCCAAATATCAACCCTGCTTGATATTCAGAAACGGTTGGGAAGGCGTCGGCGAGCACTTTTATCGGCGCTATATCTTCTCGCAGAGCCTTTCACACACAGCGAGCAAAACCTTCGGCGATCAAAGCCCGATCTTGCGTCAGATCGGGAGTTTTGTTGGCGAACGCCAAATAAGGTCCCAGACAGCATAATCGGAGCAAATATCGTTTACAAGCCATAAGACACAACAGCAGTAACTATACACAAATGTGTGTGGCGAGGAATGAATTGGCATGACAACTAAATCCGTGAGGAAGAAGCCCAACAAACCCACGGTGAGGCCTTTAGGAGGGCCATGCAAGCCTCAAGCGGAGCCGGCGGCACCACCAAGGGCAAGGTGGGGCCTGCGGAACCGTTGCGGCTTGAGAATCCACCATTCCTGAATAAAGTGCCTGGTGCTGGGAGTCTGGTGCAACGCACAGGGCCTGACCTGGTGAGAGCAGGAGTGGACCTGGTGAGACGTAGGAGGGGCCCGGACAGGTGTCAACCCACAGAGCCTAGTCCTTCCATGTGCCAGAATGGTACCTCCCAGTCCCGGCAGAGTAGTTCAGGAGGAATGGATTGTGTGGCCCTGGTTTTTCCCTAATGGGACTTATCGAGGGTAGCTACTGGGACGTAAGTCGCGACTTGATCACTCCCGGCTGGGTCACCTGAGTGAGGGGTATGATGTTGCGAGACCCGAAATCCCGATGACCTTGGGATACATCACTGAGGATACGTCCCAGGTGCATCCATTTATGTATGTATTTTGTTATAGGAGGAGGAAAAATGGGGTAAAAAGAAAGAAAAAATAAAAACACACTGTATGTCATCTGTATATAATTGGAATGCTTCTATAGAGTTACTTCTGTGTAATGCAACAACCTCACCAATACAAATTCCTTGTTTGACAATAAAATATATATTTTTATTTGTATTATTTCTCAGTACCACCGCCAACCGGTACAAGATGGACATCAGGCTAATCTATTTTCTTTTAATCATCCTATCCTTGTTGATATATAACGCCATTTAGGTCAATCATGATATAACTTTTCAGGGAATGGAATAAACATATCTCACGTTTTATTTGGGATAAAAAAAGGCCAAGGGTGACATTTTCTACCCTACAACTGCCCCGAGAGAGAGGAGGCATGTCTCTCCCATCTTTAAGGGTCTATTATCTAGCAGCTCAGCTAAGACCCTTGGTATATTGGTGTAACCGACCCTACATTGCAAAATGGAAAAGCATAGAGTTATCCCTGATGGATGTACCAATACAGTCGCTATTAGGTTGCTCTGACAGAGAGAAAGGAATGTTTCAGACAAGGAGTCAGTGGGTAAATCTATCGTTCAAAATATGGCTAGAAGTTGTTAAACGCTTCCAGCTTCAGAGGGAGGCAAAACTTTTAAGTTGGCCAGCATATGACCCCGACTTCATACCAGCAGTATTAGACTATAGGTACAAACAATGGCACCACAATGGCATCACTTCTATGATCAATTCTATGATCACTTCTACTATGATTAAAAATGGAAATATTGACAGTTTGGAAAACCTAAAGCAGAAATATTGGTTGGCTAACCAGGACTTTTTCAGATACTTGCAGGTAAGGGATTATTTTAGTAAAAAAGTTAAAGGGTCTACTCCAGGTATTACAACAAGCCTAATCACTGTATTCACAAATGCTTATGGCTCAGGAAGCAACAGGGGTCTTGTAAGTAAACTATATAATGGACTTATGTAGTTGAAAAAGGACTCTACAATATATGTGAAAGAGCGATGGGAAAAAGAGTTGGGCATTGATAGTATGGATGACTATATGGGAAACGCAATCAACGACCACTAATTCCTTGACTTGGAGAGACTTTTGTTGGAAAAACCAGATTCGCTTCTTTATTACTCCAAAACAGAAGTCCAAACAGACTGGCAACCATATGGACTGTTGGAGAGAATGTGGAGATACAGTGGTTGATCATGCACATGTCTTTTGGTCTTGTCCTGTAATTCAACCATTTTGGAAGGAAGTGACAACACTTATCTCAAACATTATGGGTTTTAGAATAGATGATACATTCACATCTAACCCTAACCCTAAACCTAGGACAACTCCCAGACGGGCTAAATCGGGATGACTCCTACTTACTTAAGATTCTACTTGTAGCAAGCAAAAAAGCTATTACAAGAAATTGGTTACAAAATAACTGTCCTACTGCCGACCTATTTATCAACATTGTGAAACAACTGCATCACCTAGAACAGATGACCTATTCGTTAAGACTGCAAAAAGAGCTGGGTGAAAGAAGATGGGAGAAATGGACAGAGTACTTAGCTGGGGGGGTGGATGTGGAGTGAATATGGGTGGTGTCTTTCCGGTTGTCATTGAATGTAACGAACCCAAAAATCTGTAATATGTATTGCTGCTGTTGTACATCCCATGACCTCTTGTTTTTTTTTTGTCTTTTGTTTTTACTCAGTTTCTTTTTACTGTTGATGTTTCTGTCCTATTGTATGTCTTGTTTGTCTTTTTTGTCTGTCTTGCATATTCAAAAATCCTGATATATCATGATATAACTTTGATGCATTGCGCAACGCACCACTGCCGCCGCATTTTAGTTACTCTTATGTTTTTGTACAAGAGAGACTTGAAGAGACATTTACGTCAAGCACTTTGATGTTGTCCGTTTAACCCATTTTGGGCGGGAACCCCTTTTGGTGTTTTAAGCATTATGTTATGCTTTAGTTATTGAAAAATAGCAGATCTACAAGCTCATAGTGTGGCACCGAGTGCCACGCTATGAGCTTGTAGGTCTGCTACTTTTGAAAAATCGTGAAAATGTAGTGCAAATCTTTATGTTCAGCGACTACAGACGAAAGACAATAAATATCAAGATTCACATTTGAGCAAGAATCGTGCAGTGCTAAAATAAAAAAGAAATAAAACTGTGTTGCGGTACACAAATAACAGGTATTTAATCAGTGTTTGAAGCGGCTACGGACCTGCCCAAAGCTCATGGGCTGCTGCTGCAGAGGCTGGAATGCGGGGGTGATCTTCTGAGGCCGGTTGAGGAGGGCAGTGGAGTGGTGTAGCGGACGCCCGGGGAAGCCTCGCAATTTGGACTGGCATGACAACTCTAAAGAATGGATGAAACCAAGAGTGGGGCATCACACGCCACGTTAATGATGTGGTGTCCACGACATCCATATCAGAGAGGGAACGGCGAGGGGGTAGAGAAAAAAAAAATAACAAGGAGGAAAAAAAATGGGGATAAAACCGGATCCAATGAACCAACACGGCTTCATCGGAATGACAGCGATGAGAATGCTTGTGCCGGGAGTCTTTGAGTGATTAATATGAGCCATTTTCAACTGTATTTGATCAGATAAGATTCTTCAAAAACACTGTCTGTCTTGTGAAGATAATCTACATGTTTATAAATAGATATGTTTGGGAGATATGAGGAGGAGGAGGGGTGGGATTGGGGGGTGTGTGTAACTAAGCTTGTTCATAATATTTATAGTTCTTGTACTGGGGGTCACACACCATTGGCTATTAATAACCCTCCCCCCTCCGATAGCACTAGAATAGCAAGCTGTGGCCTTTTATGTGAAGCTGTAGAGGCGACAGTTGGAAGCTTGGTGAGCGGACAGGGAGATATGAACCTGCGTAATGTCGTCCGGGAATTAACACTGACCGCTCAACTTGAAATGACCTGTTGAGGTGGGCTCCTAAAAGAGCACGCTCAACAGGAGACAGACATGTCCAACCGGCCACAGCTGCAGTAAAGCCTACAACAGGTGCCATGCACAACCCCGCCGCAATGCCTGAAAAAAACATCCGTATCACATGTGTTTGTTCATCATGACATCATTCTCCTATTGCCATGCATGTTTTGAATGTCTAGAGTCAGGACATGAAGCACTATGGCGACGTTGCGCATGCCACTTGTAGTGTAGCTTTACAAAACTGCACACATCCACACAAATACAGAGCCTTGGAGAACCTCAGGGCTCTCAAGATAGCCAGCTGGAAGGAATCAAAGCCAAGGAGAGATGACAAAGCAAACCAATGTCCACTTCACAGCTCAGAGCAGATAGGTCAGGGCAGGTCACCCATAGTCACCTGTGAGAACCTCTGTGGCCTACTAAGGCAGTGTAATCCATGGCCATGTGACCTGTGGGGGGGGGCAGACAGCATGCAGTGGTGACTGGATCTCAGAGCTGGTGGAACCTACTAATATGCCCTCCTCTGCCCGAGGCAAGTCACTGAGTCAGGCATATACGATAATAATTATTAAAGCAATTTGTAATTAATAAATAATCAAAGAAGGCTAAAGTTAGCAGGACTAAAAGTGGGACTAATGCTCAACTTGTTAACTAGTTCCTTTTCTGTCCTGTTGACTAGAATCCTTCGCCACCAGACAACAACGCTGATAGAAGCAAACGTCACTGTAGCGTAGCTATGTCGCATGAATACAAACAATCAGATGATATATTATATTGTCAGACCTATAGCCCAGTGTGTGTGGGACATTCCAGTGCACTGCTTACCTGTGGTACCTAGCATTTCACTGGCCATTGGGTAGTTGTTGTTGCCGTTTTGCACCCTCATCGGGGGCACCACCATGGTGCGCACCATTGGCTTACTGGGCTCAGTTTCCGGGGGAACACAAGCCACGCGTGGCTCACAGTTCCGGTTGCCGTCCGCGACATAGCGGCGCTCTGCGAAGCGGTCACTGCCGTGGCCCGAGGCGTCGGAAGCGGGCGAGCCGTCCACCGTGTCGCAACCGCTCTCCTGCTCGTCGTCCGACATGCTGCGACAGAGCCAAGCGTGATCAGGGAAGGAAGACACAGACACATGCGTTTAATTAGAAAACCTTAACTCATTTAGATTTGAGGACCATTCTACAAATGTCTTCTAAATCCTGACAGTTTTCTGAATAACCCATGTTTCTATGTCAGTCGTTCTGAAACATTTTGATTGATTGATTGATTGAAATATTTATTAACAGTTTGTAGAATTTACAGTACATTTTAAGCACAAACTCAATACAAAGACTGTTAACTGTGAGTGCATATTTTCGCCACATTTTCACAATTTTTCCAAAATAGCAGATCTGCTAGTTTTCAACAGCATGATCAACTGTGCAGCCATAACTGTGACGACAGGAGGAAATATTTATGAAGCTTATCTGTCAGCTAAGAGAGTTTGTTTTGCCTGAGGCCAGCTTATATGATGTTATGAATTGTTTTCAATTGGATTGCCGCATATTTGTGCTATGGGGCGCCTATAGCTGGGTAGGGTAGGGAGGCCGTCTAGGCCCCTAACTGCTCACAGAGCACTGTACTAATAGTGCTCAGTGCTCCGAATAATTAGTAGCACAGCACATTTCATTTTGACCTGAGGAAAATTCCACAAATGCCTTCTAAATCTTGACAGTTTTCTGAAAAACCTATGTTTCTATGTCAGTCGTTCTAAAACATTTTCCTGTGAAGGATTCCCAAAAATATATGAAATTGGCCGCCGACCCCCATCTGAAAATATGTTGTTCCAGGGCAAAGATTTGAGTTAAAAACGTTTGCTCTGAAAGAATATATTCAAACATTTGGGCCACATTTTCACGATTTAAAAAAAAATAGCAGACCTACAAGTTCAAGCTATGACTTGGTGCCGCGCTATGAGCTTGTAGATCTGATCACGAGCTTGTAGATCTGATCACGATTTACAAGCTTGAGCAGAGAGCTTGTAGATCTGCTATTTTTAAATAGCCAAAGTATAACATAATTCTTTAACCCATTTTAGGCGGGAACCCCTTTTGGTGTTAGCATTACGTTATGCTTTAGCTATTTAAAAATAGCAGATCTACAAGCTCATAGCGCGCCACTGAGTGGCGCGCTACGAGCTTGTAGGTCTGCTATTTTTTTTTAATTGAAGAACGACTGACGTAGAAGACATTTTTAGAATCTGATCTCAGGTCAGAATGGAAAACTGTCAGGATGTAGAAGACATTTTTAGAATCTGATCTCAGGTTAGAATGGGTTAAAACACCGAAAGGGCTTCCCGTCCTGAATGGGTTTTAGTAGCCGTACGTACGTTACGTACCTGTTGGGGCGTTTGCAAGGCGAGGTGCTGGACTGGGCCGAGGTGGAGGAGCTGCTGCTCAGTGTGCTGTCAGGGCTGCTGAGGGAACACACCCTCTCCATGCTCACCGTGCTCTGACACGCCTCACACTCTGCACTGCCCTTACACCTGGGGGGAGAGAGTGAGAGAGAGAGCATCGTCAAGTCAAAGTCACATCTCACTCCCCCAGAGAGTGTCTCTGCTGGTGGGTGGGTACTCACTCCCCCAGAGAGAGTGTCTCTGGTGGGTGGGTGTAGGTGGGTACTCACTCCCCCAGAGAGTGTCTCTGTGCGCTGCTCTCGTCCTCGTCGCTGCTGATGCTGATGACGCTGATGGCCGGACTGGCCAGCTCAGACATGATGACCTGCCGCTGCTGCTCCTGCGACACCGACAGCTCGGCGCCCACAGAACCCTCCGGCCCCCCCGCCTCACAGCAGCGCTCATCCTCTGCTTCAGCAGGCCTCCCGCCAGCAGCACTGTGTCCTTCATCGGGGCATCGGGCCTCCTCCACATGCTTTGCCATATCAGCCATCTTTGGGGACTGGCATGCGGAAATTTGGATGTTGGTGTTGTTGTGGGAGACATTGCTGCTGCCGCCCCTGCAAAAAGGAGATTGCAAAAAATGTTTCCTGAAATGTAAATACATCTTCTCCCATGTCCGTATATATACATACCCCCCAGCTAGGGAAGGTTATTTGCTAGGTCTGTATATACAGTATACGGACCCCAACGTATACTCAGTGTATAAAATGGTTGAGCCCCACGGCAGCTTTTAACATTGATCCGGTTGCTATGCAACGCCTCCATCACCACTAGCTATGGGGCATTAAATCTGATCTCCGTTTTCCTCGGTTATGAGCAGCATTTTCAAATCTCCATAAGTCGGAATCCAGGAGAGCTGTCCATGGTGGATCTTCAGCCATACAAAGTTGGGATGTAATTTGTGACTTCGTACTGTGTCGCTCCCGACATGTAACGTTTCTGGCGAGAGGTAAACAGTGTGTGCAAATGCTAATGATACTAAAGTGTGTGTTGATTCAATTGGTGTTACCAATGATACTAATTAAGGCTCTGTCTGTTCCATTTAGTGTGCAGTGGTTCTCAAAGTCTGAGAGTGTACATATGTTCTCTCAGAGTTACACACCCGTACGGGGCCATTTGGAACATACTCAAGGACACTTTGAGACCCACTGGTGTAGCAGAATGTTTCCAACATGCACAATAGCAGCACCCTGCTCTGTTTGACCAGAATGGAACAGAGCCTTCATTAGCATCATCGGTAACACCTGTGAAGGAAGTAGATAAGTGGCCCAAGTTCTTTCCAAAAATGCCATGCATGCATATAGCCCATTGAAGACTATAAATAGTCATGATAACCACTATATACAGCTACGTGTTCCAACCCAGGAAATACGTCATGCCACGGCGGCAAAGGGGCAAAGGGTGATTTATAACGGGCACCAGCCTAGTTGGGAACTATGCAAGTTGGGAATGCGTGCCCCACCGGTTTAGATGTTTATGCAATGCCCATTGTGCTTATTTTCTTTTGCCTTTCCTGGCTCACGGTTATGTAGAATAAATAATTTCAAATGCGTGCGTGTGACATCATCGTACCTGTTGAGACAGGGCTTGGTTCTCTTGTTAGCTGCGGGCTGTGGCCAAACCACATGTGCAATGCCTATGCTGATGGGCTGGTGGGCGGACATGGTCATTTGGTTCGTCAGCATGGGCGGAGGGTGGGCCATCATGGAGCTGTAATGGTTGCCATGGGGACGCACTTTCCTGCAACGAGAGAGCACAGTCATTGCGGCGCCAAAATACTTGGCACCATTAGTGACATGACATACAGTTATAATGTGATCTCACACTGTGTGACTCATCCGTCATTAACATGCAGTGGAGCACACACGCCATGCAACCTAAACCAGTGGTTCCCAAAGTGGGGTCCTTGAGAGAGTTCCAGGGGTTCCCCAGCTAAATTATAGTTAGGAACCAAATGGACCCTTATGGGACTGTAACTCAGAGATGTGTACACTGTCAGAGTTAAATTAACATATATTTTTCAATGTACATTGGGGTCCCAGAGATAGAAACGCCATTAAATAGGTGACCATAGCTTAATGCAGGTCAAATGAGGGGGGTCCTTGAAATGGAAATGGTTGAAAATCATTTCTAGAGCCGTAAAAATCTTCTCCTTGGCATATATTTTCAAATGGGGACCGCAGGCTAATGAGTAAATGTTGGGGTCCTTCACATGAAGAAGTTTGTGAACCACTGACTTAAACCAGTCCACAGCAACAGCAACCACAAATATCAACACATCTTACGACATACTGGACAACAATAATGGCCAAGCCACACCAATGGGTCGAGACGCAACCAAACGGTTTTTGGCGTTCGTCGCACCGGTGTGATAGGTCCTGTTGCACCTCGGCGCATGGTGGCACATGGCGGCGCAAAGCCACCGAGTATGCTGCACTCTGGGAGAACAGAGGAGCTGAATTCTTTGTTTTGATTAGCCGTTCCAAGATGCTGGTTTGAAGCACGGCTAGAAGGCTATTTCAACCAATCAGATTGCTTCCTCGAAATGACCTGTTGTATATATATTCTTTCAGAGTTTTTAACTCAAATATTTGCTTCTGGGGGGGGGGGGTCCCTGGAACAACATACCTTCAGATGGGAGTCCGCGGCCAATTTCATATATTTTTGGGGGTCTTTGACATAAAAATGTTTGAGAACCACTGACATAAAAACATGGGTTTTTCAGAGAACTGTCAGGATTTAGAAGGCATTTGTAGAATCGTCCTCAGGACTAAATGGGTTAAGGTACAGACGCATTCATGTGTAGGTCTTACCCCCAGTCTCCCAGTCTCTGTGGGCCCGCCACAGTGTCAGATGCTATCGTGGTTGGAGGGGGTGGCACCGGTGGCACCTGCTGCCAGGCAGGCACCAATATCTGCTGGCCACGGTTGGACCAGGCCTGCTGCTGTGTGGGGGAGGAGGGGCAAAGCAGTTAACTACTATTTACCCTCCAGCTCCCCAGTCACCTCCTGTCAGTGTCAACCCCCCGCATACAGTATGTGCCTCTGTGGCTCTATGGCTCTTCTCAAGTACAAAGGGCAACGCAGAAAGTTACATTTACATTATAACGAGAACCACCCTGAAGGGGGAGGTATGTCAGTAAAAAAAAAACTAAAATCATAAAAAGCTACAAATATACAAAAATCTACAATATCACCATGATTTGCAAGTTGCAACACGAATAAAAGTGGTGTGATCTGCAATCTGCAACAGATCTGCAATTTTCACTTATTTTCTGTTCTGCGTTCTGGGGTTAATACAACCTCCTGACCAGACCGAGCCCAAAATGAGGTTCCGAGAACCTTATGCGAAACAGACCAGTAGATGTATGGAAGCAAAGCCAGAACCTGCATGGCAGTTCACTCAGTTCTTGTAGTAAAAAAGAACCAATAAAAGGCATTATGTGATATGCACCAGAATTAATAATAATATAAGAACTGGAGTCTGAGAGGGACCTTCTGAGGAGCAGTCTGGAAGAGGCTCAGGTAATAATAATGATGTGAAATAAATAACAAGTGAAAATGATGATTTCTTTTTTAAATTAAGCATGTGCCGTTAGATTCTACGTATCTGCCTCCTTCATAATCTGCCTGTTGTCTGTCATAATGTCATAAGACCAGGGACAACAATGGAAATATAGTCACTGACTTAATTGTGTTTTTTTTATCCTTGACGTATTTTTCCACGTCTATCGTGCGTTTTAATTTGAAAGATAACATTAAATAAATCAAATCAAATCAAATCTGGTGCAGCTTACCTGCGTGATGACTCCAGGTCTAATCTGTAGAGGTTGGATGGACGCCTGGGTGACCAGAGGCACAGCGGTCTCCATGCGAACCGAGTAGCCCGTTGGTTTAGCTGCGTTCGACAGGGATGGACGCCCCAAGAAGGGACAAGACGACAGGTTATTAACCTATTCAGGACGGGAACCCCTTTTGGTGTTTTAAAGCATTTAGGCCTGACGTCAAAAAAATATAAAAAAATAATTCTGAAAGAATATATATTTAAAGATTTGTGCCGCATTTTCACGATAAAAAAATAAATAGTAGACCTACTTAAGGTTTTATTTTCTCACCACAGCGGACATGACGTTTCGAGCCTCACGGCTCTTAATTTGTCTGATGAAGAACTCGAAGCGTCATGTCCGCTGTGGGGAGAAAATAAAACCTTAAGCTTTTTAGAGCTCAGTCCAGTGTGCGGACCACCTTCTGGCTTCTATTATTTACTTCAGCCCAGCACCTTAGTTTGTGGAGGTGCATGCTCTATTGTTTCTATTTACCACTGACATAGAAACATAGGTTTTTCAGAAAACTGTTACGATTTAGAAGCCTTTTTTTTTTATCGGCCTCAGGTCTAAATGGGTTAATATCTAGAGATGATAATGACTTGCACTTTTATTGAATTGCATTTTTATAGTGCTTCTCCAAGTGCTCAAAGCGTTCATACATTGGGAGGTGAAGCGGCGAACAGTCGACGCCAGCATCCTCACTTCCCACATTCACACACCAATGGTGGCAACCTCACACCGACCACTCATTGGAGGCAATGTGGGGTTCAGTGTCTTGCCCAAGGACACTTCCGACATGTAGGACAGGAGGAGCCGGGATTCGAACCGCCGACCCAGGGATCATTGGACGACCTGCTCTACCTCCTGAGCCACAGCCGCCCTGTGATCGTCAATAAGAACAGACAGTTGCCCTCAAAATGACTTTTGAAAGCCATATAATGAACAAGGAACAGGAGAGATGGTAGGAGAGGACTTGGTTTGACGTTTCCTATACCTTGGATGGTCGGGGGACACAGGATGAGAGCCGGCTGAAATGAATCGTTGCACCCGAACTGACCACCTCCGGTCTGCAGTGAAATCCCAGGATGCATCACTGAGGGGGCTGAGGGGGCCATGCCCTGAAAGAGAACAACAGAGACCAACATAGATTGATTGATTGATTGATTGATTATTTCCGTGTCCTGCACACAAAGTGCCCAACCCTCATGGGTTTATAAGACACTCACTCACATACACGGGTAAGGAGCGAGCGTTCCGATAAACTGTCCCGATATAGAGTTGCGTTGAGACTTAGCCTGAAGCAATAAAAGTGTTTGGGGGCCTGAGTGAAACCTCGCTCAAATAGAGACTCTCTGGCAGTGTAGATGAGGTGGAATTACAGTCCAGTGTTATACAGAGTATACTCCGTCAGCTCTCCCAAACAAAAACTCCTTTAACAAAACATATCTCCATTTCTTCATGATCATTCTAACTCAAGGACACCCACACAAATGGAAGACATCTTGTTGTAACAAATACTTCTCTCATGTCATCATATTTAGGGCAATAAAACAGAAAGTGGACCTCCTTTTCAATTTCAACAAGACCACATAACAAGCCGTATCTCTCTTCTTCTGGAGTGGCATTAAACCTGTCAGTCTCCAGTGCTAATGGTAATGTTCCTGACCGTATTTGTGCGAAGAGATATTGTTGTCTTTTGTTTATAATTATACTTCACATAAGATGCTGCAGTGTATCTGGCCTTTATGAGACAATATGTTTGCAATTTAGGTTTATGCCATATGCCATTATACCATTTTCTTAGCCATCAATGGTAGCAATTTAGAGCCAGTAGGGGGCAGCCTCCGTGTCATTTCTGGCAGCAGGCTGTGTTTCTTTCAATCAAACTAAATCCCAGAGAGATCAATAAAGAACTGTAAAGCCTGATTTGTACTTGGTTGCACACATGTTGTCACACATTGAATAGACCAAACAAGATCTACAAGCTCACAGGTTGTCACACATTGAATACACCAAACAAGATCTACAAGCTCACAGGTTGTCACACATTGAATACACCAAACAAGATCTACAAGCTCACAGGTTGTCACACATTGAATACACCAAACAAGATCTACAAGCTCATGTTGTGAGCTTGCTATTGTTAAGTGTGCAACACATAAGCGGCAACTCTACTATATAATCCAGACAAGCATGTGCCTCTAGAGCCCATGTCTTACAACTCTGCTGCCCGTTTGTTTATAATCCCAATGAGTGAAAATCACTTGAAAATCTCCAATGCACTCATCACGGCCCGCCCATATCTGAGCCGAGTGCATTTTCAGAGTATGTTCATTTCAAAGCACTCACGGCCCACCCATCTGAGACCATATATCTGAGCCCACCTATCAGAGCCCACTTATTACAGCCAAGTGGGCCCCACCCATCTGAGCCCACCCATCAAGGCCCACCCATCACGGCCAAGTGGGGCCCACGCATAATTGCCCTAACCTTCTATACTTAGTTCCTGTTTATCGGTAATCGGTTAATTATCGTTTTATATGAATGTTTTTATATTGTTAGTTATTATCAATACAATCTTACTAGTGTTTTGCCAATTATTTGGGGGGCCACTTTGAGGACAATGTCATAAAGAGCACTTATGTGCGGCTGCGATTCCAAACTGGTCCACGTAAAAAAGTGAAAGTACCCCCTACCCCCAACTCCTATTTTTCTATACCGTTAACATTTTCCCTTTTTTTCTAACTGTGTATATGATTAATCTTTTGCATAGAATTAGTTTGTCTTTATATTTGTTTGTGATCCTGATGAATTGAAAATGGAGGACTCTGATGTACACAAGTCTTTTTCTGGTTGTATCCTCTTTGGAGTTTCTGTATTGACCTGCACTTCCCTTGAACTGTACCCATTCTACAAACTGTTAAAGGGATTGTGACATTAAAAAAAAGGTTTTGGAATTGTTCTTATTTTTTTTAGGTTTTCTAATCTCAATTGCACCCAAAAAACATGAACTTTTAACATTCAGTAGATTTTCTGTGATCAGGGGTTTTCTGGCTCAAACAGGTGCTCTGATTTTCCTGCTGTTTGTGATCCTGCAAATCCCATATATGTCAATGGGATTTGCCAGCAGATGTCACTGTTTTCACTGTTTTGCCTGTTTTCATTGTAGCTCAAAAGGCTTCCAAACCCCAAAGAAAACTTCAGCCCACAGAAAATCCACTGAATGTTCAAAGTTCAGGTTTTTTGGGTGTAATTGAGGTCATAAAACCTAAAAGAAAAAAGAAAAAGAAAAATAAATGAAAATGAATGTCATAAAACCTTTAATACAAATTTCAATTAATCAATCAATCAATCAATCCTCACAGAGCATACAGTTTAACTTGGGAATGGCTGAACTGTAACCACCACATACAGTAGCTCCAGCCTCGTCTCCAGACCACACGTTATGCAACCTGTCTCTGCCTACACACTTATACACGCTTGCCTTGCACATGACGATAAACAAAGCAGCCTTTCACAGGCTAATACTAAAAAAGTCCGAACATTCTCCAATTAAGTGTGCCTGACGCGGGGGAAAGATTTAAAGTTTACCTACACACTGCTCCGTTCAAACGCAAGTGAGAGCTGACCAGCATGACACACGTGGAAGAAGGCATGTGACCGGACATTCCTTCTCTAGAATGTTAACACGAATTATGATGTCTGCCTAATGTGAAAGCTTAAAGAAGTAACAGTTAGTGAATGTGGTCTACAGACAGTACAGTATATGGGTGCTTAGAATTTGGGAAAGAGATGACGACTAGAGTACTTAGTACTTTTATTATTAGATGTTTCAAGCACACAAAGCATCACATTTGTTTGCTTCTACGGCATACTATGTCACGTGTAGTTGAAAACAGATGAACTGTGGATATTTCAAGGTGTTTTGCATTAGATCCACTCCACTGAAAACCAAGGGTTGGGTTGCTCTCCCACCCAGCAACAAGAGCGATTTGCACCGGTACTTTGACCTGGCCAAAACATGACGCAAGGCCGGTTGCCATGACAACAGAGCTTACAACAATGTGACGGGCGAGACGGCGTACGAATAATTCATGCAAGGTTTATTGTCTACATGGAGCAAGTGAGAAGCAGACAAACAGCGAGCACAATGTGCCTCATACCGGTTTGGGATTTCTTCAGCTACTAAAATCTAGAACAGTGGTTCCCAAACCTTTTCATGTCAAATTGACACTCATTAGTCCGCGGACCCCCATTAGAAAAGGTATGCCAAGGAACCCCCATAAGAGAAGATTTCTACGGCTCTGGCAGTGATTTTCGCCGATTTTCATTTCAAGGACCCCATGTTTGACCTGAATTAGGCTACAGACTCCTATTTAATGGCATTTCTATCTCTGGGACCCCAATGTATATTGTAAAATCAAAGTTAATTTAAGTCTAAGTCTTCCTAATTATCATTTAGCTGGGGACCCCCTGTTACTCTCTCAAGGACCCCACTTTGGGAACCACTGAGCAAAATGTGAAGTGTGCACTGTGGGTTCAAACACTGTGTACAAACCCCCTCATCACTCACCCCACCATACTGAAGACGACGCATGTCGTTGCTGTGACAGGAAAACATTGTATAAGTGTATCTAATGAAGTTATTATTCTTTTTTTAAATCATTTTAATCCCATGATTTTGCAAGCCATTTTTTCACCCAGTGTCAATTACAGTATCTAATGTAATCCTGCTACACTTCCTCTGCCAAACTGGGGGGGGCAGCGGACTGACCTCATGCTTCCTTCTATGCATGAGGAGTCCAAGCTGATTATTTGCACCTGACGGGGGGGGGGGGGGGGGGGGGGTCCCCAGCCAGACGTTGCGCGTGGAAGGAACACGTTATTCCGACCAGTTCCTTTCCCCTCCATCAGGCGCCCCGGCTGGCCAGGGGGAGCTAGTTTAGAGACCAGGATTACCACATGTGAGGGTACCTACCCTAGGGGACACGGGGAGAACATGCAAACTCCACACAGAAAGGCCCTTTCGCCAACCCCACCTCAGGTATGGGCACTGATGACACGGAGTGAGAACACGCCCCCAGTGCCCACATCGTCCCCAGCAGGAATGGAACCCAGGACCTTCTAGCTGTTAGACGACAGCACTACCCACTGTGCCACCGTGACCCACCCCAATTATTTAGTTACACATGCTTGTTAATACTTTCCATTGGTTAAATGTTTGTCGAACTCCCAGACAGACTTCAACCTGAAAAAAATTGTTCCACAAAATAGTGAATATGGCCAAACGACAAGCTCACAACATGGCTTGTAGGTTGACAATTTAACCACTATTTTTAATGATATTTGCAATACATAAAAAGTTTAAAATAATTATGCAGATGGTTTCTGCCCGACATGGACAATAGCGGTTTTCAACCAGCGGCCCACCGGTGGTCCCTGAGGGGATTCCAGGTGGTCCCTATATAAGGGTCCACTTGGTTATCAACTCTCCATCATTTAGCTGGGGATAACGAAATGGACCCTTATTAGATCTTTAACTATTGAGAGTGTGAAATGAAACCTTACAGGTCCATTTGGTTTCATTTTACACTCTCAAGAGTTCAATTATTGTTAAATATCTGCATTACTAGTTCATTTACAAGAAGTTAGAGAATGTAGAATAATTGTTATTTTGATCAACGTTTGGCTCAATACAGCATGGAATTGTGGACAAAGTCGTATCCAACGACAGACTAAATATTTTACGTTTTAGGTCTGAGAGGCTAAAGCTAAATCATCGTCATCAAATGGAGGTCCGTGACTCAAATTCAGAATAAATAATGGACCTTGATATAAAAAGGGTTGAAAACCACTCTAATAAGAGTAAGACTAGTAGTGACACTAGGGATTAGTTTATTTTACGTCCGCATACCCGGTCCAGGACAGGCTTCAGACACCAGTGTTGTTTTTGGCAGCAAATTTAGATTTTAGTTTAGTTATGGTCTTTGGAATAAAACTTAATTTAGTTTTAGTCACATTTTAGTCATCTGAAATGTTTTAGTGTTAAGTCTAGTTTTAGTCGACTAAATGTCATAAGATTTTAGTCGGCTAAATGTACAGTTGATTTAGTCGACTAAAATGTATTTTGGCGGGCCTTGATGCCGTCGAAATGGCTGATTTTACACTTGCTGAAAATAGCCGATCTACAAGCTCACAACGCATCACGCATTGTGCTTGTAGATCTGCTATTTCCAGCATGCAAGCAAGTGTAAAATGACTTGTCTTACTTATACTGGATCTTTTGTCCACTAGTCCCTTCCTAACATTTTAGTCTAGTTTTTATTTGTTGACGAAATTGTCAATATATTTAGTCTTACTTTTAGTCATCGTAGCTTAGTTTTCATGTAGTTTCCATTTTGTTTTAGTCAGTGAAAAAGGATAGTCGACAAACATTTTTCGTCATAGTATTAGTCCTGTCAGACACGCCTCCTCAGGAGACATGGCTCAGATCTGAAGCCATTCGATTTGGCGTTAGAGGAACGCGTTGCGACCACATGCCGGTTGCGGGTTCGACCCCAGGCAGGGTTCGAACCCGCAACCTTCCGCACAAAAGGCATATTATACTCTAACCAGGGCGGCCCCAATAAGACCAGTGACAGACTAGTGCAAAAATAAATGAGCCTTACTGGAGCGTGGATCCCGTTGATCTTGCTGAAGGGATGGTTAACCGAGGCGGGGGCCGCGGCGGCGGTGGTCACGGGTCTGATGAACGGACCCTTGTTCCGGTTGGCCGGCTCGTACACGCCGGGGCGAGCCCGGCACGAATCCATGACGTGGAAACATGACTTGACACTGTGGGGCAGATCGTAGAAGAGAGAGAGAGAGAGACGTGACTTGACACTGTGGGGCAAAAAAAACATGACTTGACACTGTGGGGCAGATCGTAGAAGAGAGAGAGAGAGAGAGAGAGACGTGACTTGACACTGTGGGGCGAAAAAAAAAAAAATACAAAAAAGCTCACAAGCTCACAATGCGTCGCATCGCGGTGCATTGTGAGCTTGTAGATCGGCTATTTTCAAATGGCCGAAATCTACATAGGGCTGAAGTGGTTAATGTATGTGTCAAAATCCATAACGTAACTAGTAACTAAAGTTTTCTAATTAATGTAGTGGAGTAAAAGTACAATATTTGGATCCAAGATGCAGTGGAGTAGAAGTAAAAGTATTGGAAACACTCCGTTAAAGTACAAATACCTCAAAATTGTACTTAAGTACAGTAACTTAAGTATAATGTACTTTAACCCATTCTGGGTGGGAACCCCTTTTGGTGCTATTGAAAAATAGCAGATCTACAACCTCATAGCGCGCCACCGAGTGGCGTGCTACGAGCTTGTAGGTCTGCTATTTTTGAAAAATCGAAGAACGACTGACATAGAAACATAGCTTTTTCAGAAAACTGTCAGGATGTAGAAGTCATTTTTAGAATCTGATCTCAGGTCAAAATGGGTTACGTTACTTTCCAACACTGGTTGTGAAAGCCATCATTAGCGACATGCCATGCCTGGAGGATGCCAGCAGGACTCACTGGTTGCTGTGGGGGAAGTCGAGCAGGTGCTGCATGGTCACAAAGGGATGTGTGAGAGCGTCGGCGGGGGCGATCCTCTTCTCGGCGTCGATCCATAACATCTTCCTCAGAAGGCCCACAAACTCCCTACGGTCCGCCTTCTCTGCCAACGAGTCACTACCTTCAAGATTCATCACCAAGTTCACCTGCATGGCGGGGAGAGAATGATTGTTTTGGTTGTTTTTGACCTCCTATATACAGTATACAGCTTTTGTCCTCACACATCTCAATATTTGCCATTGACAATGAAAAGGAGAAATTAGGCAATTTTTTTGCCAAATATGACGTAAATTAAACATCTAAACATTAAACGCCATTATACCACAGAAGCAATCTGATTGGTTGAAACAGCCTTCTAGCCGTGGGTTGAACCAGCACCATTCACCACCTAATCAAAACAAAGAATTCAGCTGCTCTGTTCGCTAGCAAACTCGGTGGCTAGGCTAGCTAGTTTCTTGGGACATTTGTGGTCGTAGTGACTACATCTGTCATTAAAAGATATATTTTCTTCAGCAATTTTCAGTTGTATTATTGCAATATTACTTAATATTGCTTAATTGACATGGAAGGGAACATTTACGTCATATGTAGACGGCTAACCAATCACATGTCGGTGGGATGCGATATCGATATCGTGATATTATCGTTATACTGTAGGTACCCATATCGTCCCACCCCTTGATGACGCCCCTCAAAAAAAAGGTTAAAAAAAAGGGAAAAAAGAAAAAGTGTAAACTAAGAACCAGAGGCTTTGTCAGAGCAGACTTTGTGTGAATTCCATTACAAACACGGAAGATTTGCACTGGGCAATGATTCCGATGAATGATGAACTCCTCACTGACGCCCTGCCGGACACCCATCCACTGCTGTGTAGTGGATGGGCACTGCCGTGCGAGGCTTTACAATTCCCCGAAAATAAACAAAACGATATAACTACTCACCGACACAAAGCCTGCTAGACCTTGGTAAAAGTATATTCTCAAAGCTGGGAAGTGTCTTAGTTCCCCAGCTTCTCTCTAAAATGCACTATTTTTGTCATGAAACAAAATTCATCCAAGTGGATCGGCGCAGTCACAACCCGGAAATACCATAGTAGAAGAAGTTACTCTGTCCGGTACATCGCGTTTGTATTGATATTGTTGAAGGCGCACTTCCTCTGACGAAGGTCTAATGCACTACAGCACATCCTCCGAACCACCTGATGTTGAGCTTCCCGTCTCGGAAACCTTCACGCACTCGTGTGTGCGCTCATGTTTCAGAGCAGCTTGAAGGTGCGTGTCTCTTCATGCGTTTTGTGAACAGACTGGTAACGTACGTGCGCTATAGGCTTAAGGCATGTGTTCTTTCATGCATTATGAACGTACGTGCGCTATGTCATCCAAACTGCTGAATATGTACTTCCGTGCTTCCTTTGATTTCATCCCCGTCTCGGTCTCGTGCTCGTCTGTAGACTACAGAAGAGAGAAGAGGGAAAGAAAATAGCCATTAGCTTCGGATACACAGACAGGCACACACAGATCCTCTAATGCAGTAGTTCTCAAACTTTTTCATGTCAAGGACCCCTAAATCGACATGTATTAGCCTGCGGACCCCCATTTGAAAAGATATGCCAGGGACCCCCATAGAAGATTTTTATTATGGTTCTTGCAGTGATTTTCAACCATTTTCATTTCAAGCACCCCCCAGTTTGACCGGCGAGCCGCCCCACGTCCGAAACGGTTGAGAAATGACAGAGTTACCGTGTAGGGGTCCCACCCAGGGGGTCCCTCTACTGTACTGTACTGTACTGTACTGTAACACCCCAAATCATCACTGTTAATATGTGTGTGTGTGTGTGTGTGTGTGTGTTAAGCTGCGCAACAGTGACACTTGGTTGTCCAAACAAACGCAATTTCCGTGCTCAGACACAGCTAGTCAGCCAGCCAGCGACACACATAGCTGTCTATAGGAGTGGTTGCACCACTCAAAAAACACAACATAAACTAGAAAAAGTGCCCTTCCGGGCACAGGTCTCCACCAGGTTATCCACAGATCCGTGCAGTTAGAGGTAAAAACACTTTTCGGCCAGTTATAGCGCCACCTTGAGGCTGAGTTGAAATTGTTCATGTGGCATTTCGTCCTCGGCCTAGTGGGAATGTGGGTGCACAATTTCACGGAAATCACGCGATGTGTTCATGATTTGCAGCATTTTGTTTGAAACTGAGCACTCCTGTGAACTTTGGAAGCCAATCTTAACCAATCAGGATGGAGTCTGATAAATCTGAAAGACCCGTTTCGTTGAATGGCTCTAGAGAGACTGTGTACCAATTTGCGTGATGTTTGGACAAAATCTGTAGGTGTACTGTGCAAAAACTTGTTTTGCACAAAGCGGCCTCCTGGTGGCGCTATAACAGGCCGTTCTGGAAAGTTTGGGGCAGAGGTTCATCGTTGGCATCCAGGGAGTGTGTGTGCAAAATATGGCATCGACCGGGTTAACGGTGGCCGAGATTAGCACAAAGCGGCCTCCTGGTGGCGCTATAACAGGCCGTTCTGGAAAGTTTGGGGCAGAGGTTCATCGTTGGCATCCAGGGAGTGTGTGTGCAAAATATGGCATCGACCGGGTTAACGGTGGCCGAGATTAGCTGTTCACGGACACACGGACGGACACACAAACGGACGGACGGAGTGCAAAACATACTCTCCCCACATGCCTTCGGCCTGGTGGAGACAATTAAGGATTAGCGAGGACTTACATTGTGATTTATACTTTGTCATAACAACAGTGTGTCTATTTTAAGCGTTTATGGTGGAAAATTGAGAGAAAACTAAACATGGTAAGACAAAAGAAAAGCTTGTGTCGTGTACATTTTGTTTAATAAAAATCAATTCAAATCTAAATGAAAACAGAACCTCCCCATCATGACAGATATATTAAGGGCTTAGGATCTTCCTCCGCGGTTATGACAAGGAAACTAAGCACACAATGTAGTACATAAACATAATACGCAATAAGCAACACAGTTCTGATGTTTTGCTGCGACCAGTTGTAAAACAGTTGCAGTTTTGGCATGGCCATTTTCAAAATGTCTATCCAGATATTCTTTGCAATTAAATGTTCTACGTTTAGGAGCACTGGAAGAAGACCTGACCGAACCGGTTATCTTTAAATCTTACGTTGTGTGTGTGTGTATGATGTGATTTTTGTAGAGTATGTCTTTTGCTGTGTTTAGCTTGTGTTTCTAGTACACATGTCGACAATTTTGCTGAAGAGGTAACCGAGGCGATGCTTTTTTGCTTTATTGAGAGAGTTATCCTGATCTCTGCATGCATGCGTGCGTGAGTGCGCGTGAGCTGAGCACACAGAAAGTTTCCTGTAGTTCAAAGTACTTTGTCATCTGCTCTAGAGGTTTTTGTCCTCACCTTCAGCCTCCATGCAGCGTAGGGGGAGTCGGACTCTCTGCAAAAGAACCGCGCCGTCTTCGTCCCCACATTCAACAAATGTTCCCCCGGTGAGCCCTGCGTCTGAGAAATGTAGCGAATCTGTACAGCAAAAGATGAGGGGAACATGAAACACAAGGTTAAGAAAAAGGAAAAACAGAGGACTGTATTCATTTCCGTGGCTTAAACCATTTAGGCCTGACCTCAACATTTAAAATAATTCTTCTAAATCTAATCTTTTTCTGCTAAAAAATAGAAAAATGTAATAAGAATTTGTAATAAAAAATACAAAACAAAACAAATGTTCGTCAGGTGGGGTGCATATGTTTAGTCAGACAAACCTGTGCTGTGAGTTAAGAAAAATCACCCGTGCTGTGGGTAAAAAAAAGCACCCGTGCTGCAGGTCAAAAATCACCCAAACACATGATTATACTAGGAGAAAGACTTCTTTCAAAAATGTGTACAGAAAGTGTTAAAATTATGTTTTTACATGGCCACACCCACCAGTTCATTAAGTATAACTGGTCTCACCTTAGCACCACCCACCTGAACTTAAGCCTCGCCCACAGCTGTTGTTGTATGATTATGGGGGAGCGGTTATGATGACACTAAAGTGGTGGTATTTTGCATTGGGCCTTTTGACTCAAAGGCTTTCAGCTTTCAGGAAAAAACCAAAAATACACAGGGAAGACTATGTGAATATTATAACCACACCTGGGGGTCTATTAGAGTAATGCTAACTCCATAGACACATACAAAACAGAAAAAGTACAAAAATCACTCCATCTTCAAGCGAAAAGAGGCAAACCTTCAGCAAAAATAGCCGATCGACAAAGTCACAATGCAGTGCACTACAATGTGATGGGTTGTGAGCTGACAGATTTTCAGCAAAGAGATTTTAAGTAGAGGGTAAAAAAAGGAGGGTTTAAGGGCTTCATTAGCTGAATATGGATTATGGAACCATTCATTATCACAGTTTCACAGCATATTATAATTGCATATTACTCAGTCTAGACTTTTAGCCCAGCCAGCGAGTTCGCATGCAACACTCCACATTACAACCATCATATCGCCAACAGTGACCCTTGTCCCCCTGATTTTAAATCGGTCCCAACAAGACATTTACGACAGCAGCTAGCATAATGAAAAAGGCATACAAGATGGTCTACAAGGGCCTTCCAAATCACATCATCCAGTTCATCATCTTACACAGTGTTGGTCAAAGTGCATGTATGCGTGTGCGCGTGTGTGTGTATATACATAGTGTACGCTGGCGTGTGTGTATAGATGTACGTGTGAAGCATGAGCATGTGTTTAGTATAGGTTACTGTCTGCTGGTTGTACAGACGGTAACCTTGAACATGTGAAATTCCAGACAAGTGGTAAATCAGACCCCCGGCGATGATGATCCCACGACATGCACATTGAGGAAGGGGGTTCAAGGTTCTCTCTCTGGGGTGTGAGCTTTGATGCAGTGGGGGGGGGGGGGGGGGGGGGGGGGGGGGGGAGTGGGTAGGAAGCAGGACATACAGTCCAAATGTGGCACATTAGCAGCACGGTTGTTATAGAGTGGAGCACCTGTCCTGCCAGCTCGCATGCACCACAAAAATAACAAAGCTGAGCCATAAATACATACATACATGTATACATACATACATACATACATACATATGTATGTATTTATGGCTTTGTTTCCTAATGTAAGGTCTGGTACTGTTTGCTTGTTTTGTTTTATGTTTTCATGTGGGGACTGCGAATGAGAATTAGTATTTTCTTTGCTATATCCGATGTATTTATGTGATGTCCATTAATATGCATGTCTAAATAAATGAATAAAGTAGAAGTAAATTAAAGCTCACACCCTATTGGAAACAAACACTTCTATAGTCAGTGGTGGGGAAAAAAAGTACTTTAATGTTTTACTAAGTAAAAGTATAAAAACTGCAATGTAGATGTACTCCATTACAAGTAGAAGTCTCGCATTCAAAATGTACTTGTGTCACGGTGTGTGAATGAGTGAATGTAATGCACAATCTATGTAAAGCGCCTTGGATAAAGGCGCTATATAAATGCACCATGTACCATTTACCATTTACTCAAGTACAAGTATTGGCATCAAAAAATGTATAGCGCTTTTCCAAGTGCTCAAAGAGCTTTACAATGGTTCATTAATTCATACATTGGGAGCTGAAGCAGTGAACAGTCAACGCCAGCATCCTCACTTCCCACATTCACACACCAATGGTGGCGAGCTCACACCGACCGACTCGTTGGAGGCAATATAGGGTTCAGTGTCTTGCCCAAGGACACTTCCGACATGTGGACAGGAGGAGCCGGGATTCGAACCGCCGACCCAGGGATCATTGGACGATCTGCTCTACCTCCTGAGCCACAGCCGCTGAAGGCCGAAAGACAAATGCCTGAAAGACAAAGTGTCCTTCTCGACCCCAGACGACGAGAGCAGTGGACATGAGCGACCTGTCTGCGCAGCCCCAGGCTTTTGTGCTTCCACAAAGCCACAAACTAAATAAAGAGCTTATTGGTCGTGTTCTGAAAAAGGGAGAAACGAGGCCATATCAATTCCCACCAGAGGACAATGAGAAAAAAATGGAGAGACAAATGTCTCAGATAAGCATCTGGAAATGAGGGATGCCAAAATATTCTGAGCGGAAATATTTCCGTCGCAGAGTCTGAGGTCTTCATGCAACTGTCATCGGTCTGAGTGAGCGACTGAGCACGTGTGTGTGACGTGTGTGTGTGTGTGTGTGTGTGTGTGTGTGTGTGTGTGCGTGCGTGCGAGAGAGAGAGGCAGAGAGCTACGCTATGTAGGAGGTTTTGTGATGAGCCAATGCACCCACTATGACTGATTGCCTGCATTATGGGCCTCATCTCGACCCGTTCGCATTCTCAATCTCAACCCGTCTGCAGAGTCACGACATCGCCAACAATTTCTCTCCCCTTCAGCCTTTCTCTACTCTCTCTCTCTCTCTTTCTGCAAAATGATGGTGTTTACAAACAGAAAATAGTCTGCCAGCCTCTTTCAATTCGATAGGCTTTCACTTGAAGACTAAAAAGAAAAGGTGCATTTCCAACCCATAATGAATCTGAACTGCAATTTGGCCCTTGTCTAAAATACAATTGTGGACAATCAAATTGTATTTTAGACAGGGGCCAAATTGCCAAATTAAATGTCCACTACAATCCTTCAATCACTAGGCACTGGCCTGTAATATTTGTTTTGATTCTAATCACTATGAAAATCTAAGTGACAACACAAACAAGTTTCCCCCGCAGTATCCCTTGGTGAGACTTTAAACGAAATGACAGTGTTGTTATTGAACTGAGCTGACTGACTTCATCATGGGAGTAATTGTGAGAATTTATGCTTGATACATTAGCTGGGTAGACTAGTGCATCGTTGGACATACATAGCCTACTACTATATACACACTGCAGCCACAGGTGGAGTTTTTCCATATAAGTAAACTGGACACAAAAAACGAAAGAAAAAGTGTGTGCGTGCATGTGTGTGTACAGTATGTGTGAGTGTGTGTGTATTTTCCACACACTAGGAACATTCCTGTGACGGGAAAAACCCCTCATATTTCCTGGAAGGCGTGTCGCCGCGCCACTGCGTTCATTGATGCAAAGTACATAGTGCTTCAGAAAGCAGCTCCGCTGGGCCTGCAGTACCATTATAGAGCAGCGGTTCCCAAACCTTCTTGGCCATGCACCCCCTGACCTAGCTGACACACACCCGCCACATGGACATATAAATTGCATAAGATATATAGACCTACATTATTACATTTCCTATTTATCCTCATATTAACCCCTTTTGGTGTTTTCTTATACTTTAGCTGTTGCTAAATAGCAAATCTACAAGCTCATAGCGTGCCACTGAGGGCCGTGCTACGAGCTTGTAGATCTGCTATTTTTGAAAAATCGTGAAAATGTGGTGGAAATCTTTGAATATTATATTCTTTCACAGTGAACATTTTTAACTCAAATCTTTGCTTCTTGGGGGGGGGGGGGGTGTGTCACTGGAACTACATTTTTTCAGATGGCGGTCCTCAGCCAAAAATCGGTAATTTTGGGGGTCCTTGACATGAAAAAGGTTGAGGACCACTGACATAGAAACATAGGTTTTTCAGAAAACTGTTATGGCATATTAAGGCACCTTGTTTTTTATGTACAAGAGTCCTCTTGAAATATACCTGTATATCATTTAAAATCATTGACAGCTATGATATCTTACACACTAAACATTGCAACAAACTGTGGTACTTCATAGCATAGCATCCATCCATTCACCCCTCCGTGCTGCCAACAGCACACATAATGCTGATCCCGTTTGCATCCAATTATTATTTATTCTCTTCCAGGTTGTCTGCTTTGGCTGGTCTTGCAATAATTCATCTGTTTATTATGATTATTTTTAATCAGTGCACTGCACACACCTTTCTGCTCTCAACAACAGTGAACTTTACCAGCAGTATTCTAAGCTTTCTGCATCAGCCCCCTGCATCACCACAAAGACACACGCAGAGAGAGACAGCTATGCTTACCGCATACTGGAAGACTCACATCTCATGTCTATCATACACTAGAAGACTTTTAACAGACTTGTAAAAGATTAGTCAGACACATAATCTTAATATAACTCTGCAAGTAAAACAAAAACAAATCACAGACGTGTGAAGTGAGGGGCGCAGGGAGGGCAGTACTTATCATCAGCCAGATGACGTCTCACGTGTCATTGCCTTAAACAAACATTAAAGTCCATAGACTTAGGTAGCAAAAATTACACACTCCAATTGGACACGCCCCTCAAAAACAAAACAAAAATCACACCGCAGTTCGAAGTGAGTGGTGCCTTTGATGAGTTGAGCTGCTGCACCCACCATCTATCAAGTACATGACATCATAGTCATTACTTGGGCAAGCAGAGCGCACAAGTACTGCAACCAGCTGGCTATGTACTCTATGTATGTCGGGGGATGTATGTCAGTGTCCTCTCTTGTTGATTTGGTACATCACCATTAACAGCCAATAAGGGACCACCATTCTAGGTGACGTACTGTAACTAAGGTACGTTTCAAGGTTGGTATAAAAGGTCAATAACGGGTCTAAAGGATTTAGAACGGCAGGGACAAGTTGGCACCTCGACAGAGTGCATTTCTACTTTATTTTGCCATCAACTTGAATGGGAATTGGGGGCGGAATTTTCTTTGACATAACATACACACAAAGTCTGTTGGAGTGGTTAGCACCTCTCAAAAATGGACCAGTAAGTGTCCATTTTTACACTTCCATAGCTAAATGAACATTGGGGCATACGACTGCTGCATTTGGGTGAGTACAGTATGTCTAGTCTAGTCTGCTACACAAAACTAAAATGATATAAAAGGTATCTTCTGCATGTCCTGTTTGGTGCTGGAAAGAGCGTGTTGTGGTTGACATTGAACTTCTTGAGCCAAGAGTCTCTCTCTTTACAGTGCACACTCACACAAACTCACGCACACACGCGCGCACGCACAGCAGTGCGATCACCAGAGGGATCGCGGCCCCCAGGTTGGTTGAGAACCCCTGGACTAGACGGTGCAGGAGGTCATGGTGGGATGAGGTAAGTTAAGGAGGATAGGGGGGGGGGGGGGGAAGGAGGAGTCTGCAGTTATAAATACATTCTGCTGCATGGGATGGAACCAGATCCCATTGGTGTGTGTGTGTGTGTGTGTGTGTGTGTGTGTGTGTGTGTGTGTGTGTGTGTGTGTGTGTGTGTGTGTGTGTGTGTGTGTGGAGAGAGAGAGAGAGAGAAGACAGACTATGCACCCACTGCACACAAAATGAAGTGGAAACTGAGCTACATTTCCAAACCATCTGTCCACTGTACTGTACCAATACATCAGATACATACTTCCCACAGGTTACAATCATCCACGGAGATTTTGAAAACATGACTGAGGAAAAAAATCACACCCATGTGAAGTGAGTGGTGCAACTCCGGACCCACAAGACCACAGGCAGGGTGCCGGCCCACGTCCAGACCCGCCAAGATAAATGTATAAATTTGCTGTAATTCACGCAAGGATTGTCCCCCCCGTTGGTTCAACCCTCATTCTGAAGAGCCAAAACCCGCCGACCAGCTGTTACAAATATTACTACCACTGTGTGTGTGGTCACATCCACTTCCGTTATTACTACCACTGTGTGTGTTGTTACATCCACTTCCATTATTACTACCACTGTGTGTGGTCGCATCCACTTCCGTCTCTTTCTGATCGCGGTGATTACAGCACTATAGGCCGTGGAGATAAAGGCGATCGTGAAATTCAAGATGGCGCGCGCCATTGCTGTTGACAACATCACCTAGCAACCCAATGCTAATGTGAGTAGCATTATGACTTGATCGATCATAACATAAGCACTATAAAAGACCAATTGCCGTACATCACCGACAATGGCGTTAAATGTATTAACGACCACACTTAAACCTGTGATGGAGTAGACCCTTATTTAATCAATAGACGGTAATAAAAGACGGTAATAAAAGACATCATGATGAAATCTCAAGAGCTTAACTAAAATAAAATAAGATCAAACTTTATTTGTTTATCTATTGTACACTCTGGGCCCCAATTACATACAGTTCTATCTTTAATATCCTTTAGTTCCAGTCTCCAGCTCCAGAACTATGGAATGAACTTCTCATTGCAATCAGAACTGCAGACTCACTCCCAATCTTCTGCTGTAGTCTGAAAACGCACCTCTTCAGACTCCATCTTAGCCCGTAGCACTTGCTTTAGCACTTGCACTAGCCTCGACGGCCTTACAGGCGTATGCAAAGGCTAAACTTATAGCATTTAGATAGCATTGTATGTAGACATAGCACTCTATAGTCACAGTATAGTGTACACTCATAGCTTCACTGTTGCTAGGCCTTGTTACCGCAATAACTAAAACTGTAGAGTGCATGATTCCCACCAGACCCCAAAGGGTCTGGTGGGTAAATGGTTTCTCTCTACAGTCTCAAAATGGGAGACAGTACTTATACTCTTTCAGTACAAAATGGAGAATGGTACAAAGTAGACGTGGCAAGACCGAGGAACATCTTACTCAATGTAAAGGGATATGTAGTTTTGGGAAAAACATGACTTAAATCATCTCCTATGGCGAAGTGGATCTGGCGACATGGCTAAGTATCGAGTGTGATTGATAATATGTGGGGTGTCATATTTCAGAATCATGCACTCTACAGTATTTAGTTATTGCGGTAACAAGGCCTAAGTTCAGAATGATTGTGCGGAGTCGGGTTAATTGAATAAATGAATAGTCTATGGATGAATAGTTTATTTTGGTACTTACATTTCCATGTTTAGAAGACAGTTGTGTTACATGTCAAGGTGGAGACCGAATGGGTGTAGGCTGGTAAAGTTTATTATGCCGACCCTTGTTGAAGATAATACAAGATAATAATGTGCCTGCTAATTATTGTGCCTATAGTTTCTGGAAATCCAGGTATGCTATTCAGGCTGGATGGGAGAGAAGTATGGTTGATTGATGCATTAAGTTCCAGGCCCAACTTGGACTGATACAATTGATGGAATAGAAAGGGATTTTGTTGTAACTACTCCTGTGGAAACAGAATGCCCTGTATGCTTATGCCCGGCTCCGTTTAGTTTAAGTTAGGTTATGGATATGTATTTTCTTGGTGTATATCACTGGTTTTCTTTATTTTTCAGATACATGATGATGATGCGTGGCTAGTCTGCTACGTCTCCACACTGATGTTCCTAAATGAGGGATTAAGTGCTGTTGGCATTCTGGACTCTGGACCATGTGCGATCATGTGCTTTGGAAGAATGATGCTGTGTCACCTGTGCGGTGGAGATTCTGGTCATTGGGAAGCTATGACGTGTGCAGCTGTTCTGGAAAGATGGCCAATCTGCGAGCTGAGATGAGATGCGCAGTAGAGCAGTGTTTGGGCCCTGTGAAGGAGCTACAGGACTGCCGGTTTGGATTGCCCTGTGCAGTTTTAACCGCGTGACGCCTGCAGCACACTGTCGAGTGTGCAGGTGAACAGTTCTGAACGGACGGCTTCGGCTTGTTTGTTGTTGTGTGACGTAGGCCTGAGGGCGGTTGCTCTGAATGATTTTGAAGAGGGCCATGTAGGATTTTTTTTACCTGATTGTGATTTCAGGGTCGTTTCGCCTACTTCTACGTCCAGAGACATGGGTTATGAGTTCTTAAATGAATTAATGGGGGAAATGTCAAGGAAATGTGGGATACCTGAGTTGTATATTTAAGGACGTCATAAACCAAGCCATGAGAAGCTGTTTTCTGTTTTCTGTGACATTTGACCTGTGACTTGTGTGAAGGGGCAGTGTTAGGACCCACCTACCCCTGGGGGGGGGTAATAATGTACTTAAGCTGAAGTCTGACTGAGATGTGTTGAGTCAGTGTGTGGTGTGCCATTGTAACGCTTCACGGCTACTCCGTATTCGAATACATTCTATTCCAATACTCTGAAACTCTGAATTGTGTCTGTCTCATTATTGTGTTTCAACTGTGTTATATGTGCTCACCGACAGATTGCATTAACACTGTACATGTTTTCTACTGTTAAGACGGATGCTAGGATTCCTTAGGATTCTGGATAACTATTTCTTTAATGAATTTGATTCATTACCATGTGTTGTTCTTGCTTACTGTAAGTCGCTTAAATGATAAAATGTCTCCCCCTTCCCTCTGTCATCTGAGGCTTTTCTCATCATAGTCACTGAAGGCCTCTCTCCTCCCTCTCTGCTTGTGCAGATTCATGACTTCGCCCTGTTGCTGCCACACTCAAGTCAAATATCTTTCGGAAGTATTCAGTTATCCCTCCTGCCTGCCTTGGGCCTGGACAGTGTGGAAAAATGATGCCAGGCCATATAAATCCTTTTTGCCGGGGACGCGGTCTGCAGTATATAGGGCTCATGGCGGTAATGCAGAGTAATGGTAAGGCATGGGGAGACGGGAGAGAGAGAGAGGGCCACGCCCCTGACTGCTTCCATGCAGCCTTGAAGCAGAATAGCCCTCCAGAGCGCCGGGGAAAGCCACTCTATCTATAATGTAAGACCAGAGATCATGCTATTCCTGGCCATGGCATCTATCAGGGAGGCAGCTACAGTATCACCACCACCCCTGCTATGCCGTCATTCAGAGGGAAGATGCCATTCTTCTGTCCACCCCCCAGCAGCGTAGGGAAGCCTCCCCCGTGAGCAGACAGGAAATACTGCACTAATCTGGGCCTGTCATTGCCTGCCACTCGCCTCCTCCATCTCCCTCTCTTCCCTCAAATACTCCAACACACACACATCCCCCTTCTCTTCCTGCCTGTGCGTACCTATACTTACAAGTTACAACGCTCAGTTTCCCAGAATCTCTGTCCCTTTGCATGAAGAGAAATCACACCCATGTGAAGTGAGGGGTGCTCTTATCATCATCATACATCATCACATTCCGGCTAATCACAACTGGCGTCCTCACTTTTCTGTCACTTTTTATCCTCAATACATTGAGTACATTGCTCAGCCAAACAAATCATTGCTATGGGGTGCTCAGCCAATCAAATCATCGCTAATGGGGTACACACACAAACACACAAAGCTGGGCAAAAAGTTTCACGAACCCTGGAGAAGGAGAGTAGTCTTACATTAATAAGTCTAGAACGGTTTTTATGCAACTGACATCAGAACTTGAAATGCAGCAAACCCTCCCGTGCGCTCAGATCAGCCAACGCAGGGAAGCTGGAACGCCGGGACAATGCTCCACACGTCCCAAACTCTTCTCCCTTCTGGCTCCAAAGCTATGGAGTCCACTTCCCATTGCAATCAGATTCAGTCCCAATCTGAAAACCCACCTCTTCAGACTCCATCTTGGCCCGTAGCACTTGCCCTAGCCTCGACGACCTAACAGGCGTATGCACCAGACTTATGTAACTTTAACTTATTATGTAGACATCATTATATAGATACTCCACTGTTAGGTTCTTAGCTTACGTATCATTCTTGATAGCATTTTTTTTAACACATTGAGTACGCCGACTGCCTTCAAAATATAGGCTATAGAATACCGGAGGTGTCTGATCGCTTTTACTTTGAAAGCCATGAACCGGAAACACTTTCCTAAAAAAGTTGACTTTACAAAGTGACCTCAACATCCCCGATCATCTTAATATATTGTTTTACGCTCCAAAAAGCGTTCATATTTTGCGGGAGAGACGGATGAGGAGCAGAAAATAAGCGCCAGCATATCGCTCTATTCATCACCACGGAGAGCGCCCTGGATTAGGAGCTACGAGTCATTCTTTCCGTCTCGCTAACGTGGGAGTCAATGACAAGCTAATAGTTGCACTGAGCGTTAGCATACGGCAAGCGAAAAGCGAAATGCCAAAAAAATAAATAGGAAAAATTCTGAATATTAATATCTCGCCCCGCATCGCTGGGATGTCGCTAGGACGTCCTCACACGTCCTTAGAACTCTACTCTACTCTATCCTATGACGTTCTCAGGCGTCCTACGTGCTGTAAGTGTTAATGTACAGTATTTGATGTATTACCATGTTTTGTTCTTGCTTACTGTAAATCTCTCTGGATTAAGAGCGTCTGCTAAATGCCTTGTATGAACTCGCTCAAAAACCTGCCAGTCCATCATGTCCCCATTGTCAATGACTTTATTCTTCTGAAATTAGTGTTCACAGCACAGTCTTAGCCCTATACTGTACATCCACCAAGAGAACTAAGAACCAGATAACTCCAGGTCTTAGCCCTATACATCCACCAAGAGAACTAAGAACGAGATAACTCCAGGTCTTAGCCCTATACATCCACCAAGATAACTAACGAGATAACTCCAGGTCTTAGCCCTATACATCCACCAAGAGAACTAAGAACGAGATAACTCCATGTCTTAGCCCTATACATCCACCAAGAGAACTAAGAACGAGACATGAAGCGAGATAACTCCAGCCATGTGAAAAGAGCGGTGAGATGTGGGCGGATACGAGAGGACTTAGTGCTGTCTGGACAGCGATGAGGGGAGGCCCCTTAAGAACGGATAGAAACGAGGGAAGAGGGAAGAGCGAGGTCACACAGGGGGCGTGGGTGCTGAATTAAGTTCATCCGTCGGAAATACAACAGATGCCAGAGGAAAAGAGAGGGAAAGAAGGAGGAGGAGGAGGAGGAGAAGTCGAAACCAGGCCACTGAGATATGTTGCGTTAAAGATGCATTGTAAAGATTGAGTTTTACACTTAATAAAAACATAATAAAAGAAAGGCAGGGGAACACAAGAGAGGAAAACAATGCTAATCACTGGGTTCCTTTAAAACAGGCCTGAAAATCCACCTTTCAATTCCCTCTCCCTTAGACAGATCACCACCTCTCACACCCATCTTCTATGTTTCTTCCACTCTGTACATTTTGTGATGATATTGAATTTTGTTATTTTTCATGTCATGTTTGTGAAATGATGAATACATGGGACCCGAATGCAAACAAGACCCCGCAAAAGGAGCGGTTGCTATCCTTGGTGCCATCCTTTCAGTGTCTGACCGTATACTACTGTGCTGTTTTAGTATTCAAGTATTGAATAATATTTAAAAAAAGAAGGTGCTGCTGATTTCTTATTGTGGTTACCTGGTCATACTCCAGGGCTCCGGGGTAGAGGGGCCAGCCCAGGAAGAGCTCTGCGATCACACAGCCCAGGGACCACATGTCTATGGCTTCACAGAACGGCAGGCCCAGGATGATCTCTGGAGCCCTGTGGGGGAAGAGAGGAGCACAGACACACCACGGTTAATACGCAGCACAGACACACCACGGTTAATACGCAGTCGGGCCATTACGAACCTTCAGTGGTGGGAAAAAAGCACTCAAATGTGTTACTTAACCACATTTCTGAGATCAGATTCTAAAATTGTCTTCTAAATCCTGACAGTTTTCTGAAAAAGCTATGTTTCTATGTCAGTCGATTTTTCAAAAATAGCAGACCTACAAGCTCTATGAGCTTGTAGATCTGCTATTTTTCAATAGCTATATTATAACATAATGCTAACACCAAAAAGGGGTTCCCATTTAGAGTTTACAATACTTGTATAACCAGTGCCAGGCCAGACCGACGTGAATGACCCCTTCAGATTTAGGCTGCGGTTTAGCGGGTCAGAGCTGCTGTGGCGTCCACGCTGGGTCGGTGAGAGGTCAGTGGCATTAGTGACACTAGGATGCTGTGTACAGTATTTAGACTACCGTAGTGATGGGAGATTAATCGGCAAACCCATCGGTATCGGCCGATATTGGCCTTAAACCAATTAATCGGTAATCGGTATGGGTAAAATAATTTATTGGATTTAGTTTAATTTTTTTAAATACAAATACAAAATCCTTTTGTGATGATGAAGGTTGTAAATTATATCAGTGTTTTCTGGGGAAGCTTTTCGAAAAAGTCAATGGTTGGAACATTTAAAAAATATATACTTCATTCAAGCTGTTTATGTTGGGATATGAGCCAACATTTCAAATTCAGCCTTTTTTCAAAATATAAAAAAGAAAATACAGAATGAGATCATATCGACATTGGTTATATCGGTTATCGGCCATAATGGCAATGAATTATATCGGATATCGATATCGGCCAAATTGTCTCATCGGCACATCCCTAATTTAGACCTGATGCCAAGATAAATAAATAAAAACGTCTTCCAAATCCAGTTGGAAGCAGTTTTCTGATAAATCTATGTTTCTATGTCAGTGCTGCTCAACCTTTTTCATGTCAAGAACCCCCAGAATTATCTGTATTTGGCCGCGGACTGCCAACTGAAAATATGTAGTTCCAGGGACCTCCCCAGAAGCAAAGATTTGAGTTAAAAACGTTTGCTCTGAAAGAAATATATATATATTCAAAGATTTGCATCACATTTTCACAATTTTTCAAAAACAGAAGATCTACAAGCTCGTAGCGCGGCACTCGGTGCCACACTATGAGCTTGTATATCTGCTATTTTTCAATAGCTAAAGTATAAACATAATGCTTAAAACACCAAAAGGGGTTAAATGGGTTAACATCAGCAAGAGTACACACGTTACCAACGACAACCTGTATGATGGAATGCCAAGGTTGAGCCAGAAAATAGCAGCCAGGAGAATGAGACTAGCAGGACACTGCCAAAGACACCAAGAGCTGCCAGCCAGCAAAGTATAGTGCTGCGGGAACCAACACACGTTGCACCGTTCACGAGGACGTCCCACATTAACATACGTGGATGTACTCAAGAAAAACGCAGGAGCGCAAAGCACCAACGAACTGGCCAGATGTATGGAGAACCGGGATGACTGGAAGTGACGATTGAAGGCTTGCCTGAGGACCAGCTAGAGAGAGCACGGTCACATAGGTAATTCTGTAGTGACATGGGCGCTCAATGTAAACTTTGCTGCTGTCGACGCAGCCCTGTCTGTCTGTCTGTACCAAAATGGCCGACATCAGAGAAACTTTGGCATCCGTCTTAACCCATTACAACCGGGAAAGTGTTATTTTGCGTTATATATAAGATTAATTTTTTAAAGCATTACAACTGTGACTAAGAACTACTGATTTAAAAGGAAATAAACGATTAATTTGTAAAAAAAAAACAACAACAATTTAAACTCATTTAAGTAAGTAGCCTTGTAGAGCCAAGAGGCCCATAGGGCAGGAGCCTATCTCCTGTTTCTGTAGCGTGAGGCAGCTTGATGTATAAGTACACCTCCTGGACATGACGCTAGTATGTCGCAGGGACAGTTACCCCCAATCCAACCCTTGGTGCTGAGTGTCAAGCAGGGAGGCACTGGGTC
This sequence comes from Protomyctophum parallelum, assembly GCF_964188405.1. Classification (NCBI taxonomy): domain Eukaryota; kingdom Metazoa; phylum Chordata; class Actinopteri; order Myctophiformes; family Myctophidae; genus Protomyctophum; species Protomyctophum parallelum. The sequence goes on along the minus strand of NC_139699.1, from coordinate 51,295,150 downwards.
CCATTTGTCTTTGGTATGATACGGCCAGGGATTGAACCCCCAGGGCGGACACTCTAACCACAAGGCCACTGAGCTGGTAAAATAAACTCATTTAAGCCTATTAATAAAGATATAAGACCAGGCAGCTGAAAAACTCAGCAGGAATATCTCAAAATATGAGCATGTGACGTAGCGTAATGGATAGATTGCAACTGAAGAGGTGTGGAATGCAAAGATGTGAATATATATAGTCCTGGATTGTGTGCGTGTGTGTGTGTATATGCTGCAAAATTCTTAAATCATAGTCTTCTTAAACCGTATCCAGGCTCACTGCTTATACAAGTGGTTTAACGTTACAATATATTACAGAAGGGAGTTCCACCGCGCCTCAAGCCTGTGGTAGGCTAATATGGTGCATCTCAGAGGCAGGACAGGTATAGCAAGAGGAAGGAAGGCACTGAAGCCACTCAGACAATTTAAGCCCTTTGTAGTGCGGTACAGAGTGCCACGCTACCATGCTAGTAGATCTGCTATTTTTTTTTTATCGTGAAAATGTGGCGCAAATCTTTGAATATATATTATTTCACATCACACACGTTTTAATCTCAAATCTTCGATTCTGGGGTGTCCCTGGAACAACATATTTTGAGATGGGGGTCCGCGTCCAAATACATATAATTCTGGGGCTGCTTGACATGAAATAGTTTGAGAACCACTGATATAGAAACATAGGTTTATCAGAAAACTGTCAGGATTTAGAAGACATTTGTAGAATCGACCTCAGGTCTAAATGGGTTAACACAATCTACACAAGGAGCATGAGATTGTAGGGCAATCCTCCCCTCATCACTTCATAGGATTACTGTCTCAGAACAGCTAGAAAACGCAGACCAGGGCAATCCTGTGCTTTTTATAATATTGAGCTTACCTAACCGGCTCTAGCAGCGAGGTAGTTAGACGACTAGTCTCAGAGATCTCTGGAGCCATATGGCACTGACTGGCAATCGACATGAGGCTGCATATGTCTGGCGACAGCTAACCTAGGACTTTACTAAAATAAGTTTTTAGGCTATTTAATCACATTGTCAGAATGAGTGCACGCAACAGCTGCTGAAGACAGCAACGTAGCAGGCAGCAAAACACAACCAAGCAGTTATGCTAACCATTTCAGCCTCAGGGATCGTGCCTTATTTTTACGCAGCAAGTATCTCCTGGGGGAGTATATATACAGTGCATGGTATGGACACCCTCAGTTGTGACATGCCATACATCTAAATATTTCGGCCTTAGAAGAGATGCTCTTCTTATCTATATATACACATTTAAGCAAATTCTGCCTGTGTTCACAATCAGGTATCCAAGTCATAGACCGTATGCGGAAGTGCTGTTTAGTTTACACCATAGACTGTAAAAAATATGGACAAAGCGTTCCCCGGGTCTAACATGAACGTAAAATGAAGCCTGTAATAATATGCTAATTCCTGATGTAAGTCGCCATCTTTGGTACCAGCTGGCCATTGGCTGGCTCCGTTTTGTATACCAGCTGGTCATTGGCTGCCCAGACAACGAGGCGGGACTTCCCCCCTTCTTCTCCGTTGGTTTTTATTTTGACTCGAGTGGGAGGGGAATCCCGATCATAGACTGTAATGGTAGCCACGCCCCTCAGAACATACGCGATGGTTTTTTTTCTTTATGGTCATTTTTTTAATTAATGGGACCATAATTTTCCAAAAAGAATATTATGACATTAGAAATGAGACTTTAAACTAGTGACTGGAAGAAGAAAGTATTCATGACCATGTTTATTAAGGTAATACAGTCTAGGTGAAGTTGGGCCAAAATACATGGGCCTCTATGGAGCTATGGGGCTTTTTGGGTCCGGTCCAGCGCCACAACAGGCCATTATATGAACTACCGATTTCAAATGAGGCTTCACGAAATATCTGGCTGACTGCCCCCCTGGTTTACACCCGTGCTCTGCCTGTGCTCCCACGTCACTCACTTCACCTCTGCGTTTTTTTTTTGCAGCTTTCCGTTTTCCGTGATGCGCTGGACCAATAAAACACAGAACGCACTTGGCTTAAAATAACAATAATAATAATACATACAACAACACGGAACAATAGTTCCATAATTTGCGTTAGACGCAAAGAACTGCCCGAAGGCTGGTCGAGCATCTAGTGTTATACAACCTGTCTGCATAAGGGGTGTGACATCTGTGATGGGTGAGGGCAGAAATTGTTGCACTGTGTACAACTCTCACAGCACCCTAAAGAACACATTGTGCTGCTGCCTGTCTCAGCACACCTTGGAGATTCAAAAACAGGGCCAGACTACATATTGTAGCGACGCTGCCTGCGTGTAGCAGTTGGCCTATAGCTGCCACAGAGACGTCAGAAATTGAACGTTGAACTGAATTGAACATTGACTGAGCATGCTAGAGAAGCTAATCAGAAGACATGCAATGTTCATAAAGAGAAGGAATGCGAGAAGGACAGAGTCAGAACTTGCGGACATAATTTTCCTTCATTCATGTATTATTTATTACTCGTGTATTGCCATAAAATGGCTCAAAAACAAGAATGTTAGGCAGACACAGATGTCATGCCAATCTATTGATTTTCACATTGTCCATTATCTCAGAAGGAAAGGAGCAGGTCTCTGTCTCCACTAAGGGGATGATGAGCAGACGTTGCCATAGTTACATGGCTCGGTCCAGTTAAACGCAACTCACAACACTTACCAGCCTCCCTCCCGTGAATCCAAATCTATTTTCTATCCTGAGGATATGACGGCATGTAAGTCAAGGGTCTGCTGAATACTAGTAAAGTAGGCAAGCAGTGGCCTTGTGACAATTCAATCTCACGTGGCCCCTAAGTGAGATGGCCAGATTTATGAAGAGACAAACAAACATGTACAGTAGCCAACATGTACACACACCATCTGCAGTTTTTCAAAAGCTAAAGCACAACATAATGCTTAAAAAACCAAAAGGGGTTACCGTCCTGAATGGGTTGTACACTCCTAGCAGCCAACAATACTGTGTGACATTATTGTCTGGCTTTCCTAATAATCACCTTTCGAATAATATTTTGTTTCAGGAAAACTGAACCTTGTGTTATTCTGTGGCTTGTTTATTTACTTTCAAAAGGGAAAAACAACTACCTAACATCACTTTATTTATTTTAAACGGCTACTAATTGTGACCATAGGTCACGTTTACTATGAAAACCTGCATTTCCCGTCAGTCAGTCAGTGTGTTGTGTCACACCACGTCATGAAAGGGACCGGTTCTGACATTCCATAATGTTGATATGAGAGACACTATTTCAAAGACAGAGTTTTGCTTGCGTTATTGTTACTGCATTATTGTTACTTACTGAAATACATAAACTAGCCATAATGCCACCAGGCCTTCGGTAAAAATACCACAAATGTCACATGTTGAACTCATTTGGTCTCCTTCAGTGAAAGTCAGTCTGCATGTAGAAAGCATCAGTGTTAAAAAAAAAGGTGACCAGCAAATTTCTGAATAAATATTTTTTACCCCATAGCTCAGATAGTTTCTGTATAGGCCCTATACAGAAACTATCTGAGCTATGGGGTAAAAAATTAGGATGAAACTGACGGCTTTCACATTTCATATTGCTGGTGGGATTGCACCAGGAGACAGTATACACAAAGCAAATGCAGAAACTCGAGGCATGAGCAAAACTGCTTTAAGGAACCATTGTACTTCCAGACAGAGGCAATCAGCATCTACGCTGCCTCCATCTCTCCTTCCTGCTCCGATCCCAGACCGTGGCTAATGGATCCCTAATGCTGTTAAGGGGCCCGATTGGCACCTAAAAGACCATCAAAGCTCACGCCCAAAATGACCGCTTGTGCTCACTCCAGCCTTCTGAAGCGGCACAAGCCATCACTAAGGCCCTGCAGGCTTTCATTAGGCCCCCAGATCAGACCAATTATAGAACACCCATCAGTGTGTAGCTTCAGGGCTTCAGTTGTTCACCTACAACTGAACTACATGCCGGCATCACAGACAATGGGCTATATGCATGCACGCCATTTTGGAAAGAACTTGGGACCCTTCCCTACTTCCTTCCTTCACATGTGTTACCGATGAGACTAATGAAGGCTCTGTTCCATTCCGGTCAAACAGAGTCAGGCTGCTGATATTGTGCTCACCTGCACATGCTCCCGATGTGCAGGTTGGTGCCTTCACTGCCTGTGTGAATGGGTGAATGAAATAATGCACAATCTATGTAAAGCACTTTGGATAAAAGGCGCTATATGAATGCACCATTTACCATACAATGGCAACTGAGAGATCTCCTCTCAAAGCGTGCTCACCCTATGAAAGCCGGTGAGTGATGATGGACTCCTGGAGTATATCGATACGTTTGAACTACTTGGATTAAGGAAAGCCTTCTGAGAAATTAGAGCTGACAGATGGAAGAAAATGTAGTACCTTCTCAGTATTATTACAGTGCGGCGAGTTTTCAATGGCAACTTTCCCAAAAGGAAATACTGGAAGATCAACCTGATTGAAAAGTGCGGCGTCGGACATGAGGGTATTACATAAATATTGTTAAAAAGATCAGCTTTCTAGACAAATAACCAAATGGTTGGGAATATTCCTAGATCTGACGGCCCAAAAACACGGTTCAAACGTTGTTAACTAAAATCTTTGCTTCTGGGGAGGTCCCTGGAACATCATATTTTCAGATGCCAAATACCGCAGCCAAATACAGAAGTCTGGGGGTCCTTGACATGAAAAGAGTTGAGCACCACTGACATAGAAACATAGGTTTTTCAGAAAACTTTTAGGATTAAGAAGCCATTTTCTTTAGAATCGGCCTCAGGTCTAAATGGGTTAACAGAAGGGCAGAAAACATTGCCTGACTTTCTTTTCCCCAACACGACACAAACTTTATTTTTTTCCCCTCCCAGTCACGAGACTTGCGTGTGAATATCAGGTCTTGCGTTTGATACTTTTATGCCTTGTGGCCTTGTGGGTTGTGTATGGGTTGGAAAATGATCGTGAGTGAGACCCGAGAGGTAGGCCAACTCTTATTGAGGGGAAGTTCAATGGCTCCACTGTCTGAAATGTCACTGACTGTGTTCAAAGATTTCCAAAGAACCTTGTATGCTACAGGGAAAACCACCTTCAGGAGCAGTGCAGATGGGACAAAAAGAGCTTTCCATGGCTGCCAGCAGTCCTTCCTTTTCAAAAAGGTAGGGTTTCATTCCATTCCCTCTTGCTAAATACCAATAGCATTCTATTGCCAATTATATTCCACTTCAGTAACAAGAGAAAGTGAGCAAGCAGTTAATTTTATCCTATACGTACTGTATACAATTAAATGTAACTTCAGAGGCTGCATTTTCTATTTTGGTTTAGCTGCTTAGGTGCTTGAAAAGTGCCTGGGCTACATTTGCTACTTCTCTACTAGCGACCTTAAAGACTAAGCCAATGGGAGACCCATAAAACCCATAGTCCGAACGGCATGAAAACCCATGCTCTGAACACCACAACGTGAGTTTGTATTGGCTGCTGTTGTGTAAGGGGTTGGACAGGTGGAGCGAGTGGAAACAGAAGCTAATGTTATGAGCATATGGAGCTAGAGGAAAGCCATAACAAACCATAAAATGTCAGAAACGATCAAAAACATCGGCCGGGAGCTTGTAACGGGGAGAAAAAGGGAAAAGATACACAACGGAGACAGCCAAGCAGCAGCACTTTTTTTTTTTTTTTTTTTTGAGTGGTGCAGCCACTCCATTACGGAGCTTTGTGTGTCCCTGGGTCCCTGGCTGGCTGTGTTCCTGGCTGGCTGGTTGTGTTCGAGCACAAAAATAGCGTTTGGTTGGTTTTCACAATAAAGTGGCTGTTGCGCAGCCTAACACACACACAGCATATATGAGTACAGTACAGTACAGTACAGTACAGTGACCCCTTGAGGACCCCCACACGGTAACTCTGTCATTTCTCAACCGTTTCTGAAGCGGGGCGGCTCGCTGAAACCGGACCAGCCCCCTGGGGGTCTGTCATTTCTCTACTGTTTCGGTAGTCTGGGTGTTCCGGGGACCCCCACACGGAGTTGCACCACTCACTTCACAAGGGTGTGATTTTTTTTATGTATACAAAATGGTATAATAATGGTAGCCAACTACAATAGCATCAAGTCTAGCTATAAAATATTAAGAAAACCGCAGCTTTTTGTCCATTGTAAGCCAATGTCAGCAAACACCAATGGACAACGCTGAGCACAGCACTGGCACGCCATTGCACCAGACAGAAGTTGAGAGCAGTGGTTTTCAACCAGTGGGCCGGGGACCACTATCAGTGGTCCTTGAAGGGATTCCAGGTGGTCCCCAGCTAAATGAAGGAGAGGTGGTAACCAAATGGACCCTTATACAGTAGATCTTTAACTCTTGAGAGCGTAAAATGAAACCAAAATGGACCCATGTGGGTCCATTTGGTTACATTTTACGCTCTCAAGAGTTAGATTATTGTTAAATGTCAGCATTATTTAATTTAAAAGACGTCTACACAATTAGAGAATGTAGAAGAATTGTTATTTTGTTTGTTTGCCCGTTATCTCTCCTACGGTATTAACATCAATATAGCATGGAATTGTGGACAGAATCATATCCAACGACAACAAAATATTCTAGGTTTCGAGTCTGAGAGGCTAAATGTCATCAAATGGTGGTCCGTGGCTTAAATGCCATGCCAATTAAATAATGGGCCTTGATATGAAAAGGGTCGAAAACCACATCAGCCTCAAGATTGCACTACATTTTTGCTCGTCCCTTGTGGATTGCCTTTTGACCAATGAAAATCAGGCTGGATTTGTGTGGTCAGTGGTCAGCGAGTTCAACAGCATGTTCCTTCACCTCAAAACAGCTGCCTCCCTTCCCTCTCCGAGCTTCTCTCTGCCTCTTGTCCTCAATGCTGCGTCCAACAGAACAAACAAACAAAACACGAGGCTAGATCCCAGAGCAAGCTTCTCTCTGCCTCTTGTCCTCAATGCTGCGTCCAACAGAACAAACAAACAAAACACCAGGCTAGATCCCAGAGCAAGCGGGGCCATCTCTGGCCTGGGGCTTGGGAAGGGATGCTGTGTGGACTGGACACAAACAAGACTGAAATACAATTTTTGTGACAGAGTCTGATGCAACATGCTGTATAGGAGATGTATATATTATATATACATACAGTGCATATACAGTACATATACATATCTCTCACAGTTAGTAGTGAGTTGGAAGTTTATTTATTTGATTTTGTATTTCTTATCATAATCTTTCACTGGTACATGTACGTTTTTCACAATAACCATTCCACATTAATCACTATTTTCATGTGCGAGTGTCGGCTTCTGACACTCTCCAAAACGATGTAAGCACCGGAAAAGTATTTATATTTATGTATATCTAGTTAATACATCTATCCAACGCCTAGCTTAACAAAATATCCTTGGCCGCTAGGAGCCGGCAGCAGTCCTGGTTCAGCGTTCCTCTTCCATATAGACAAACACTATAACGGAGCTACAAGTGGGGTTTCTAAAACTACCAAAATGAACCCAAAGTATGACTTCAAGGACAAATTATATGCATTTTGTGAACTCTATGGTGATGGTTACTAGAGAAGGTGGTCCACTAGTCAAGTTGTACACATTATGTCAACATAATGCAGCTTGAAATTCGTATCAAACAATGTAAATAATCACCTTCCAAAATAGATTTGGCCAAGTCAAATGGGAAAGACAATTTGAAAGCCATGGGTCCAACTGTCTCAACCAACATATCAACACTTTCTGGTAAGAGACAAGTAAGCCCACTTGGTATTCAGGTCAGGACTGGTTTCCAGTTAACTGACATCACTTCACTGGATCAATTCTGAATTATATTAGTGCAAGTCAGCATGAGAAGAGTTAAGGTGGCCCCGGGGAACACCAAAAGCTTAAATAACATGCTATTAGATGTCATCAATCTATATAGCTTCAGTCACAACCTCTTCCTCTGCTGAGACAAGCAAATGCAGTGCCATAGTCAATAAAAGAAGAGACCTGATCTGCACTGAAAACAAATAAAAAATATATACAATTTCTAGTATTAAAGATGGTATAAGCAATATGGTTTTGTAAAAAACAAGTAAGACGCGCAAACGCGGGAAGCGAACGCAGCTTGTGAATTGCTTTTTTAAGTTTTCTGTGTGTGTGTGTGTGTGTGTGTGTGTGTGTGTGTGTGTGTGTGTGTGCGCTACAGCTGCGCCCTCTGGTGGCGGGCGGGTGGTGTCACAGCGGGACAGACAGACAGACACACACACAGACACACAGACATGATCTGCAGGGTCTCATAGTTAGTGCTCACTGCGTTCGCAATAAATAAAATAGTTTATAAAAGAAAATGCAAAATAAAAAAGCTCTATATTCTAATGGTAATCATTGCAATAGTGTGTTTTTTGTTCAGTACCAGTCACCATGTCTCTCTCCCTCTTCAGACGAGAGCTACACGTTGGGAAGACGGCTGGATGCTCTCATATTTACTTGCCTTTCAATTAAATGTTTGCATTTACTTGCCCATTAAGACCTTAACCACTTTAACAATTATTTTTAAAATAGCAGATCTACAAGCTCATAGCCGTGCTACTTGTAGAGATGCTATTTTTATGTATTTACTGCATCTTGAAATGTGGCGCAAATCTTAGAATATATATTCTTTCCCGGCAAACTTTTTTTTAACTCATATCTTTGCTTCTGGGGTTTCCTGGTACAAAAAATAATTCAGATGGGGGTGGGCGGCCAATTACATAAAATTGTGGGGGTCCTTGACATGAAAATGTTTATGCAGAAAACTGTCAGGATTTGGTAGACAATTTTAGAATCTGGTCTCAGGTCGTAATGGGTATAGACAACAAACAAGACAAGCTACACGTTGGGCAGACGGCTGGATGCTCATGTTTATACTTGCCTTTCATTTGAGCCCTTCCAATATAGGCCTAACTTAACTCATGGGACTAAACAATGCAACAGATATAGGCTATGGCTGTTGACGGTATCAAGTACTGTATGACACATGGGTTGACTGGCCTCTGGGAATAATGTTGCTTCGCTACACGCCTCTCTCTTCCGCAGACTACAGTAATTCCACACACCCTCGGCCGGCCGCACTCTGCATTATTCATTGGAACACAGAGCAGGTCCTAAATAGGGGCTGACGTAGTCGCTGTACTCGTACCTACCTACACCCTTAGTTTGAGAAAACAAGGCCTATAGTCACGTTTAGCCCAGATGTAAACAACCCAGTGACCTGACATGGGAGCAGCCCTGAGAACTTGTTGGTTCAAGTCAGGACAGTGCATTGTTGTGGCTCGTTCTCTCATTCTGTTCTTAGTGCTTTGATGTCACTTAAAGCGTCATATAAAGCATTTAGCCAGTCCTGCAAGAAAAGAGTTCCGTTTCAAATGCCACTCCTGTGGCCACGATGGACGGACAATCGCCATGGTTTGTGTTTTCCGGGTGGTGCAGTCAGTGCAGAGTTAAGTAGTTTACCTCAAAAACGTATTTCCGATCAGTTACCCACACCATGAAGCCTTGAATTCATGGGGATGTTATTGTCGCATTCCTAAGCCAAAAATTATCCTACCCGAGACTACGCCGGTCGGGTCATCAAATCAAATCATTGGCTTAGGAATGAGACAAAAAAAACACCCAAAAAATCCATGATTTCAAGGCTTCATGGTGTGTGTAATTGATAGAATTTTTTTTGGGGGTGAACCTTTAAATGACGGAGAGCGCGGCTCGATTCCTCCACAGTGCCTATGGCTTGGCCGAGCACTGCCACGAACACAGTGGTAAATGTTCACAGGTGGTAAAGCCGGCAGGGGAGGGCCCATTTCTGTCACTCTACTAGAGACTACAGCTACAGGTTGGTCAGGTAAGGGTTGGCAACAATTTATAAAAAAGAAAATCATCATCATCATGGTTGTCAAGAAAACCTGACTTCTCAGCCATAAAGATTAATAAGGCTAAACAGTGCACAGCACTTATCTTAGTAAGTTATTGAGGCGGGCTGCTGGAAGACCCTATACACGTTGCACAAACTAACGCCAACCTCTTCTTCCTAACTAAACAGGGAGGTTTAATCTAACTATATTTGGGGCCAGTGTTTGTGTGTGTTTTTACTTTTATGGGAGGTGTGTATATCATCCATATACTGTACAGTCAACTTTGCCCCAGATTTTGGCCTACTGTGCTAAGTAATTGAGTGAAAGTAATCTGATCCCACCCAGAAGAGCCACTCTTCATTCAATGCGCACACACACACACACACACACACACACACACACACACACACACACACACACACACACACACACACTTAACTTATTCAACCGTTTTGAACACTGTATTTCTGAGATGTACAGCTATTTTCATTTTAATCTTAGTCCAGTCTCCGATTGGATGTCATTTTTGGGCTGAGTAGGTAGGGATTCGAAACACCGACCCAGGGATCATTGGACGACCTGCTCTACCTCCTGAGCCACAGCCGCACACTCTACAAGCTTGAATGTAAATATCTGCTGTTTTTCAATAGGTAAAGCATAACATTTTAAATAATGGTTAATGTGGTTAAACGCCAAAGTGACACAGACGTGTTCCAGGTCTTAATGGGCGAGGGGAGACATGAGTATTCTGGGAATAGTACAAAGAAAATGTTTCGTGAGTTGTGACACACTGAATACTAAATAGTTTGTAGTGATGGACCACTATGACCACTCTTAACAGCATTTAAACATCTCTCAGCTTACTGAACAAACACAATCTCTCCATTAGGCCTACTTATTGCATACATAAACAGAGTAAGCCGTCAGAAACCAGCAGCCTTGAAAACAACCCAGCCATGCCAATGTCGTTGCCTTCATAGTATGGCCTCCAAACATCAAGGATGTTTGTTTTCAAGGTGAGGCATCACTGAGTAGAAAAACACCAACCCTGCCACAGTACAATACATCATAACACTTCTGTCATTATTTCTCAAATAGCAGCAGTTGCCAATATATCTGCCACAACATACACACAACACTTTATAGACTAAAGCATTAAGATAGGCTAAATTAGCATGAATAATACATACTACAGGGCCTGTTATTGAGACTGTGTGCATACTGTGTGCACTGTGCATGCCCCCTTTCCCTCCTGAAAATGGGCATACGCACAGGAGTACTGTTGGCACACAGGTCATGTTGGCTGATGGGTTCAAGGCACAGAAGAGGTTTTTCTCTGTGGGCAGTATGAATGTGCCCAGATGTCAATACAACAAAATACTGCCCGCAGCCCGTCATAAACAAATGAGGTAAAAGAAATGTAGTAACTAATTTCTCAAGATAGAGAAATAAATGTACACTAGGAAGGGTCAAAAAAGGGTGCTGGTGCTCAGTCAATTAGGGCATGGACCACTCTGTCCTTGTGAGTCGCGAGGACCCGAGTTCAAATACGACTCCCATCGTGTCTTGCATGTCTCCCTTCTGTCGGTCCTCTCGGTTTCCTGTTACTCTGCTCTCCTTAAAGATGCACTGGGAGGCGAGCCATTACAACTTGCCAAAAAACCCACAACTAAGCCTACAAGGACTTGTAAGGTCTTTGTAACAGCGCTATTATATTTCACCAATATGATGGACATGTTTCTATGTATATTCGTTGGCCTCCTGTTTGAACATTAAGGCATTTTGATTTCATACCTGTGCAATACATGTAACAAATATTGTCAAGCTTTTAGCATTTATTTGAGATAAGCTATATGTATTACGATTCCTCGGCGATGGCTAGCACGGTGGCTAGCATTTAGCAAGGGGTAACTCCATGTTCATCAGAGAAGGCAGGTGGTTGTCTACACAAATGGTTCCCAAACCTTTTCATGTCAAGGACCCCCAAAATGATACTCATTATCCTGCAAACCCCCATTTGAAAATATATGCCAAGGACCCCATAAGAGAAGACTTTTACGGCTCTAGCAGTGATTTTCAACCATTTTAATTTCAAGGGACCCAGGTTCGACCTGAATTCGGCTACAGTCCCCTATTTAAATGGCATTTCTATCTCTGGGACCCCAATGTATATTGTAAAATGTAAGTTAATTTAACTCTGATATATAAAGTTAATTTAACTCACAGAGTGTACAAATGGAACCAAATGGACCCATTAAGGGTCTATTTGGTTCCTAATTATCATTCAGCTGGGTACCCCCTGGAACTCCCTCAAGGACCCCTGGGGGTCCCCAGACCCCACTTTGGGAACCACTGCTCTACACTATGGTGTATACTATATGTATACCCCGTATACTATAGATAGCTAGGCAGGTAGGCATGAAGATACTTCACATACAAGATATGTATTTGAATAATAATGTCAAAACCAATCGAGAAGGTAACCTTTGACATCTTTAAATTAAGTCAGGATAGTTTTTCCTTGTTCCTCTTGTAGAACATAATGCTATTGCCTGTGTTTGTTTACTCTGTCTGTTGCTAACATCAGTAGGCTGAGAGACAGCCTTGATGAATGATTGATGAGCATCGAGCATGCTTAGCAAAGTGAAAGACGGGTCAGACAAAAGCCAGGTACCTGAGAGGAATGACCATACCAACACACACACCCACCCACAGACACAGGACACCCAATAATAAACCATCGGTGGACACATGCACCGTTACGGTGTATGCACACGCATACACAACTGAGATCATGTCTGTGTTCAACGTTAACACCCGACAACGAGCAACTGACTAAGCAAAGACAATAATTAGAAACATTAACGCACAATCCAAAGCATAAGCATGAGATGGAGTGCTAGAGCGTACGTTTATCAGGACACAAAAGGGGACCGAGATGAGATGAAGTCAGAGCTAGAAGATCATCCCCTAATAGCCCGCCACAGATACCTGGCGACAGGGAGTCATTAGGTTCCCTTGGAAACTGCCGTTGTTGGTGGACAGAACGTTTACGGCGTGTCATCTCTGTTCAGTGAGGACATGGGACGCTAAGTGGCAATTCCTCAAACATTACACGGTACATCTGCACTGACGTCATGCTAGTGCGTCAGCTATTTGAACAAGGTGAAAACACGAGGGTACACACACACACACACACACACACACACACACACACACGAGCAACATGCCCCTGTAGCTTAGGCAGCCTTATACAATGCATTCTGGCAGGAGGGAATCCATAGGTTCTTTTTTATTGCTGAACGTGCGAACCACAACTGTAACATAAGATCAGATGACAAACCTTTATTGATCCCCAGGGGGAATGTAGGTGTCACAGCAGCAAAAGCAGCAAGTTTAGAGTAATCCATCCTTCCGTGCGTTTATTTCATGCGATAAATTTTCATTAACTCAGTTTGTGTTCAAGTTAAAGTCCTACTATTTGTCACATACATTGCTGTATGCAAAATGTGTTCGTCGCATTTGACCCATCTCTTGGAGCGATGAGCCACACTCGGGAATCATTTGGAGTTGATCTAACCCCCAAATCCAACCCTTGAGTGCCGCACTGAGTCTTTGGTATGATCCGGCCGGGGATTGAATCCAGACCTCCCACTCCCGAAGCCCACTGAGTACATACAGTACAATACAAACAGCAACATATTTTGAAACAAAGTCCATTTTCACCGGCCCGTGAACAAAAAACATCAACTTGTATGAATGAGGCAACACCAAATGAATAGTTTGATGTGAAATATTAGTCAATGGCATTTTCATATTGTCCATTTGTCATGCTCCTAGTGGCATTGAATGAGTTTTCTCAAGAACCAAAACAAAAGGTAAATTCTTTGAAAATAAAGTGTCCACTATAAGAGGAATTCCCGACCCTTGACAGCATGGTGGGACAGTCACTGGTTGAGTGTTCAATAATGTTATTTATACTGTACAGTGCCATGGGTGAAATACAGTACTGAGTATTGAAAATACAATTTTTGTATTTATGCTCTGGGTGGCAAACAACACACGCTAAACACACCATGACATCCTTGCTGATTCAATATAAAAGGCAGGAAGGAACAAAGACAAGCCATAAGAACATGACATGAGAGGTACAGTACGCAGTACGGTACCAAGAGATTATAACCAAACCAACTAAACCAGTTTCACAGTGGAGTGTTTCTGGCTGCAGAGCACTGCAAAACGCGGCTGACAGAAGGGCATAATTAACCAAGTCTTCAAGGTCCACTGGATTACAGCTACAATCTAAACCTAATCTAAGGCCTACAATTATCACGTTCAGGCTCAACAAACAGATCTTGGAATAGAGACGGCTAAGAGGGTCAGTGTGCTTCACCAATAACAGTGTCAAGGAGGGGAGATGGTAGTCTAGAGTCGGACAAACAGCGTGGGCGGCTCAGGGCCCTGTGATTGACAGATGCTGATTGTCTCTTGACCTCTCACACCCACCAGACCCAGTGCTTGGGACCAGACCGGTCTGCAGAAGACACAAAACACCCACCAGACCCAGTGCTCTGGGCTAGACCGGTCTGCAAAACACCCACCAGACCCAGTGCTTGGGGCTAGACCGGTCTGCAAAACACCCACCAGACCCAGTGCTCGGGGCTAGACCGGTCTGCAGAACACCCACCAGAACCAGTGCTTGGGGCTAGACCGGTCTGCAGAACACCCACCAGACCCAGTGCTTGGGGCTAGACCGGTCTGCAAAACACCCACCAGACCCAGTGCTCGGGGCTAGACCGGTCTGCAGAACACCCACCAGACCCAGTGCTCGGGGCTAGACCGGTCTGCAGAACACCCACCAGACCCAGTGCTCGGGGCTAGACCGGTCTGCAGAAGACACATGATGATGATGTGAATTCACACGATGTGACTTCATGGGTATAGTGGCCGGTAGAGTGACCAGATGGAGAACCGTGAGGTTCCCATTTCGATCCCCAGAGCTCCCCCAGAGTCACTGTCAAAGTGTCCTTGAGCAAGACTCTAGTCTGAACCCATAATTGCTCCCATGTGCAGCTTAGTGCCTTGCAAGTTGCATGGTTTCCTCCGCCATCGGTGTATGAATGGGTGAATGTAATGCACAATCTATGTAAAGCGCTTTGGATAAAAGAGCTATATAAATGCACCATTTACCATTTAGTGACCCTCTTCAGGGGCTTGGCGAAAATTAAACAGCACATCTATAGACAAATCTATGGCCCCATAGGGGGGCAATCATAGCTGCGGTGTCACATTAAGCGCAGCTCAACACCGCAGCACTGATTGCATACAGCTGTCCTGCAGGGCACGGCTGTGCGGATTCGACTCTAAGCCATCAACGTGTTGTGTTGTTATGAATGGACCAAGTCACCAAATGCAGACCCTTGGAGTACCCCGAATCCCCGATCAACAAAGGATATGGGGTTAAGTGGTTAGAAAGCACTACTACAATGCCAAATTGGCAGAGGAGGAATTACGTAGTCGTACTAACAAACACAAACTGGCTAAATCTGAGGGCATAGATAGAAAAAGACTACATTTTATGTCTGAAAACCTAGCTGAGAGGATGATTCATTCAGAATGAATAAATTAACACTCACTACATCACTACATATTTTGGTCTCTCTCTGTGTGCCCATGTACACCCCCCACTCTCTCACAAACTTAAATTGTATAATACAGCACACACACGCGTACGCACACGCACACACACACACACACACACACACACACACACACACACACACACACACACACACACACACACACACACACACACACAGAAATACAAAAAGCGAAACAGCTGACGATAGATTTGGTTGACCTTGGAACACGCAAGTGAGACCTCTCTCTCTCTCTCTCTCTCTCTCTCTCTCTCAAGCATTTCAGTGTGCCGCCCCGGCCTCTTTCATTCTGGCTGCTGCCCATGCACTTCACCATCTATAGAAGTCAAACCACACTGGCTGCTACAGCTATTTTAAGCACCTTTCCTCCCCTTTGCCCTACAACACCACACCCTCGCCCGCCGTACGCTGTGCATGGGAGCTCCTCTCCGTGTGACGGATATTGAACAAACACTTAGAAATGTCAAGATCATTCCTAATCACGTGCGTTGTGCACGTGTTTGGATTAGAGTGTATCAACATTGTAGACATCAGTCACATCTACACTACCAAATACCAAGATCTACTGATATTCTTTTTTTTTTTTACATATTCACATTGTAAAATCTGTGAAAATTGTAGGCGAATACCACTCCACGCAGAGCCTCATGTAACGTTTCATTTCCGTATATTATTCGTGATTAGCACAGGGAGAAAATTAGGTATGATAGGTGCAAGTTACTGGACACAGAAAACAAGAAGTTAACCGAAAACTAGCCTCGGTACCCAGACTTATATTTTCGGTCCCATCGGCTCAAAAACGGAAAGCCAAATATCCAAATATTATTAAATACATTTTCAGAATGGTAGACCTCAGGCCTGAGGCCTGTACCATACCAGGCCTCAGGCCTGAGGCCTACCATTGCGTGGCACATTTATGCACGAAATGTCTATGTTCACAGGCTTCTGTGTGCGGCCTAGAGGGCATCTGAGCAGTACTACACGTCTTACACCATATGCGTTTGGGAAACCCAGCCAATATGTCTCTCCACCAAAGACAGAAAAAATGCTGAAAATTGCATAAAGACAAATGGAGCCCAAGAAATTTGTCACAAAAGCTCATGGCAAAGAGAGCGGACAGACAATAGTCATAGCAGTCGCACGGTTAACTTCCTTTTCCCACAGAAAGTCAATTAGTCAAAGGAAGACCAGTTCTATTCTGAGCAACTATGGGCCTGCTCATTAACACAGGACAGCTTCAGAATGCTATTCAATACACCCTGTGGCAAAATCAAATGCAATACACACAAAAAGAAAATGTAATCCATTAACAAAAACAGTCAACATGCAATCAACAGCCTGAATGTATGTATGCATGCATGGACTTTACACTATGATCCACATTCCACAATGCTGCTTGTTAAAGTATTTGTGATTTTCTGCTTTTCTCAAGAACAGCAGCAAAAGAATGGCAACTGTTCGCTTCTCACCTGTCAGAGAGGAAATCTACAGTGACTACAAACAAAACCAGCTATTTGCATGTTCCTTCCACGGCACACTGCTTCGATGGCACATCGTGTAGGCCACACAAATTATTCAAATGTCAATGTAAATGCCGCTGCCAAAACAGATACCACTGAACTGAATGTTCCCCACTGACAGGAAAGCCCAGTCCATCGTTTCTCATCACCTCGGACAGCAAGAACAATTGTTCTTAAAGTCTCATCACCCCTGGAGTGGACCCAACTCAAAGAACTTAACTGAAATCCCACTGGAGTCGTAATCAGTGCAATAGACGTAGAAATCAAAGTCAAAGTCGTACGATTAGTCACAGACTCACAGGTTACCGCAGTGAAATTTGTTCTCCGCATTTGACCCATCTCTTGGAGTGGTGAGCCACAGTGTGCGCCACGCTCGGGAATCATTAGTTGATTTGACCCCCAATCCATCCCTGAGTGCCAAGCAGGGAGGCATTGGGTCCTATTTTTGCAGTCTTTGGTATGACCCGGCCGGGGATCGAACCCCCGACCTCCCAGTTTCAGGGCGGACACTCTAACCACAAGACCACTGTCTGGTTATGTGGTGGCACTGAAGTATACAGTCAAAACCAGTGGTTCCATAATGATGCGCCATTAGGTCACTGTGTGCCTTGGGATTTTATGACAAACGCATGAATTAATGAATCAATGAATTAATTAATCAATCTAAAAGTGTTCTGCTGCACTCATTTCCCAATACAGAGGCAAGAGATTTAGTTTTGCCCAATGCCAATTGGCGATGAGTAAACTACCAATTAACGGTGCCGTTTTTCATTGGCATTCATTGTCAAACAAAATCTTACTCTTCTTAAAATAAATCAAGAAACTGGCTCAGCAGACAGTTAGTTATCGACAATTCAAAGTAAAACTTTTATGAACATGGTCAATTCTCCCCAATACTTGAGTAGTAGACATTTGAATTTGCAGACTCAAAGTAAACACAACAAAATTTAAACAGGACATACAGTACATGCAATTAATGTATGCATTCACTGAAAGGGCCCTATTTCAAAGCATTGCCAGCAGTTCTGAACTATGAAATGTGCTTAGTTAGTTCCATGGAAAACTACCCTATGTTACTGCCAAGTTGCCAAATGTCTGCAAAGTAGGCTGTGTTTGTTTATGGAGCAGCCTCAACTTTTTATGACATCGCAGAAAAGGAGTCCTGGGACTGAGTTGGTAATGAAATCGTATTTTCAAGATACTACTAGGGACCCCCCTCCTTGCCCTGGGCTAGGAGGTCTTATCATTATTGGTGAATGTGGTGGTGAAGGAGCCTAAATAAATACCATTCTGACACATTTTAATTCTGGGTAGGGTATGTGCGTTATAAACTGTATTTCAGACTTGCTAACCATTAATTAACCAGATGTTGGCCAACCATTGGACATATATGTCAAACTCAAGGCCCGGGGGCCAAATCAGGCCCATGAATGAATTATCTTTGGCCCGCGGGATGATATTTAATTTGTCACGTATCGAGGGCCCACAAGCGCAAGCATGTGTCTTCTCTTCACTATTGATCAGCAGTGAAAGTATATCACTTGTGGTCAACTTTCAGCTACCCCCTCCCCAAAAATGCCCTGTGTGTTGAATCACAGTCCGGCCCTCGACTTGTACCAATTTCTTTATTTTGGCACACTGTGTATTTGAGTTTGACATCCCTGAACTAGGATATCCGTTATTCCAATCCCTAGTGAGGTGTGACAGGAAAAACTGCTTATTGCATATTCAAGAAGAGAAATTTGACATAGAAACGGTCTGAAATTTCCCAGACATTTTTAAGGAAAGGTTTGAGTGTCACGCAAAACACTTGTGGGCAAAGAATACAGATGATTAACCTCAACAGCGAATGTTCATCTACTATGATGACGTGCCTAGAAGAGTTGCGCTAGGGCTCATCTGCAAAAAAAAAAAAATGATGAAAATGTGGCGCAAATCTTTGAATATTCCTTCAGAGTGAACATTTTTAACTTCTGCTTCTGGGGGGGGTCCCTGGAACAACATATTTTCAGATGAGGGTCAGCGGCCAATTACATATAATTCTGGGGGTCCTTGACATGAAATAGTTTGAGAACCACTGAGATTTTTTTCAGAAAACTGTCAGGCTTTAGAATTTGTAGAATCGTCCTCAGGTCAAAATGTTAAAGCTACTCATACGCCCAAAACCCCCACCCCACTCTCCATACTGCCGTTACCCTCAAGGTAGTCAAAGACAACAACATTGCTAAAATTCGTATCCTTCTAGTGCATCATAAGAAAAGAGTCTTTCAATCAGTAAATTTGACAGAACCTGGTCTACGTTTATCTCATATGTGGAAGACTTTACATTTCCCCTAACGAGCAGGCGAGGGAACCGGCGGCCAGACCCCGTGCTCCGTCCCCCCAGGGGGGGTTGGAGTTGACGGGGCTGGAATGCACCTCCCTCCCTCCCGATGCTATGGTTACTACTACTATTGATCAGCATTATTTGCTTCTGTCTATATATATATATTTGACCTTTATATCTATGTTTGCCGTCTCTGGACGGGGGGAGAGGGGAAGGCGGGGGATGCAAAAATTGAACAGTTTTGAGTCTGAACTGCCTGTCAGTCAGGCTGCAAAAAGGAATAAAAACAAGTGAACACAAAATGTGTCAGAAAAAAGGTACCTTCTTTCTGATGTGGAGCACAGACCAGACCACACTTACAAGGAACAATGTCAAGAAATGTCGAAGCCACGTTCACAAAAAGACGATATCCTAACAGGCTGACACGGATACATTATGTAATGCAATGGAAAAGGTCAATCACATCTCCTAGTCAATGTGTAAACTGAAACTCCAGTAGAAAGACTTATTCATCGTTGGGAAAGGAAATCAAGGGTGCATGCATGGTGCCTCAGCCTGTTACTGCACACACTGCACAGACCATATTATGCTCCTAGGTAGCATGGTGACCCGGATTCACATACAGTCGTCGTCATTTCACCAGAGGAATACCAGACTTGGGATTGAAACGTGTTTTTGTACAGTATATAAGCATAGTAGGAGCAAGTGGTGAGCTGCTGACTTTTTCCTTTTGATAGTCTCTCTACTCTAAGCTGCCAGGTCCTTACTTACCAAAGACAGATTGACTCATTAACTTATCAACAGTCATTCTAAACGGACAGAAGCTGATGTAACACTAACTTAAGGGAGTTAATGCAATGAATGCCATGTCTCGATTTGGTTTAGCCAGCAACAGGGCTATTAGTCACTACAATTTCACTTGATCATGTCACTATGTAGGCAGACAGTGTGTGTGTGTGTGTGTGTGTGTGTGTGTGTGTGTGTGTGTGTGTGTGTGTGTGTGTGTGTGTGTGTGTGTGTGTGTGTGTGTGTGTGTGTGTGCGTGTGTGCATGCGTGCAGTGCGTGCATGCATGCGTGCGTGCTTGTCCTGAACAACCTTTGAAACTAGTTGTGAATTAAAGAGGGTGACTTTCAGACCAAAGGCAAAAAAGAAGACTTTAGTTTTAGGAAGAAGGGTGAAAAAAAAGAACAAGACCTTATTCATCTGAGGAGAGACCACTGGGAGACTAGAGTCTCACAGTCTGTCTGAGAGTGTGAAGCAGAGGTACAGACCAGACACTAAACTGGGCCACTCCGAACATAACAGTTGATATTATTACAGCCAAGTTAATCCGTTTGTCCTGTTGCATTTTTTCCAGGTGCATATCCAGGAACATCAGAAACACAGGCAGCCATCTAACATAAACATCAGAGAACTGCTACCATCAGAGCAGACCGTACGCTTTGGAATGGTGTGGCCTCATTGATGTTGCCTGATGCCAAATGACTCGCCATGTCCTGCAACTCCACTTGCTGTGACACATCTGACTTTTATTACACGAGAGGATGTGAGGTTTGTTTATAGGTCTTACCTTTTGTAAGTTACGGTGTGAAAATCAGGGCAATGCCTGAGAGATGACTTTCCAAACATTCAAAGTTATGTCATCAACTCGTTAGCCTACGCATTAACACTTGCCTTTGCTTAAATATGTGCCTGTCCGGCTCCTTGCCAACAGCACTTTAACAAATCCTTGAGGCCAAACGTACGTCTCCCTGCTGAGTGCAAACAATAGCAGATGCTCACAAATTCAGACAGGCAATCGATGATTTGTGTCAAAGCCTGCTTTTAGAACACCATTTCCTTTCCCAGGCAGCGGGGAAGGGGGAACATAGACATACTTCTCCCCTACCAGTAAACAACACTATGGGTCACATTTTCTTTCTTTTTTTTCAGACTTTGTGGTATGTGGCTCTGAATGGAGCAGGATGTTATGCAGCATGGGAGACATTTCGTTGCCTTGCCTCAAGGAGGCCTATTTCTTTCTTTTTTTTACTTTCAAGGTCAGGACACCAACAAAGACTATGCTCATCATGCATGCATGCACTTACTCACCTATAGTACCGAGACTGGAGGTATGTGGAGCAGACTGCTTTGGACACGTGACTGGCCGAACCAAAGTCTATCACCTTCACCCTGTAGGGCTGCCTCACGGGGTCCACCAGCATGATGTTCTCAGGCTTCAGGTCCGCGTGGATCAGGCCCATGATCTTCAGCTTCCTCAGCGCGGTGGCCACCTGCTGCAGCACGGGCCGGATCACCTTCAGGGGCAGCGGGCTGAACTTGTTCTGCTTCAGGAAGTCGTACAGGTTCTGCTCCAGCATCTCGAACACCAGGCAGGTGTGGCTGCGGTGCTGGAAGCACTCGAAGGCCCGCACAAGGTTGTGTTCGTCAGCGTTCTCGCCGCTCAGCCGCGCCAGGATGCCCACCTCGATTTGGCCCTGCCGCGCGTACGACGGGTGGTTCTTCAGGATCTTCACGGCCACCACCTCGCCCGTGCCCCGCTTCCAGCACTTCACCACCTGGCCAAATGTTCCGCGGCCCAAGAAGTCCAGCACCTCGTAGGTGTTCTTCATGGAGCACAGGACTTCGTGCTGTACAAGCTGGTAGTCGCCATCGATGCCTCCCGCTCCTGCCGCGCCTCCGCCTGCTCCTGTGCCCTGTTTGGAAGGGCCTCCCCCCCTGCCGCTCCCCGCGACCGCAGGTGCGGGCACTGCCGCGGCGCTCGCCACATTCGTCGCTTGCAACATGGCGGGCAACATGGACAGTTCCTCCACTATCTGCATGGCGCTCCCTCTGTTCTCCAGCTCCTCGCTCTTACGTTTCAGCCCGCATCGCTGGGCGCTGTCCTCCACCGAGTTCAAACCTCCGCGCTCCTCCTCCTCTTCTTTATTTCCCTCTTCCTCCCGTCCACCTCCTCCCCCACCTCTCCCGCAGCAGCCCGCTCCCCTTCCCCCTCTTCCTGCCCCTGCTGCTCCACTGCTGCCTCCACTTCCCTTGTCCGTCCGCTGCTGTCCCTTGGCCCGCGAGGGGAGGACAACCCCTGCCTCCTGATGCTTCTTCTTGTGGGCCGCAGTAGCTGGGACTGCCGCTCGTCCTTCCTTCTTGCCGGCCTGTTCTCTCGGTACGCCTCGCACTACCACC
Source organism: Protomyctophum parallelum (assembly GCF_964188405.1). NCBI lineage: Eukaryota > Metazoa > Chordata > Actinopteri > Myctophiformes > Myctophidae > Protomyctophum > Protomyctophum parallelum. The sequence goes on along the minus strand of NC_139699.1, from coordinate 51,272,528 downwards.
GTCTGCACCGAGCGCTCCTGTCCGCCGCGCACTTTCACGCCCGCCACCGACTCTTGGTTCACAAACGAGGACGCTTGTTTGGTCGGATGAGCGATGCCAACGGTTCTGCCGTTCAGATAAGTCCGTGGATGACGGGCCCTCTCATGGTACACACCGCTGCTGGGCTCGACTTTGAGTTTCTTCACGCTGCAAAAGGCACTTGTCTGGGTTTGATAAATGTGTGGTGGGTAGACCAAGACTTGTGAGGCCATACCTGCACAGAGAGAGAAAAGAAAAAAGTGGGCCATTAGCTTGTAAGCATGTCAAAATGTTCTTTAGTAGTAGAACATATTCTGTTTTAAATCTATGTGTGGTTAAGATATCCCTATTCCTAACCGGATAATATTCCGGAAATACCAGTATTTCAATAATGCAGATAGCCTACTTATGAAACTGCATCTAATAACAACCTTGTGTTATAGATAGTCACTTCTGAAAAAATGGTGGAGGTGAAACTGAACATTATTCCTAACCTAAATGTAGCATGTGCCATTTTTCTTTCTTTATTTCTCACTGCAATCCCCAAAAGCTTATAAAGGACAGCATCCCCCAGTTGATTGAAAACACACTCAATTCTCCACCCATCTAATGCTGCAGCCCCTGCTACCTCCACATAGCAGATGACTAACTTCTGAAAGGTTTGCCTGACCTTTTCCTGTCATTTCCATGCAGGTCAGAGAGAGAGAGAGAGAGAGAGGCTGACAGGCAGGCAGGCAAACAGACAGAGAAATAGCACAGGGATCGAAAGATGGTTTGGAACAAAACCATGAAGCATCTTCAAGCACACATGATGCCGCCACCTCTCCCATTACAGGAGGAGTTTCCATTTCTCCCTTACTCCGATTTTGAGCAAAACAAAGAAACAATGCCATCCTAGAGAATATTATGTCCTGCCAAAAAAATAAATGTCTTGAAACTGGATTACTGGACTGGACTGCTAAATTGAGCAGACAAAAGAAAGTTTTTGGTTTTAAAGAGGGAACGCCGTGATATCCCCCCCCACCCCCCCTAAACCTTGATCATCAGGTACTATGATTGATTATACTACTAGGAGAAAGATTTTTTTTCAAAAACAGTGGTAAAACTAGACAAAGTGCCAATCGGCACAGGTCTCCACCAGGGCAGGTCAGGTTGTGGCCTCATGGTGGCGCTATAACAGGCTGTTGAGGAAGATTTGGGCCGGAGGTTCGTGTTGGAGGGATGCAGGTACAATGTTTTTCCATGTGTGCAATGCATACATAAGTTGTATACAGATCGATGCAGTTATAGCTAAAAACAGGAATTGGCCTGTTATAGCGCCACCGTGAGGCTGATTTTGAGGAAAAAATTGTGGCATGTCGTCCTCGGCCTAGTGAAAATGTGCGTGTATAATTTAACGGAAATTGCACACTGTGTTTGTGATTTGTGGCCTTTTTTCGAAATGGACGAATCGTGTGAGCTTTGGAAGCCAATCTTCGCCAATCAGGATGGAAGATGGGAAATGGTGCCGCTCCGTGTTGATCACATGACTATGGAGATAGTGTATACCGATTTGCGTGAAATTTGGATAAAATCTGAAGGAGTAATAATAGAAAATGTGTTTTACATATGTGGGCCTGCTGGTGGCGCTATAAAGAGCAGATGTGAAAAATTCCAGGCAAAGGTTTTTCCTTGGCCTCTAGAGAGTTGGCATACAAAGTTATCCACAGATCCGTGCAGTTAGAGGTAAAAACACTTTTCGGCCAGTTATAGCGCCACCTTGAGTCTGAGTTGAAATTGTTCATGTGGCATTTCGTCCTCGGCCTAGTGGGAATGTGGGTGCACAATTTCACGGAAATCACGCGATGTGCTCATGATTTGCAGCATTTTGTTTGAAACTGAGCACTCCTGTGAATTTTGGAAGCCAATCTTAACCAATCAGGATGGAGTGTGAGAAATCTGAAAGACCGGTTTCGTTGAATGGCTCTAGAGAGACTGTGTACCAATTTGCGTGATGTTTGGACAAAATATGTAGGTGTACTGTGCAAAAACTTGTTTTGCACAAAGCGGCCTCCTGGTGGCGCTATAACAGGCCGTTGTGGAAAGTTTGGGGCAGAGGTTCATCGTTGGCATCCAGGGAGTGTGTGTGCAAAATTTGGCATCGATCGGGTTAACGGTGGCCGAGATTAGCTGCTCACGGACGGACGGACGGACGGACGGACACACGGACACACGGACGGACGGAGTGCAAAACATACTCTCCCCACATGCCTTCGGCCTGGTGGAGACAATTATGTTTTTATGTGGCCACATGCACCAGTTCATTAAGTATACCTGAACTGAAGCCACACCCACAGCTGCTGTTGTATGATAAAGGGGGAGGGGATGATATTGTGATGTCACTATATATGGTGTATTTCGTCTGGGCTTTTTGAACTCAAAGGCTTTCAGGAAGAAATCAAAAATACACACTGAAGACATATTGAAATGTTCTAACCACACCTGGGAGTAATGTTAACTCCATAGAAGACATATACAAAACAGAATCACGGCACTCCATCTTTTAAGATTTTGCAGTTCCATCTTCAAGAGCAGTAGTCTGCTCTGCCTCAATGGCCTTTATATCAGGCCCTAGCCATGTGCCCTCCTAAAGCCCACAACCTACTTCCTTTATTCTGGGGCACATCCGCTGACATCAAAGAAGCTCATCCCCGACAGCTCTTTGACTTTAATCAACAGCGCCTTCAGGGAGCCATATTTAGAAGGCGAGCATGCCTCATCTCCAGGACTGTCACACCAGGCTTCTAAAAGACTCTCCTATCTCACAACATAACAACAACACTGGTGGTGGTGAATCACATGCACATGCTGGAGATACCATCATATCAATAAATTATACCTTTTCTGACTTGGTGACAGAATTAATACACTATAATTAAAAGTCACCAACGGAGAGAATAAACACCCACAAGTCAAACCCACACCTTTTAAGCTGGAAGGCAGCACAGCTGTAATCAAGAACTAAGAATATGTTCATTGTTCAAACTGTACACCAGCAAGTACTAGTATCTTTAATTTTGAAAACAAATATGTAACCTCTATCCAGGATCCGCTCACTACCTTTGATATTTTCGAGGGGCGCTATAGCCCCTCCTACTACAGGTTTAATGTTTGTTTTTAGTTCAATGTTTGTTTTAAAAATGCCATTACCAATAAAGAGAATTTTAATGTTTGTTTTTAGTTCAATGTTTGTTTTAAAAATGCCATTGACAATGAAGGGAAAATTTACGTCATCTTGTCCATAACAAACATTAAATGCAATTAACAATAAAGAGAGTTTTAATGTTTGTTTTTAGTTCAATGTTTGTTTTAAAAACGCCATTGACAATGAAGGGAAAATTTACGTCATCTTGTCCATAACAAACATTAAATGCCATTAACAATAAAGAGAATGTAATGTTTGTTTTACATCACCTAATATATTTTAAGTATTTTATATATACTTTAATATATTAGCGCCCCTCACTTCATATGGGTGTGATTTTTTTATGTAGCAAATATCAATATTATGGATTATATGTTGGAAAGAGGATTATTATGTATGAAGCTCCCACAGAGTGTAACCAATGAATGAATACATTGCGAGGAAGAGAGACAGGTTTCAAGTTATGCAATCAGTGTTGCAACAGTTTTGTTAATGTTCATACCTGGCTTCAGCCTTCAGTTCACTCTTATTGCCCTATATATATGCAGATGGAACCAAGGCTCCGTCCATCTGGTGGGAAATCACGCCATAGTGGCAGCACAGGGAAAGGGGCCCGGAGGAGCAGTTCAGAAAAAAGTAAACTATGCTAACTGACTGCCGTCACTAGATTACAGAAAGGATTATGTATCCAACAGTAATCAATGAGCTGATATTTTTACTATATTGCTGCACGACACTGTTGTGATGAAGTATATAAAATGAAGCTTAAGTGGTTAATCAATTAAATAATTAAAATAAATTATCAATGATTTGATTAATCGAAAAGCAGTAATCGATATTAGTTGCAGCCCTAAAAACAGATAGTTTGACAATTCCTTTCTTGGCAGGCATTAGGTAGTAGGCACTATGCACTATGCTGAGCAGAGCACTCAGCAGCAGGGCAGTCGCTGGGCTCTCAGCAATAAATTAAGCAATATAAACTAAGCACAAGTATAAAGGCAGCTGTGCTACCATGATAGTCCCAGGCAGCACCGACGGAAAGCAGGGTAACTGCTTATGGTCCTGTAGCCCTCACCTCCATGACATGTTACTGAGCAAATGCTTTGAGAAGCATGTCAAAGAGCAGATCAATATCAGGTTGCTTGCCACCCACCCTGGACCCCAAACAATTTGCTTACAGGCAAAAACAGATGCATGTGTGATGCGTTGCTGTAGCAACATATCAAGGAGTTGGCTGCTATGCTTTACTGAAAGTTGTTAAAAGCACACGATACTGAATTGTTACTGTTCTTTTTGGGTCACCAAATGTTAAGGGTCAATAATACAAAGAAACCAGATCCTGGACAGATCTTATCTAGAACAACCTCTGGTAAAACAGTGGCCCATATAACCCTTAAATAATAAGACTTCAGACTTAACAACATAACATATAGGCCAAGATATGCATATTATACTACTATACTATAAGCAGAAATGTCTTGTCATGCGACTCAACATCCTTTGATTCCCATGATTTCTTACTTTGCCAAAATTGGCATTAGTCATTGAATTGATTTTCATCAAATGTATCTTTGAGCAGACAAAATATATGTCAAGTTAACATAGTACACACACATCATGGCTATCAACTTGGAAGCATTTCCAGTTATGTGGGGACTTTATTCCCACATAACTATAGCATATACATTTAATTTAACTTAATAAAAGTATAGTTCTCTAAGGCAACTAGGAGTCCCTACTCAAACTTTCCAAGTAGCATTCGCTAAATCCGGCATATTTACCCTTGCTCATGTGTATGTATGTGTATTACACCGCAGTAACAGGTCTTGTGTTCGTCAATGTGCACTGTTCCGACCAAATAAATAAATACATAGAGTAAGAGTAAAGAGCAGCAAAGCCCATTTCAACTCGGAGAGACACAGACAGACACCCAGTTTCTTCTGTCACCATGACAGCTCTCTCTTCATTGTGTGCACACACTTCCTGTTCACTTCATATGGAGACAAGTAGAGATAGCTAGGGCCCGCGCGGCCGCGCCAGTACTAAAAGGGAACACTTATGCAACAGAGCCTACTGGGCTAATCAGTGGAACGTCAATGCAAGCTCATCTTATGTCCAGTACAACCGGCCTGTAAACATTAACACAGCACTGACTTTAACAACCAGCAGCACAGGGCAGGCCCAACCCTGATACAATTAAGTGCTTATCTAACGGTTATTTCCAACTGTCAACTAGCGTTTTTGAGCGGTGCGTGCCCTAACCGCTCCAATGACTGGCCGAGTGCGTCTGTCTGTCTGTCTGTGGTACAAACAGCTGTAATACCACTTGTTGCAAGATCAAGTACAACAAATATCACATATTTCTCACACCTCTAAAATGACAATTTTGGATGGGATTAGGAATGGGTTGGTGGCAGGGGTGGCGGGCAGCTGTGCTACCATGATAGTCCCAGGCAGCACCGACGGAAAGCAGGGTAACTGCTCTAAACCAGACCACGTGGTAGAAAGTAAACTAACAACCTTCCCGTTAGGAGTTATCAGGATTCAGGATTCCCACTTAACGAAAACAGAAATCATGAGCAAGAAGCCACCAGGCCACAAGCAGCCTGTCACACAGTCCTTCTGGAAAAGAAGCCTCTGCCAGCAAATCTGCCAAACGGAAAGCACTAGTGTCTTCTTGATAACAGTGGCTCTAGGAGGCACCCCTCGCCCTATTCTGGGTGGAAAGATAAGGCCAGCTCTGTTGCCTTGACTGCTCTCTTCTACACACAATCACACCCTATAGCGATGGTTGCTGCTGGCACCGTTTACCGTCTTCCCTGTCAGCGACTGGAGCATGCCAAGCCCTTCCATACTTCACCAATACCACATCAACAATGAGGGGAAATCTAGTAGACAAAGGTTGGAGACTAAAAGAGCCAGCAGAGGCAAGAGAGTGGCAGCTGCTGGACCCTGCTATTATTACCACCTGAAGTCTGATACTCCCTGGGTCTGCCAGCAGTCTCCTCCTGTGGAATCGTGTTACATCCCTCAAAGCTGCAGGACTTTTTCAGCAACCTTGGGCTGCTAAGTAATTGCACACGGTTGACCTTTGACCCCAGGCAGTCCAAATTAAATTTAGAGGGGAAAAAAATAAACCCCTCACACAGTCACACCTGTCTGTGTCCACAATGAACAAATGCTCCTGAGGGAAGACGAAAAAGAATAAGTGGCCAAGATGATAAAGCAATATCAGTGCTAGAATGAATACCCAACAGCTGATAATAACAGATAAGAAACCAAAAACATGCAATTCTATTCTGCCATTAAGCTACAGGAGGGAATAGCTACAGGAAATACTACTACAAGTTTACTGGAACAACTCAACACCTATTTATTTTCTGTGGAAGAATGCAAAAATAACAACTGCTTGGAGGGTAGGGAAAAAAGGTGACAGAAACCAATGTCAAAACATAGTTACAGATGACTAATTCCCAATAGACCAAAATGCCTAACTGATACTGTTACTGGGGCAGATATCGATATTAGTGAGTAAAAAACGTGGATGTTGATATATTGGTTGATGATTGAATACTTTATTAGACAGAAATGTAAACAGTACGAGGTACAGTCGTGGATAACACAATAAGTCCAGGGGACTTGTTTCCATTGTGGTCCTATGTTACGTCACAGCACAGGGCTAAGTGGCAAAGAAAAACGTGTATTTGGGAATAATATTGGTCTTACTCAGATGCCAAAGGTGGAACATTAAAACAATCGACAATGTATCCTCTATTCAAACAACAGCTCCCTTTAAAAAGCTGTGTCTACAGTACACTGGGTGCAACAATATCACAGCATCACATCTCATTTACATCATTATACCGTAGTATTTTTAATATTACAATCCAAAGCCAATATCCATAATGTAATTTCCCATTGGAACATTTTGGCAGGCATACTGAGAACAGCGATGTGGTGTCCGAACAGTCCGATGCAAGGAGACAGCAAAATAAAGTAGCACCCGCCTGGTATGTAAATATCTTATAAAATGGGCCAACTGATATGGTCCTGCTCTACTAAAACCCTAGACTAGAGCAAGAACAATAGTGTTAAATACATTCACTGATTCACATCCTTGGTTAAGTATTAATGCATGTAGGCCTACTATCGACGACACTCACCCAGGGACTAGTAAAGATGTAAATTATCTCTTACTGTAGCTATCTTTGGTGCAATAAATTTATTTTTGTGTACTGTCCTATCAAGTATCAATATATCAAGTAAACAAATAAACCAGTCATAATGCTGTATCCCAGCATTAATGCTGTAGACTGCTAAACTTTGAACCTCCGCCATTAGCAGATCAATGCAGGTTCGGTGTAACCACTCTGCATTGAACTGCCCTGCACTCAATTTGTTTGTCTTCAGCATCTCTAAATAAGTGGAGCATACTGAATGCAATTTGTTGAACGTGGGCCTTTGTTTACCCATTAGCTCGTACATTTAGCAAGGGTTGCTGTGATTCACTCACGTGCCTGGCATCTCACTAAAAACTCAGTTGTGTCTTGTGAATATGATGATGTCCCGTGCTCATGAGATAAAGGGTCCAGTATTTTCTAAAGCATGTGATCACCATGATATTTCAACTGTGAACGTATGATTTCGGTTTGTTGTTTGGAAGTCTTGTACTCATAAGATCAACCTATTAAGATAAGATATACCGGTATGTTAGCTGGCCTCTTTACTGGTCGCAGTGTTATTTTACACTTAGTTGTGCACCGGACGCCGGTGCGTGAGACACGGAGCACAAATAAGAATAAATCAGATTTGCCTCAATATACATTTTCCGCTATAAGGCAAAAAAAGACCCTCCGGCCTGCACATTGTAATACTAGTGTATGTCATGAGCAATTGTGAGGCAAATCTGCATTTTACGCCATTGTACAGTACGGTCAGCATGTCACCAACATTATTTCCAAATTCTATATACCCAATGAAAACGTTCTCAAATGGCAATGGCAAGTGAAATTATGGCATGTATTTTACAGTCTGCTAGGACTGTGTTTCTGTGGCACTTCTGTGGCGTATTTAGTGAGACGAGAGATTGCAGATTAAACATCAAACTGTAAGGACATAACAATTAATTAACGTACAACTAGAGAGGCTGGAGGGATGCATGGCAATAACATAATTGCATGAGCAGTCCTTAATGCTACATTTAGGAATGTGCAAAAGACTGGGAAACTATTAACATACTACAACGTCATAATATATAGAGCAGTGGTTTTCAACTTTTTTCATATCAAGGTCCATTATTTATACTGCATTTGGTCACAGAATACCACTTTATGAGATTTAGCTTCTCAGACCCAAACTAAAGAATATTTTGTTATCGTAAGATGTTGTCCGCAATTCCATGCTGTATTGATGTTGGTACCATTAGGAGAGATAATACAGGAAAACGTTGATCAAAACAGAAATTCTTCTACATTCTCTGTGTGGACTTAATTGTAAAGTGATGCAGGTGTTTAACAATAATTTAACTTTTGAGAGGGTCCATTTGGTTTTATTTTACACTCAGGGTCAATTTGGTTACCATTGCTGGGGACCACCTGGAACCCCCTCAAGGACCACCGGTGGTCCCCGGAGCACTGGTTGAAAACCACTGATATATCATATAGAGGTAGAGGACCAGTTACTGTTGACTGACCATGACTTGCTAGAAAATATGAGAGTGGACGTACGGCATCTTCATAACAGCCTTGCTAAGTTGCTGCTATACAGAATCAATCCATTTTCACCTAACATTTTCCTGATATATTAGGAGGCATAAGGTCAAGGAGCCCCTGTGGTTGGCTGCTTATAAATGACATGGCGCCTGTATCTATTCTATGACATCATGCGTGGTAGTTTAGTGATCTTAATTCTTCAATGTAGAGACAGCCATGGCCAACAGTATAGTATAATGTTGTTTGTGTCTGTGAGTCCAAAGTCCCCTCCCTTCAACTAACCATGAAGCTGGTTAAATGTTATCTAGCTAAAGCTCCTATAACAGATCTGCTGGGTGTTGTAGCTATATAATATTTGGTACATTTGGCAAGTAAGTAACAAAAGCCTGGTACACACACACACACACACACACACACACACACACACACACACACACACACACACACACACAGTAAAATCTGTGGTGTTACATTGTAATACATTATTACAATATTTGTAACTCAGAGTGTACCAATGTAGCCTTAATTGGATCAAGACTAAACAATAATTGTATCGAGTATGACTTTTACTTTCGTATCTACAGATGTGCAAATGTCAAAATCTATTTAAAAAAATCACACCCGTGTGAAGTATATTAAAGTCTATACTTAGGTGATGTAATGGTGATGTAAAACAAACGGTGCAAGCGCAAACATTAAACGCCATTAACAATAAAGAGACAATATGACGTAAATTACACATTATGACGTACATTTTCCCTTCAATGTCAATTCGTTTACAAAACAAACATTGAACTAAAGACAAACATCTGTGTAAAAAATGCATCTACTGTATGATAGTCTTGATCCAAGGGTAGTATGTGAACATACAGGCTACATGAGACATTACTTCACGCTTTGATGCCTCATTGAACTATATATTGTTTTGTGCAGTAGAAACATCTACAAGCTAATTATGAAGAGTCAGACATAAGGTGAACTCAAACACTGGTCTGCTGTTACTTATTGTCAATCATTAAGCTTCAGTCAACGTGAGCTACGGTGTCATAAAGACAACGAGGCAAAGAGCTGTTTTAGTTGGGATATAACTCATTATTCATGTCAACTCTGTGACCAGAGTTCCATACATAGCCTACGTATAACTTGCAATAGTTAATTACGTGACATCATGATACATAAAGCCAGTAAGCCACCAACGCCAACTTAGCTCCAAGTTACCACCAGTCTTATCTGTAAATGAAACAGCGCCATTATAACAGAACAGCCTTCATTTTGACAACGTATTAACTCACCTTCACGTAGAGTAACAATTGGTAGAATCCAGGGCTTCTACTGTGAACATGTTATGGGTTTATGAAGCCATACCATGCACAGTTTGCCTGCAATGCTGCTGCCATCTTGTCCTCCCACTACTACTACTAGACGACAGGAAGAGAGGGTAGCTCACTCTCATCGCCGACAACAACACCACCATCATCGTCGCCCACATTTTTTTAAATATAAACTTAAATTAAACTCCCGCATTCAAATGTCTACCAGCACCTCGCCTCTTTTAGCCTCGGACGGAGCTGATGATGTTAATTCACTTAGTTCAGATTCTTCTCCTGTCTCTTTGGGCGAAGTGGCCCATGATCTCTGAAAGGGTGTCCGTCACCCTCTTCGTTCTTTGGCAGAATGGTTACGCAGCAGGTCTCTAAACATGTCCCTTCCTCTCCTCTCCTCTCCTCTACTGTTGCTGCATGCCCCTTCCTCTCCTCTCCTCTCCTCTACTGCTGCTGCATGCGAGATGTTTGTGAACTGACGGCATAGGGAGGGCAGACCACACTAGTCAACGGTCGATACAGCAAAGAAATATCAAAGAGATGTGTCATCCGTCTGTCTGTAAGTAAGTGTAATGCTTTAGTGTCGTCCACTAACAGTTAACAGTTTTTGTATTGAGTTGTACTTGAAATGTACTGTAATTCTGCAAACTGTTAATATATATATATATATATATATATATATATATTATATATATATATATATATATATATATATATATATATATATATATATATATATATATATATATATATATATCCGTTGTAGGCTGTATAAGAGGCCGTAGACCTCTATACTATTAGGTGCACTCATTCAAGGTTTCTTCGACTATGCATGCATCTATGGTACCATAGCACCACAAGGCCCCAGTCCAGACATCCCAAAACAAACAGGCTACTACTTGGCCTTACTCCTACAACTCACCTTACCTACCCTACTAATTTTGCTGTACATATTTTTTATTTGTATTTTATAACCATGTATATGATGTGTTTGCATAGTAGGCCTACTGTATATTTGTAGGCTTAAATGTTTGGATGAATTGAGTAAGGACCCCAATGGAAACTCTTAAGGTTTTTCCCCTGTAGGCTTTAGGCTATGTTTTTTCCCCTTTTACCGCCTCTATGATGATTTCCTATTTTTTGGCTATATAGTAGGCCTAGTGTATATTGTACGTCTCTAAATGTTATGATGAATTGTACATGGTGGCCCCTATTGTAAACAAGTGTAATGCTGTATGGTGTCGTCCACAGTTATAAGTCTTGTATTGAGTTGTGCTTGAAATGTACTGTAAATCTCCTAAATCAATCAATCAATCAAGGTATGGGTAAAGTCGTATAGGCTGACAAAAGGCTAGAAATAGGCTCCACGAAGACCCAGTTTGGTTGCTTTTGAAAGTATGACCTAAATTGTAGCTTTCATTTGTAGGCTACAACTAAATTCACCATGTTGGATTCAAAGATTCTGAAGGGCAATTTTTAGAGGTTGTCTCGCCATCAACAAGAAAATAATAAAACAAACATATTAGTCTATATAGGCTATAACCATATAGTTATAATATATTGGCTATATAACCTACACCTACAGTTTTCCCAAATATTTATTTTCATTGATTGACTGATAATTGACTGATGTGTTCTTGCACAAGCAAAGCAAATAATGCACTCTAGACAGTTTGCAGACAGTCAAAGGTGACTATACAAAAGCTGATCAAAACCCCGCTTTCTGAGATACCCACCTGGGGTTCAGCTGTAACCTTATCCATCAAATGGCCTTAGCTACACCAGCCCCCAACCCAACACAAAACAAACCACCAGGCTTGATAAGCTGGCAACAGGTGCAAGTTGTTCCAAAGCCCCCATCCCATATGACACCCCCAACCCCACTGCCTGCCTGCCTACCCTTAGGCCTACATCATTGTCAGTGTGTGTGTGTGTGTGTGTGTGTGTGTGTGTGTGTGTGTGTGTGTGTGTGTGTGTGTGTGTGTGTGTGTGTGTGTGTGTGTGTGTGCGTGCGTGCGTGCGTGCGTGCGTGCGTGCGTGCGTGCGTGTTACGTACCCACTCATAAGCAAAATAAAAAAGAGAGCACTTAAATTCTACAACCACCTAAAAGACACAGATGCACTCCATAAGGTATCCGGAGAACTCGCCAGATTACCAACTCACCGCAGCGAGAATTCTTTATCAATGTTTTGAAGTCTTCATCGTTATGCTAACATGTTGTCTTCATCAGTGTAGTATGTCAAACCCGCAGATGTTATAGTTCATTTCCAAAGTGATCAAATTATTTTGTGCAATTAAATGGTCAGATATTCAATGATAAAAAGTTGAGTATGTGAATACCAATGATAGTAGGCCTACCAATTCAGGATGTTGTTTACTAATGAATTACATTGTTTCGGTACTTTGGTGTTTATACTTTAGCATTCCTACTTCATCTAGTGTAAACTCTAAACAACTATTCTCTCTCTCTCTCTCTCTCTCTCTCTCTCTCTCTCTCTCTCTCTCTCTCTCTCTCTCAATTCAATGCAATGCAATTTAAATGAAGCCATGAAGGTGAAGTAAAACTAAAATGCACTAAGCGAGTTCTCCGGTATCCCTCCTTAACAAGGCACTCACAGCGAAACTCTAGACTAGAGAGATGCCCCAGGGCCCTCAGCCAGATGGCCCTGGAACTCTGTGCCACCAGATAGAAAAAAACCCCATTGGAATAATAACATATAGCCTACATATGTTTTGGTCATGCCCTTCTTTACGTAGATATTGGAATGAGATCTTTGACACCATGTCAAGGAGTGTTGGGATACCGTTTGAACCAACTGTAATGACGGCTATTTTTGGAATTTCTTCCCCAACTCCTATCACTATCGAAATACAAAGCTCACTTGGTAGCCTTTACCACTCTCTTAGCTAGGCGTCTAATTTTGATCGTCTCTAATCCCATTTTCACTGGATTAGAGATGTACTCCACTTTATTCAATTAGAAAATAATTAGATGTACCTTGAGAGGCTCGGTATCCAAGTTTGAGGACACAGGGTCGCTTCCTCACACTGGTAAATACCTTTTACAGTTCCATGCTGTTCCAGATTGAATGAGTTTAAACCTGAATCTGAGCATGGTAGACGTGATCTCCGACGCAGCTGGGTTGTTTAGTAGTATATTTATTATGAGGAACTATGTGTGGGTGCACTGCTATGTCCATTCTATGCTGCTCTGAAAGGTGACCATGCCATGTTGTCTTGTTTTGTCGTTGTGTCTGTCTTGTTTGTTTTGTTTCAAAACTTGATTCAGGACATTGAATTACATGACATTTATACATGTAACATATTATCTTCTGATATGTTCTATATGGGTGTGTCACATTGTGTTCAATTATTTCATTGTCTTACCCTGAAATCTTGAATAAACAAATGCTATCTTGCCCTAAATGGCAGTTCATACCTGAGCACCGTGACAAAACAAAGACAAATCTTAACTAGGTACTCATTGAGCAGTCTTGCATCTAATACCTAAACAATAGAATATGCTTTATGTGTATTTATATGTCAATGCTTTAAAACAATAATTAACACTTAAGCATTTCATGATTTATAAGGTCATGACTCATGTATGGTATAAATACATTGTAATCTGCTCATGACACTGTATAATTGCATGTTCTCCCCGTGTCCCCTAGGGTAGGTACCCTCACAAAAAACATGCAGTAATCCTGGTCACTAAACTGCCTCCCCCTGGCCAGCCGTGGCGCCTGATGGAGGGGAAAGGAACTGGTTGGAATAACGTGTTCCACGCGCTACGTCCAACCAGGGAAACTCTCCCCTGTCAGGTGTAAAGGAGCAACTTGGACACTCAGGCATGAAGGAAGCATGAGTTCAAGTCTGTTGCTCTCCCCTTGTCCCCCATATATGGGGACTAGGTTGGTGGAGGTTGTGTAGAGCCCAGGATCACATTAGATGATTGACACAGGGGTGAAAAATGGGTTACAAAATCGTGGGATAAAAAAAAAAAAAAAAAAAGACACTGTATAATTAGTTATAAGCACTTATAAGAACACTATAACACTATAAAGCTTTTTAAAATGAATTATAAGAAGTGTCATAATACTTCATAATCACTGGCTATGCTGGGTAGGCCGACTGCTCTGACGTTTTATTTTAGTCAGGATCAGTGTATAATTCTCATAAAAAATATTCTGTATTTAGAACTACAATTATATAGTGTTGTTAAATGCATATATATATGCATAATTAATTAATTATTCGTTTGTTTGATTTGGTTTGATTAAAACAAGCTATGCTTATTTATAATGCATTAGACAGGGGCCATGAGCTTCATAAGAACAAGAAGTTTAGCGTTCTTGTACGGATAAAACAGTGTAAACTCCATGCACACACACTGTCAACGATGCACAGGGAAGAAATATAACTATGAAAAATAAGAACTCGGTTGTCTTTTGCTCTGGTCTGTTTCTGGATTACCATTGTTGATACGCTATATGGTTATGTCTCCCTCTGCTGACCGATGACCTACTTACATGAGGTGTCTGTCTAGACTCTAGGTAGTTTGTGACAGTCACTACTCTGTGAAAACCATAAGTGAAAACCAGGGTGTCTCATTCAGTCAGTTAGTCACACACACCCAGTAACACCTGGCATACAAGATACACTACACCACCAAGACCACCATGTACCTGTCAAACTACTTCAAAAATGTTAGACACCAGAGGGAGCTCTGAAACCATGTTCAACCCAGAATCATTAACTTTACATGCAGAATAAAAAGTGACTCAAATGAAAACAGACAATGTTTTGTTTCTTTCCCCATTTTATTTTAAGGAAATACATTTTCTCAGTTTACCTAAAAAAAGGACTTGCACTTTGTCATCACAAAAACAACTGTGAGCCAAGATCAACGGGTTGAATTAAAAACTTTGTACAGAATCTTGTCCAGTTAAAAAAAAAAAAAAAAAGCCACAATGAACATAAAGTTTGTGTAGTCGCGTGTGTTTGTGTGTTGTACAAGGTTCAACAGTAAGCAGGTTCTGTCAAGACACACGCACGAAGATGTAGACATGATGTGGTATGTTCACCCGATACGATCACCAGGGAGGGATTACATTCCTGCAGGGTTCAAACAAACACCATGGGGTGTTTGGGATTGTGTTCATCGAATCCTCTTCTGCTGTCGTGCGCGGTAGATGTCATGTACGGGTGGGGCTATGGCTCCCTTTTCGTCTTCCTCGTCCGAGTCGGCGTTGGGCCTCTTCAGTGACTTGTGGTTCTCCATAGCTCCGTTGCCCTCGCCACCTGCGTCGGGCTGTCTGCCTGTGATCAGCTCCACAGCAGCCTCTACTGCTGCCAAACACACAGAAAAGTTGATGAACATTTACATGTATTATACCAGTGGTTTTCAACCCTTTTCATATCAAGTCCCATTATTTATTCAGCATTTGAGACACGGACCACCATTTGATGACATCTAACCTCTCAGACCAAAAACTTGAGAATATTTTGTTGTCGTTGGATAAGATTTTGTCCACAATTCCATGCTGTACTGAACTTAGTACCATTAGGAGAGATAACAGGCAAACGTTGATCAAAATAAAATAAAATCTTCTACATTCTCTCTAAATGTGTAGACTTATTTTTTTTTAACCTTTAATTTTTATCCCACGATTTTGTAACCCAGTTTTTCTTTTCACCCGGCGCTACACTTCCTCTGCCAACCTGGGGGGGGCAGCGGACTGACCTCATGGCTCCTTCTATGCATGAGGAGTCCAAGCTGCTTCTTTTCACCTGACAGAGGGGAATTTCCCCGGCCGGACGTAGCGCGTGGAAGGGACACGTTATTCCGACCAGTTCCTTTCCCCTCCATCAGGCGCCCCGGCTGGCCAGGGGGAGGTAGTTTTAGAGACCAGGATTACGCCATGCTTTTGTGAGGGTATCTACCCTAAGGGACACGGGGAGAACATGCAAACTCCACACAGAAAGGCCCTATATCGCCAACCCCCGCCTCGGGTATGGGCACTGATGACGCGGAGGAGGGAACACGCCGCCAGTGCCCACAGCGTCCCCAGTGGGAATCGAACCCAGGACCTTCTAGCTGTGAGGCGACAGCACTACCAACTGTGCCACCGTGCCCCTAGTAGACTTATTTTAATTTAAAGATTAAGTGCCATGATTTTTTTCCACGCTAAAACATGATCATCAAGTCTTATTGTTATATAAGGAGGAAGAAGTTTTTTCAAAAAAGTGTACAGAATTGTTAAAATTACGTTTTTATGTGGGCACCCCCACCAGTTCATTAAGTATGCCTGGTTTGCCTGGTGGGTGGTGATCCACCTGAACTTAAGCCGCACCCACAGCTGTAGTTGTATGATAAAGGGGGAGGGGTTAGGTGAGGGGCTGATAATGTGATGTCACTATATTACAGTTTTTTTCATTGGCACGTTTTACTCTCAAGGGTTCAGCTTGATGTAGCCAAAACACTCTCGAGGCGATTCACAACAACGGGAGGAATGATTAATACTAACGCGACTAGCGATGGGACCGCGGTGGGCCATCTAACACATAATCATTTCTTAGAATTGGACGGAATTATTTAGATCAAGAGTTATTCACGTTTTAAGATTTTCGATCTCGTAGCCTAAAATGGGGTGGAACATTTTCGATGATGTCCCGCCGGAAAATAACATTGAGTGTTGCGCTGTAGTGTGGAGCGATGCGATCGGTTTGATATCAATAATTTTCGTCCTTTTGATCAATCTCCGTCTTGAGCGTTGGGCGTTACTAATTGATAGGGTGGAGAACTCCGTCCTGTGCGCTCAGGGTGTTAAAATAGATTTGGTTTCATTTTACGCTCTCAAGAGTTAAAGATCTACAGTGTAAGGGTCCATTTGGTTACCAACTCCCCATAATTTTGCTAGGGACCACCTGGAACCCCCTCAAGGCCCACTGGTGGTCCCAGGACCACTGGTTGAAAACCACTGTATTATGCCAAGGGGCTGACACAAAGTAACATGAAGGCAGAAGAAATTTCACTAGTGGTTCTCAATGTGGGGTCCCGCAAATTAGTTCATATAGTATTATTTTAACCACTTTAGGCCTATGTTAGTTATTTGAAAATAGTCAATCTACAAGTTCGATCTGAGCTTGTAGATGTGATGCATTTTCAAAAAATAAATGTAAGATTTTGAAACATTTTATTTTTATAAATATTCCTGGCACAATATATTTTCAGATGGGGGGCTAGCCATAGCCAAATACATGTTCATTTGAAGGTCCTTGCCACAGGTTTAAGAACCAGTGGACTAAACTAAAGGGCTGAGAAATGCCAACTTACTCTCGGGAAGTGTGCATCTCCTGAAAGTTTCCATGAGCTCATCGACTTGAACAAAGGGACCCTAATGGGACAGAAATAAACAGATGCCCAATGGTTGAAATTACACGGATATGCCAATGGATTTTGCTTCTTGAAATTCAGCAGTTTTGCGTGCTGGACTGTTGCAGCTACTCACCGTGAAACATGTGGGTGGAGGAAGCAGCTTCATGAGCACAACAGCAGCTGGAGGGACAGGGAAGACTCCACCAGGGACAGGGTGCAACCCTGGAGCTGTGGTCAACAGACAATTTCACACGTTTGAGGACAAACAAGTTAATTCTCAACTTAATTCAGGTTGTTAAGGCAGTGGTTTCCAACCCGTTTAATATAATCAAGGCCCATTATTTATTCAGCATTTGAGCCACGGACCAGCATTTGATGACATTTAGCCTCTCTCAGACCCAAGACTTAGAATATGTTATTGTTGGATAAGATTGTCCACAATTCCATGCTCTATTGATGTAGTGCCATAGGAGAGATAACAGGCAAACATTGATCAAAATAACAATTATTCCACATTCCATTCTATAATTGTGTAAATTGTTCTTGTAAATTAAGCAATGCAGATGTTTAACAATAATTTGCCGTAACTCATGTTACACTCTCAAGAGTTAAAGATCTATAAGGGTCCATTTGGTTAACAACTCTCCATCATTTAGCTGGGGACCACCTGGAACCGTCTCAAGGACCACTGGTGGTCCCCGGACCACTGGTTGATAACCACTGAATTAAGGTATGATCAGGGCAGATTTGTTGAAAGAACAATGAGGTGTTACATACGGGCAAGGTGACGGGGCTGAAAGGGGATCATCTGATTGGTGTCCGGTTTGGGGTACTCAGGTTTACGGTCTGCTTCGTCCTTTGAGGGTGCAGATGGGGTCACCACCGTCTCTGGGAGTAGTGAAGCGAGTTTGGCACGAGAGACATCCTACAAACACGACAGATGACACAGGGTTATAAAACTAAAAATGAAAAGCAGGACCTATTAACCTGCCTTTAAACCAAACGACGCTGTGTACACACCTTGTATCCAAGGGCCTTCAGTTCACTTGCAGAGCAAGGGTATAGGTCCATGAACTTGTATCTGTCTACTAGCAAGGCAGTCTCTTTGCCCTCATATTCATCCTTAAAGGCTGTGAAACGCCTGCGCTCCACTTTCAGAATACTAGCCAGGTCTCCTATGTTGCTCTCAAAGGCTAGGAACCGAGCCCAGATCTCACTGAGGGAGAGAGGGAGGGGGGGGGGGGGGAGTGAATAAAACAACATTAAATACATGGATTAGCATATCAACCACACTTCAACACATAAAACGTACTCAACATTTGCCTTTACCCAGATTTTTCAGGCGACAAGCTTCCTGAGGTGAGGACACGTTCAAACAGTACCCTAGTGTTGTTGTCCTCTGGAGGGAAAAAGAGGAAGGAGGAAAAGTCACTCCTAAATCTTAAATTTGGGAGAAAAACCCTGCAAAGTCTATAGCCACACAACTTAAACAAAGAACCAAATAAACTTAGTTGAAACTCTGACGTATTGATGCAAGAACAGGTTCTACGTGTAGAGCAACAATCATAGCTACTTGGGGTATGTATAAACTACACTACTACAGTATGAAAAGGGTCGATCACAACCTACCGTTAAGATGTGAGAGGTAATCAATGTAGGCAAGAATGTACTCTGGGATGTCACCATATTTCTTCAAACCTAGTTCAAATATCTTGAAGGCCACAGATTTATCCTGTGAAGAAAGACAAGAACGGATTTAAAGACTAATAAAAAACAAAAACCACATGAACTCTAGCATCCCTATTATCTGGGTAAGATATGCTCCGATCAAGGTTTTTGGGACCGATCCCGATCGGCAATTTTTCTCACGATTGGCCGTTCGATACCGGTCTGTGTAAGGGGAAAATTCCAAAATGTCAAAAGAACCCATATCAAAACTGTTCCTGTGCGTGGGGAGGATGGGGAGAATGTTTATGTCCGTCACAAAAATGCAAAACAATATCATACTATACATCTGATTGACATTTATACCACTTAAATGGTATAAAAGATTGGTTTCTCCAGATCGGGCAAATTGCTGATCGGCGGCCGATCGATCGGAGCACCTCTAATTCTGGGGCATGTCATAATAGGAAAACGTTCTGCAAAAACACATCTGCAAGCTCATTAACGCATTGTGAGCTTGTAGATTGGCCATTTTCACTATTTCACGTACAACGAAGTAGATGGGAGTATTTATGTCTTCACCTTGCTACAGTAGTATTCCATCAGCGCTGCAGTTACATAGACATGATGACGTGTACGTCCGTCCTCTCTGGCCTTCTTGAAGATGGTGCGACCCATTTTGATGCCCTCGGCCCTCCTGGCAAACTTCATGTACTGGATGTAGACCAGAGTAGGGTCGATGTCTTCAATGCCCAACAGTCGATTATATATGCTGTGGACCTTTTCATGTTTCATACGACTCTGAGAGGAGCAGAAGTTAACGGATTAGTACTGACAAATCCATTTACCTCCTTAATTACCAATGTATTTGTTAGACAAAGTTTGTCCAAATTAATGTAGCTGGACACTCACTTCTTCATAGTCGGCAAAGGAGAAGTATAGCAGCATGTTCTTCTTCAAAAGAGTCGCAATGGCACGCTCGTAGATGTTCGCTGCCTCGTCACTAAACAGCTTGCCATTGTTCATGTCCTAAAAGCAAATTTAAAATATAGGTTTCACGTCATGCTTCATTTAGAAAAGACTAACCCATGGCAGAACACACGTCACACCTGGTCTACTGGCATCCTCTTACCCCCTTTTCTG
Source organism: Protomyctophum parallelum (assembly GCF_964188405.1). NCBI lineage: Eukaryota > Metazoa > Chordata > Actinopteri > Myctophiformes > Myctophidae > Protomyctophum > Protomyctophum parallelum. The sequence goes on along the minus strand of NC_139699.1, from coordinate 51,252,103 downwards.
CCAGTAGTTTGCTGGACTGCTCCAGGTATTGTGCTGCCTCGTACCATACGTCAGGATGGTGGCCCAGCACAAGAAGGCACTGCTCATAGGCAAACATCACTAGAACACAAGATGCAAACAAACGTTGAGATGGCTGCGCTGAATAAATTCACTGTGACAGTCACAGGCTATTGTTTGGACAACTCCATTCCAAGTCTTAAAACATGCACGCCCTACCCTTTATTATATTGGGGCTTTTTTGCTTTTATTGATAGATAGTGAGTTGATGGGAAACGGGGAGAGAGATGGAGGGGAAGAAACAGCAAAGTTTGTTGGGATCGGGACTCGAACATGCGACATGCTGTCATGCTGGATTACCAGCTAAACCGGCCCAACCCTTTATCCCTAAACTTCTTTGCCATATTTTACGATCTTGAAAAACATTTTACATTTTTAAATAGTTCAACTAGCTGATCTACATCGACACGTTGCTTGTTTAGCTATTTGAACCATTTTTAAATGTTCTTCAAAATGGTAAAAAAAAAGGCAAATAAGTTCTATAAATACAGACTGGACCTATTCCCATTTGTGCATCACTTTCAAATCCCTCCTACACCCAGTCTCCCCCTCCCCCCCCCCCCCCCCCTCTGAGGCACCAGAACTTAAACCAAATAATCCAGTCTCAACCCCATGTCATAATCCCCCCCCCCCCCCCACTCTGTATCCAGCCAATTCTTTATCATTCATCCATTTTCGAACCCAGTCCACTATAAACTATGTCAAGGAATATCAGGTTCTAAATCTAATATAATGTCCTAGCCTTGTGAATTACAGCAATATCCTCAGCTTGTCTGAACAAATTTAAACAATCTACTGTACATCCGTCTGCCTTTCCACTGTATTAATATATGATGAGCGCTAACTGAGCTCGGTCTATAGTCTCCATAACAGGTCACCTCTCTTTGTAATTAGGGTTTGGTCTTCTGTTCGCAGTGGGTTGCATTTTTCCCATTGGATGTACTTCTTCCACATTTCTACTTGCTGGGCCTCCTGAGGAGAATTCTGGGGTGGCACCGAGGGTGCATTCCTGTCCAGACCCTTCATCACGGTTTCATACTCCTGCATTACACACACACACACCAGTCCCGAGATTAATTTACAAAGACACAAACGAAACACAGATGTTTTGGGATTCAAAACAGACGATTTATTTATTTTTTACCCTCCACCACTATACACTCACCTTTGCCACTCTCCTAGCATTCATGTAGTCTCTACTGCGATCCTCAATCATCTTCTTGGCAAGGTGCACATTGATGCCCTGTTCAGAAAATATGTCAGCATGGGAAGATAAAAAAAAAAAAAAAAAACTCGCCTTTTGTGAGTATAAATTCAATAAACATAAATGGGTAATTAAGGCGCCCATGTCCATCACCTCCTCGTATTTACTATAATCTCTCCACAGTTGCTCGATGTTGATCATGGGGTTCACACAGCCCCTCTGGTATACTCTCCGCACTGCCGTGATGCGCTGGTTCTCTGCGTAGGAGCCCACGGCTTCACTAATGGGAAACACAATGAAATTACCTAGAATGAAACACTGGCGCCGTTCATATCACACTGAAACAGTAGTGTCGCTTGTAAGGCCATAATAGTTACTTCTCAGAAATTCAGTGTAAATTCTTTCAGCAGATTTTGATTTAGTCTTTTGAGTCTTAGTGCTATTTAGTCTTCTGTAATTGTTTAGTCTTAGTCAACAAAATTAACACTGCACAAAACAGTATTTTGGGCATAGCCAAAAATGCGAAGAAATTAATAAAATATTCGGAAATATCAAAAATAGCCTCTATGCAACACATGGAGGCCTTGTATATCCGATATTTTTGCTACTTTGTGACACTGTCATATGATGAAGTATATAATAGGGCACTCAAGTGGGGAAAAACATTAAAAAAGATAAGAAAATGCATATTCTGCTTACACTCCTTTGAGGAAGTTGATGTAGTCCACCCAAATCTGTGAGATAAAAGAATAACCCGTTAGGTGACAGAAGTGACCTAAATAGAATTTGTATATTTTACCATTTCACAGTGCCATGATGACTAAAGAAATATGACTTACTTGGTAAGACATTATTTCCATGCCAATCTTATCAAGGGCAAAGTCATAAGCCTGGGCCATCTTCTCTCTAATGGGCAAAAATAGTTGAGCTGAAATGTACTGGAGAGTGGAGACTAGAGTACACAAAGTGATGAATTAGTTCAAGGGTGATTAAATTACAAATCATACTTGTAGCTTGGCAGCTTTCCTTTGGTCTCTCGAACATATGAGAGGTAGCATTTCCACAGGTCAATGTGCAGGACTTTCATTAGGCATCTCTGAAACAGCTAGAAGGGATAAAGCGGAAAGCTAAGAATGACTGTGAAAGATTAACTATAATATAAAATTATTAAATGAATAATCAAGCACAATCACAGCATGCAAGCAGTGGCAGTGAGAAGGCTTGTGAATTGTGAATTGGCTGCTGTGTGGGGGGAGACAATGCCTGGTGGGTAGCTGCATATTCAGCCTCTTGTCTCCCTCCTACAGTTAAACATATTCAAATTAGAATAATGTTAACAGTGATGTGAAATATTGTTTTGTTCATGACCTTGTAAAAATGAGAAATTATACTATTAGATATAAATGTGAAAAAGGCAATATGTTTTGGCCATCATCTCTGGAACGGAATGTCCAATCAGGTCAGTTAAAGCTTGTTGGAAGCCTGACTGAGGACATTTTCAATCCATGGGCCCCCATTGGCTCAGGGCCTGTGCATGTGCACATAATCCGTCCTTTGGGGCATTCCCCCTTTCGATTTTAGGAAAAATCTGTTACAATTATCAATCATCATACTGTGACGACCCATAAATTAATCTCTTCCAGGCATCCCGATTATTCCCTAACAAGTTTCATGAAATTCTATACCTCCAGACTCAGTCTCAAGTTATCTTGCCAACAAAGAGATTGATGAAAGTCAGATTTACTGCAGATATTCAAAGTTATCATACTAAGTCATCTTTTTATTGCATGTATTTTTTTCTTTCAAATTTACATTAGCCAAATTAGTTTTTGCCTACTTTTTTTCCCTCCCAATTTAGTCGTCATGCCAATTAATCCCACACATTTGTGTGCTCACTGTTGTTGTACCCTTCTGGCTCATATCTCTATCCTACTCCTGCTATAGAGCGTCGCAGTCCCTCCCCCTTTCAGAACAGCGAGTGGCCCAGGAAATGAAAAGCAATGCATTTTTCCCATAGCCGTTTCTGAAAGTATTTATTTAAAGACGGTTACGCCGCGGACAAAGCCAACTCGGATCTTGACAAATCATGACAGTGAACACAATATTTTGGGCCGATCAAATCATTAGAAAGAAGAAAATAAAGGCAGGAGACAAGACTATTTGTTTTGTTTTTCTTCTTATAAATTATTTGATCGGCCCAAAATATTGTGTTCATTGTCATGATTTGTCACGATCCGAGTTGGCTTTGTCCGCGGCGTAACCGTCTTTAAATAAATACTTTCAGAAACGGCTATGGGAAAAATGCATTGCTTTTCATTTCCTGGGCCACTCGCCGTTCTGAAAGGGGGAGGGACTGCGACTCTCTATTCAACACATACTACTAGACACTCATAGATCTAATCCCTAGGGATTCTAATCCCTAGACAAGCACAACCTTAATCTGGCATTTAACAATGATTCTCATTTTCTTGTCTTTTAATATATTCTTAAAATACTTCTTTTTAGCATTTGTATTCATAATTTATTTCTTTCATTTATACAATATATTATTGCTTGTAGAGATGCACAATATAAATCTGTAGCATAATCGGAATCTGCCATAAAAATGGCAAATCGGTATCAATAAACCCCATAATTTAATATTTTTTATAGCAAAATAAATAAAATATTGAATGTAAAATTTAACAAAAGCCTAATAAAATATGTAAAATCTGAAGTAAAAACAAACATTTACATTTTTCTACATTTCATTTGTGTACTCATCTCTCCATCTCATTCAGTTGTGAAAACAGACACTTGGAAAAGAGTATAGGCTATTTATTGATTGAATACTTTATTAACAAGCAGGCCTATGCTCATTTCCATTGTGGTCCTCTGTATAATATCAGAAATCGGTCTCGGCAGATATGACCCTGCAAATAATCGGAGATCGGTCATAATTTAATAATCGTGCACGCCTAATTGCTTGTTAATGCATTTAGTATTTTAGCTTTTTCTGTGGGCTGTATGTTTTGTATGAAAGGTGCTAAGGTTAATGCAAACACTCAAAAACTATGGTACCGGTGATGAGATGACTAATATAAGGGGATATTGGCGGGAACCCCTTTTGGTGTTTTAAACATTGTTATAATTTAGCTATTGAAAAATAGCAGATATACAGCTTGAAAATATTTATTTCAGAAAACTGGAGGATTTAGAAGATTTTTATTTAAGGCCTAAATGGGTATGAGATTAGGTTTGAAAGCTGTAATTCTGAACATTATATATATTGAAATTTAATTTAATTTAGAGGATAGCCCCTTGAGATGCATCATCTGGTTTTAGAGGGGGTCCTTCTGTAAGTACTTCAGTTATATATTACATAATGCTTAAGTGTAGGCCTACCGACTGAAAACGAAATCTACAAAGATAAAGCAGACCTATACGGAAAAAGGAACAGCTTTCTAAATGCATCAAATAAATCTATGATTTGACTTGGTATATTCTAGGTATGGTCTACGTACCCGTACGGTACATTTATAATAGTTGAAAACTATCATTATCATTAGGAATTTCAACTGTAGGGGGAGGCGTTTAGATTGTTTTGCACTCTGATCATAATCAAAGTGCAACATGTGCAAGACTGTTCTAATCCAACTGGAATGGAAAATAATTAAATCAATAGTCATTATGAATGTAGGCCATTTGGGCCACACAACTAGGTGTTCTGTGGGTGAGCATTAAGCTTTCATTAGACTACCAGTAGTCATTATAGTGACAAACTAGAGTGTCCTGGCTGTGACAAAGGCTGTAGACGTTTTGATGATCAGAGCAACTTCATATTCGTAGCTAAAGAGGACTCAGGGTGTGATGACTTACCTTCTCTACCTTGTCATAGTTTTTAGCCTTGACCTGTGAATAAGAGTGTAAATGCATGTTAATTCAACAGTCTTAACCAATGGCTTATAATGGACATGCATTCATGCACACTCGCAAACTCTCTCACACACAAAGCCTTAAAAGATCAACAAAGTGAATTTCACACAAGAATGACAAATGTATTTTTTTCATGTTGAGGGGTTTATTCTCTTTTCATTTTGTGCCAAATAACCCACAATTAAAAAACACCTCTCGTGATGTGTTCCAGAAATAAATCCAGTGTAAAGTTTGAAATAAAGAACAGAGTATAATACAATAGTAGGCCTTAAACAGAAACAAAGCTCTTCGCATCACGTGTCCGATCCTGACAAGCTTTGCTGTGTCGCTCCCCGTCTCTCTCGCTTCCTGTCTGTCACCACTTAAGAACAGAGCTCTTCACAGCCTCCTTGCAGGTTGTTTCCTTACTAAGTTATTGCTACATGAATAAACGTTTCTCAGCGTCCTCCTTATGGTACTATCCAATGCATAGGAGGAAGTGTGTTTGTTTTTCTACCACAGAGGAAAACCACAAGGAAACCTGATGGCCAATGGGCAGAAACAGCCAACTACTGTAACCATGTTAATACACTGTGGCCCAACACTACAAAACAATACAATTTAAGCAGGTTAGGGCGACCGGGGCGTGTGGATTCAGTGCCCAGGATAGCTCTCACAGTAGAAGCACAGCGATTTGCTGTCACTCTTATGCCAATTAATAGAAACGGCAATTGTTGCAAAAAGTTACCTCGTTAAATTGCTAGCAAAGCAATAATGTATTTAGGAAGCCACTATTGGAAGATATACCATCAGAAATGGACAAATCAGACTACACTCGACATGTTGGTGCTAAAAGAACCAAATTAATACCTACAAACGGTGCATTTTATCTACATAATGATACTGTTGGGTTCAATATCAGTATCTATAAAAAAAAAAAGAAATGGGTCTGCTTGAAGCTGTATCTAATCTAACTTATGGTGCAGTATAAGAAAATTACCAGGAAGACATTTTAAGTCAAGTAGCCAAGACAAACAAAAAGGTGTCTAAGAACTGGCATGTTTTTTTTCCTCATCTCCGAGACCTAGTTACATTGCCATACAATGTTGCCCATGTACCAGGCCCCCCAATAAGCAAATGGAAAAGAAAAGAAGTTCCACAAATGAAATACAAGTCTTGACCATTTATTGACATAAATCAACAAAGGTTTGACATTTACCTCAAACGCTGCATTAAATCCAAGATGCATATTGCACAAGATCTTAATAGCTAGATGAATAATGCCTCCCTCTGTTGAGTATTTTGGAGGAAATGCTTTTTTCCTGATACAAATGTGCTTGTCAAACAATAAACCAGCCTGTCGTACTCAAAACACCACAGAGAACCGAGTTGGACAAAAGCTGAAGTAACATTCAGGTAAACCCCAGAGAAAATAAATGATATATATATGAATTAAACTGATTCCATCAATCTGCCTTTATTAAGCAATGCCACAGATGCAATATAAAAAAATAAGTTTCTATGGTTACATGTTTTATTACACAATGTTAGCAAATCACCCCCGCAAAGCATGGGGTTGCTATATACACAAAAGCCTCAGTGCAATGCAAGCTTTTCCAAATGCTGTTTGCAACTTTGCAGCTATCAACATTTCTTAGAAGAGAAAAATTAACTATATAACTTGAAGCCAAAAGAGGATGTCTGTCTACTCCAAATGCTAAACTAGGTTTAAATAAATCAGCTGGAAGTCTGCAAATAGAATCGTTGCAATCCAAAAGTTTCCATTTCTTGAGCACAACTATGATCAAAAGATAACCAGGAAATACAGCTTAATTTCTTTCAAGTTGCATCAATAACAAGTCTAATAGGTTGTTAATCAAGTAAATTCTGAGCAAGAGCAGAAAAACTGGTCTTTATCTTAGATAGTGCTGAATACACCATCACTTCCATAAATGGCATAACTGACCAAATTAAAATCAAAGGTTGGCTATCAAATTATAGGGCTGACAAACAAGATAATCCAAAAACGGGACTGAGAGAGAAGGAAAGCTTAAATTGTAATAGTAATCAAGTACACAAGTTAACATAGCTTGGTGAAATTAATCCTGCAATCTAATGTCACTTCAGCAAAAGAAAAAAGGTGTCTCGCTGTATGCAATGACATGCTAGGACAGAATAAGTACACACAGCTAAATTCTAATATTCTTTCTCATGTCAATCTCACATCACATGATTCAGAAAACTGAGGAAATAAAGAAAATCCAGTCTTCTGGGGGTACCAATTGACGTTTATTATTATTTTTATAGTCTACTCTAATTGTATCCAAGATTAATTAGAATAAAATATGGTGGAATCGTCCCCTTTAACTCCATTAGATTAATTTATAGAATAATGTGGGCTTTCATAGTCAAGGACTGTATACTTATTCTGGGCATGTCATAACAGGCAAACTATTCAAGCTCGCAATCCACTGCGCTGTGAGCTAGGCTATTTTGGTGTAGACAGAGGGGGGATAGGAGGGGGGGAATCCCAGTCAAAGGATGATTCAGGCAGGGGTCAAGTGCTTATGGAAGGGGTCATGTGCTATGCTTGTTTACATAGTACTTAACACAAAATCTATTAGTGGGAACTGACTGTTATACTTGTGGTATTAATCATTTAATTGTTCCAATAATGTGCTGGTGTTAATGGCAAGATTTGCTTTGACACCTGTTGGGATAATAGTAGCTCTGGTCCATATCGTTAAAGTTCTCCCTCATATTTAACTATACGTGTATTTTCCTCATTGAACAACTTCTGTAAAAATAAGTTTCACCACTCACCATGAGACCACATCCGTTGGTGGCAAAATTAAGTGGATTGTGTTATTTTCTGGCTAAAATGTGGATTTTACTGAAAGAGTGTTTCCCACTGTGGAGAAAAGGCTTTCAACAATCAGAGAAAGTAGATAAATTAATCCTGTTCAAATGAGGAAAATGCAGTCGATAGCGTTATGGAGGAACTCCTAACGCTTGGACCAGAGCTAGGGATAAAGCTAGTATTTAATGTTTACTGGACTAAAGGAAAAAAAAGGATGGTTTGAGTGAGTTTCTCTGAAGGATACTGAGCTAGCCAGCTGTTCAGCTAGTTAGTGCAGCCTATGCTAATTGTGACTCTGAGGGCAATGATCTGTTTGAATTTGACCCCCGTCTTGTCTTGCATCTCTTCTTTCTCTAAATAAGGAATATAATAGGTCATCTCTCTCTACACTGACCTACCTGTAATAAATAAAAAAATCTTAGCTTCACTTAAATTCAATCTCTAAGACGTGCTAGCTGATCCTCACTCTATATAGCCTAAATTTAGACTCTAAATGTCTGGAGTGAATGGGGCTTGTATCAATGATCAGAATACAAACGATGGCTAAAAGAAAAAAAAACCTTTGACCAAACCCTGTGAGAATTTACATTTAATATAAAACTGTTGTATGTTCCGAGTTATGATTCGGAATTTCAGAATCTCTGCTAGGGAATAGTCTCAATAAATGCAGTAAATGGAAACTAATAAAAATGCATAACTGCAAAAGAAAAGCAAACACCATCAATAACTGATGGTATGGAGTGAGAAGATGGGGAGGGGGGGGGGGGGGTGAATGAATCTGTTGTCATTAAAACTAAATTAGTGGTGGTGGTGTGGGGGTTCTGATTCAAGTGAGTTGGTCGCAAAATAGTGATTTGGCCACAAAACAACCACAGCTGTCTTTCATAGTGTATTTGTTTTAAACAAAAATTACCCCAAAGAAATGACACAGGAGGCAATAAATAGACACAATAGACAATAAAAGGCTAATGCACTCCAATACTATTAAAATAGTTTTAATACTGTTGCAGATCAAACATGCAACAAATGCACTTTACCCCATTTAAAATAACTGCGCATATTTTTTTAAACCCAGGAACAAAAGCAGACTTTCTAAAGAAGTCATTCAAGCTCATTTTCCCTTTCTTGGCATTTAAAGTCACAATCCTTAATTCACCTACCATATTCAGATTACTCAATGTTTTTAGACATTTCTTTAACACATTCAATTTAACTTGCCAATTACAGCTGCATATCTCCATTGTGATATCTGTAGGCTATAGCAAAATTAAATGTGTATTTAACACTGTCCCGAATCATTTGTTGAACTTGAGGATTGTGGCTCTAAATCTCCGTCCATTTGAAACATTTTGTTTGTGTGAAAGTCACATTGTTGATCATGTTAGGAAAATGCCCAGCCATGCACACAAAGAAATAAAAATATATTAACCTCAGCCTCAATGAATAGTTTCCAGAATCTGCCAGAACTTGGGAACTGGGTGACAAGACGCTCATATGTCTTCCTTGCTTTATCTATTGGTTGGTTCTGAAGAATGAGAATGCATTTACATTTATACTAGTTATCAAAAGGATAAAAGCACTCCTATATGGAAAAGGATGTAATGTATTATAACTTTTTAACCATAACCCTTCCCACCCTCCACCCCTGGTTCCCAATGTCATAGAACCCCTAGGAATGCAACCCTGTGTCACTAAACCTGTGCTTCTCGAATCAGAATGCTCCATGCGTCAAGGTCATATGGATTTTCTTCCAACTTCTTTTCAGCCTTCTTCACCTTCTCCGGAACATACTCTGCTGCTGCAGCAGCCTACAAGAAAACAAATTCACAGGGCAGAAATATATACAGTTAACAGATGCACTTTGAATGCCATTGTGAGTAGAATGCCCACTTTCCTCATGGAACCGTATAGCTGATGCGACAATAAGAAACCAGACAATTAAATCAGTTTGGACACAGACTTTGGGGCAAGGCAAGTTTATTTATATAGAGGGTATATAGAACATGTCATACACAAAAAGCAACTCAATGTGCTTCACAAACAAGGCATTTAAAATCATACAAATACATAAATTAACAAATGAGATTGTAGGCTGAAATGTTTTAATGTCTGACTTTGAGCGCTTTGGGCGGGGGGGGGGGGGGTTGGGGTGCAAGTAGACGTAGTTATTGTTGGCACATGGTTAGCCAAGCCTAGTTTTTTTTCCAGTTCATAATGTAAAATAAGTCTGAAATGTTGAGATAGATAAGATGTATATTTATGTGGCAATTTGGTGGTGGTGGCTGATCGATTCTGGATCTCTATAAAGGATATAGAAATGGTGCTGTTCTCAAGTTTCAACCAGTGGTCCGGGGACCATTATAGATATTCAAAAGTGTAAAATGAAACCAAATGAACCCGTAACCCTTTCGGGTCCATATGGTTTCATGTTACACTCTCAAGAGTTCAATTATTGTTAAACATCTGCATTACTTAAGTTAATTTATAAGAAGTCTACACAATTAGAATGTAGAATAATTGTTAGTTTGATCAACGTTTGCCTGTTATCTCTCGTATCATACCAACATCAATACAGCATGGAATTGTGGATATATATATATATATTTGTTTAGTTTTGGTTCTGCAGGGCTAAATCTCAAATGGTGACCCGTGGCATGGACCAAATGCCGAATAAATAATGGACCTCGATATGAAAAGGTTTTGAACAAAACCACTGCTTTACATGTGTATGTGTGGCGGGCTCTAGACTGGATCAGGATTGACAGACAGAGAGCAGGGAAAGCCAGGTGACACGAGGTGGTCTCAGGTTATGAGTTCACATGTGATATGTGTTCTGCTTTCTTAATCTTGGTCCTAGTCTGACCTGTGTTCTGCTTTCTTAATGTTCTTTAACTATATAGAAGTGTCTATTTGTACGTCTCTAAATGTTTTGATGAATTGAACATGGTAGCTACCTCTTGTAAACAAGTGTAATGCTTAATTGGGTCGTCCACTCACAGTTAACAGTCTTTGTATTGAGTTTGTGCTTGAAATGTACTGTAATTCTGCAAACTGTTAATAAATATTTCAATCAAAAAATCTTGGTCCTAGTCTGACCTGTCTGGAGTTTAAAATGAGCTGCACCCTGCACCTTTACTTCAAGCATTTAAGACTAACTAGCACAGACAACAAACTGATCCATGCTAAAAAATAAATTTTAAAAGACCTTGAAATGCTTGGATAACCAATGTAAGGATATAACCATTAGAGACCAAGCCCAAACCACACCAAAGGGCAGGTTGGGACAAAACCGTTTTAAGGTAAAACACATAGTGTGTGGTTTACCTTAAAACACTTTTGTCCCAACCCGACCCTTGTGTAGTTTGGGCTTAATAGACTAGAAATTCGGTCACAAGTCATGGCCATTGCGAGATAAAAGACGTACCAGCATTTAAACAACGTTTATAAAAGTACACGTTTAATGAAAAACAGTTGCATTTCACAAACAGTTCAATAGTGCATGCAACCTCCTGTTGTCGTGGTTTTAACTACTAGCTAGTTAACGTGGGTGAAAGGTTAGCCAACTAGTTGAAATGTATTTCGACGTGTTGTTGCACCACCTTCCTCTTACAAATGTATGTCATAAGAGTTTGGAATAACGTTTAAGACAGTCAACTGCATGGTGTTATTATTGATAAAACCGACTAGCAAATAGTCACTTGTGTGTAGATTTCTGCTTTGCTTGCTAAACAAGCTAACGTTAGCGGCGCGAGGCAGGCCCTGCAGACAGACTGCAGTCGGTACTAGAAGCGTTTCAATGTGATAGCTCTTCAGTTAGCATGTTTGCTAACTAAGCGTCCCCATTGCCTACCTGGTCGGCTGCTACTTCGGTGGACATGGCTGGGCTGGGAGAGGAATTGTCTAGATGCAATTGCAACAGTCAGGGCGTAAACAACAATATGTATCGTTAATATGGCAAAAAATTTAAAACGGCATATCTTCAAGACGGAGTTTGGTTTTGGCAGCAGGCGAAGCGCTCAGTCACTGGTGGTCTGGTCTAGTGTCTTCTCAAAATGGCGAAAAAATGGTTTACTTCCTCCTTGTTCATTCAGACTCAGAGCGAGGCCAAATTTAACCGTCTTTCCGTTTCAGGCCGCTAGTGGCGCTTTTGAGCAGTGGAGCGATGGAGAGTTGGTAACCAAATGGAAGTACCTTAGAGTTTAAAGAGTGTAAAATGTAACCATTTGGTTTCATTTTTACATTTGTTAAAAAAAATTAAACAACACAACACAAGTGCTCAAAATAATAATAATTGATATTTTGAGCAATGCTGGCCCGCCCCATTTCCCCTCACTGTATATGTATCTTTTCCCTTTTTGCTTCCTATATGATGAATTCCTGTTCTGTTCTTTTGTATGTCTCTAAATGTTTTGATGAATTGAACAATGTGGACCCTGTTGTAAACAAGTGTAGGCCTAATGCTTAATTGGGTCGTCCACTCACAGTTAACAGTCTTTGTATTGAGTTTGTGCTTAAAATGTACTGTAAATTCTACAAACTGTTAATAAATATTTCAATCAATCAATCAATTGTCATTGTCACTACTCACTCTCTCCTATGGTACCGACATGAAAAAAAAACCTAATCAGTTTTGTGTCTAAGAGGCCAAATCTCATCAAATGGTGGTCCGTGGGCCTAAAATGCCAAATAAATAACGGGCCTTATGAAAAAGGTTGAAAACCACTGGGTAAGGTACTACGTGATTTCGTCAAAATATGTATAACATAGCTCTACTATATTCTGATAGTCCTCAATGACATGACATGACATGATCACAGAAAAAGCAGAGGTAGTTTCATACAAACTAAGGCTTGCTAAAAGGACAAACTCACGAAAGCACTCCATAGGGGCCGGGGGCCTGTATATTTAATTAATCAAGACAAAGACAAACAATAATATACAAACAGCACATAAAAGGAGTAGTAGTAGAAACAAAATTAAGCTTAATTCTTCCCAGAATAACTAGAATTTTGCCACCTGTAATGTTTTGCAGCAGGCACCAGGGAGCAGCATAGAGCTGTACACAAGGTTTCTACACAAGTATGGAATATGATTTGTTTCATTGTTTCAGGTCTGGGTAAGTATGGAATCCGGATAAATATGGAAATGAGTATAGAATATTTCCGCAATAACTTATGACCTGTACAAAATCCACACATCATCTACCACCTAATTAGTTTAAAAGGAAATGTGACAATATCACAGAATTGCAAATGAGCATTACAAATAACATTCAGTCAAAATCTTGTCTGAAAAAAGTTATGCAGTGAGTGAGGTGGTTTATCAAAAAAGGTAAGAATAAAAACATCTGCACTGTCTGCTGCTCCATAAAACGTACTTTTATTAATGGCACGTTTCGACATTTGAGTCTTCATCAGGCAAATATTTCCCTGATAAAGGATTGTTTAATGTTTACAAAAATTGCAGCTCTACAAGCGAACAATGCGTTCTGATATAATGCTGCTTTGTCAGCTTGTAGATTGTTAATGGCATAAGTGGCTATGGCATTGCTGGGAAAACTATCAACATACATCTATCTCATTCAAACTGCTTTCTATGCACATGAAATTCAAATATAACTCTAGAAGAACTTTGAATGGTGTACAATCCACCTCAAAGAAAATATTGTGAAAACTTTACAAAAAAATTACATCCATTTGAACAATATGTAAAAAAAAATAAGTTATTTTCTGTACAAACAACTTTTGTCAACCCATTTCTGAGGGTCACATTCACCGAAATGTACATAAGATGTAAAAGCTTTAGACACAACAGCTTGTTCTGCTATTTACAGCAAGGAGTATAGGGCCATGGAGGACCATGGTCAAGTATATAGGAATCTGCTTTCATTGTCCTCTTGTTTCACTATTAACAATTCCTTCAGTGTTTGTAAAACAAATCTGTACAAAAACATGTGAACACACTTCATTTAAACACAACTGTCCTCCTTTGTCCCTTAACGTAGTTCTTAAAGCAGCTCCATTACTGTCTCTGTTAAGTCACAACTCTCACACAAATATATACTGAACCATTTGGTGTCTCTCAGTCCATGATTGAATGAGTGTTGGTGTGAGATTGTGACACATCTGTAATGAAACAAGGGTTTGAACCCACTTAGCAGTCAGTGAACGTGGAAGCTCAGTATAGTGCCTTGCTCATCTGCCTCACACTTTGATCAAGTGTCCTCTGGTTCTCCACCAGTGGATCCATCTCCTGTGCTTGAGGCTCCTCTTCATGTGGACCCGGCGTTTGAAGAGTCTCCCCTCCAGGACCTTCACCTCTTCATGTAGGGTGGCTGTTCTCACGTCCAGCAGGAAGGAGAAGAGCTCCAGCAGCCAAACATAGCTTCTGGGTAGCACGTCGGAGGACTTGAGCTCCTTATAGTGGCTCTTACAACTTAACCTACAATGATGACAACACAGACACACTGATAAGTAACACAGCATTGTTCTTACAGTAATTGAATCATACTATATTTGGAATAAACATTACTTTACTATATACTACTGCAGAAAGTGAGAAGCAATAGAATAACCTGGAAATTACAGTATATTCGTATGTGCAGCTAAATAAACCATTACTGAATCAGCTGGGGATCAAAACTATGTTGCACCTACATCCTACATAGGCTGAAGTTTTAGTAGTTTTAGTAGTTGGCCCTGTTCAGGTAACATTTATTATTCTTAAGTTTCATTAAACTGCCATAGACATTATATTAGATATGGGGAAAACATTTAATTTGTTTATTTGTTCAGACAAGTCGACATTTGCTAGGGGTTTGAGTAGTCGTAGCCTCCGAGACCGCAGCGTAGTAGTTAGTTGCACACGTTAGCTACACCCAGCGCTAGGGAGATTCGCAGATCAAATAAAATCTTTTTGAATTGTATTTCCTTCCACGCAGGCTCATTTTATTTTCAAATCAGTCTGTCTTGTACTCTTGTTACATGACAGACCTATGACAGGAAAGATGCTTTATTTGAGTTGGCACAAAACCTCTGTGACAGCACTAACACAAAAAACAAAAACTACAATAGCAGTGTCATCATGTAAATTCACCAGACAATCATGACATCCATTCACACCTTGAGATTGAGCTAAATCGGATATTACACAGACTTAACTTAAAGGGACTGGCAGGTCGTTAAACAGATTCGGACTGTGTTTAACTCACCTTTTCTTACAGTCTCTGAGGTCGGCATGCCAGTAGTTTGTGTTGGAGAGTTTCAGGCCTCCTCTCGTCTGAGCCCACACACAGTTCAGGCTCTGCTCATGAAGACTCGGCCCGTCTGACCTACCCTGATCTTCCTCTCCCCCCCAACGGAAGATAAAGCTGGAGGGAGAGGAGGGCTGAGGCCCTGCTGCCCGGCCTGAAACCATCTCAAAGGAAGCTTGAAGCTGCTCTACCACTCCTGGACGCACAGGTATGAAAACATAGTTACATGCTTTTTACTGGCGTTAGCAAGATATACACAAAATTTAACAATGAACAACAAAAGCCGTACTTGTAAAAAGCCTATTCATTCATAGAATGTAGCTCAAAGCTTTACAGCAGGGGTCCCCAAACTTTTTCCTGTGAGGGCCACATAACTTTTCCCTTCTCTGATGGGGGCCGGGGTCAGTTTGTAACAGAAAAAGTGTGACGATCGCAGGGGTGCCTAAACGTAAACTTTTTTTTTCTTCCAGAAAGCCACACATAACCAAATATTAATAACCAGTGCATGTACTGTACATGCAGCACTACAGGGCTGCATAGTGCATGTACTGTACATGCAGCAGTGCCAGGGTTTCCTGCACAATGTTGTTGGCATGGCGCTGCGCCATGCTTGAAATAAATCGCGCCATGCCAAGCTGTTTTTGTTTTTAGGCCAGGGGCCTAGTGAATCATGGTGTGTGATATGAAATGTCCAGTACCTCCCCAAGTGCCACCCCAGTGTCTGCCCTGCAGTGTCTGCAAAGTGCCTCCCCAGTGTCCCCATGAGTGCCTCCCCAATGTCTCCCAGTGCCTCCCCAGTGTGTGTCCCCCCCCCCCCCCCCCCCGAGTGCCTCCCCAGTGCCTCCCAGTGTCCCCCTGAGTGCCTCCCCAGTGTCCCCCTGAGTGTCTCCCCAGTGCCTCCCCAGTGTCCCCCTGAGTGTCTCCCCAGTGCCTCCCAGTGTTCCCCTGAGTGCCTCCCCAGTGTCTCCCAAGTGCCTCCCCAGTGTCTCCCCAGTGCCTCCCAGTGTCCCCGAGTGCCTCCCCAGTGTCTCCCCAGTGCCTCCCCAGTGTCCTCCTGAGTGCCTCCCCAGTGTCCCCCTGAGTGTCTCCCCAGTGCCTCCCAGTGTCCCCCTGAGTGTCTCCCCAGTGCCTCCCAGTGTCCCCCTGAGTGCCTCCCCAGTCTCCCCAGTGCCTCCCAGTGACCCCCTGGGTGCCTCCCCAGGGCCTCCCTGAGTGTCTCCCCAGTGACTCCCAGTGTCCCCCTGAGTGCCTCCCCAGTGTCTCCCTGAGTGCCTCCCCAGTGTCCCCTCAGTGCCTCCCCAGTGTACCCCTGAGTGCCTCCCCAGTGCCTGCCCAGCGTCCTCCAGTGTCCCCCCAGTGCCTCCCCATTGTCTCCAATAGCAATACAAGAGCAATAATACAAATTAATCTTAATTTATTAATCTAATTATTTGCTCTCATGCAGTGCTAATGAAAAAATAAAATAAAATCCTATATTTTGGCTATTAAAAAAAATAAAATTGTGGCAGGCGGGCCACATAAAATGACATGTGGGCCGTAGTTTGGGGACCCCTGCTTTACAGTGTGGAAAATAAAGCTGACAAATATGAAGGAACAGATGTTTCACAGCTAACCTGCTCAACACATCAGCAAATCAAAATATCAGCAATAAAATATAAAGCACTTACTTCTATGTTTCAGAATAACAGAGTCATTACTTCCTTTAAGAAGAGACTTTTTGTGTGTCCACTGTTTCCTACAACAGTGAAGAAAACATGCACTGAAATGGTTTTGTAATAAGACGATAATGACAGACTAATAATACTATTTCCTAGAGCTAGAACTCTACTTTACAGACGGATCATTAACAAAATAGATACCGGTAGATAGATGAATTAAAAAAAAAAACTTTATCTTGACTTAGTTGTCATTATCATCTGTGAAACCTATTTTCATACAGAGCTAAAATAGCCATTGTTGGAATTTCTTAACATAGCAAATATTATCATCATCATCAGCTCCCATCAAGTCTTACCTAGCAGTGAACTGTTTCCGTGCGTGTGTGGCTCTAGTCAGGGCAGTCTGTAAAAGTCTGTACCACCTCCTCAAGTTAAAATTCTTCTGCTCTGTTAACCAGCACAGGTAGAAATAATGTCACAGGAAGAAACTTCACAATGTTTGTGTAATTTTGTACTACAAGTTTAAAGTCATTTTTGTTTCACTGTGGTGGAATTCAAAACAGACTAGATCTAATAATCACACGCCTGGCCAAAAGGTTCTTTCCTGCAGCATGGTGCTGGCTCAACCTTTTTTGTTTGTTTTTCAGTTAGGCCAAAGTACCTGGCTGCAGTGGCTGGTACTTTTTAAGCATAACCTCTGTCGAGGTGGTTTTATACACCCAACGAAACCTACCTGGGTGTTGTTTATCCTTGTCCCCCGCCTTGCTGGATAAAACCCTGGAAGACGAACATGAATCATGTTAGTTAGTTAGTTAGTTAGTTTCATTTATTGTCCACGTGTGGAAATTCGTCTTCGGTCTCAAACAGTAAAAAACAAACGGTTACAACAACAGCAACAACACTTAACACAATTATTTTCTCATGGCAAAAAAGTGCAGGACAACAGTGGCAGATACATTGGAAAACAAACAAATCTAGCGAGACATGGTATCATTAAGTGCCTTAATGGCATTTGTTATGAAATAATTAAAAAAAAATGTTACGGTTAGCTCTTGGTACTTTGTACCGTCTACCAGAGGGAAGTAGTTCGAACTCCCTGCAGAGTAGATGAGAGGGGTCGTTTGCTATCTTGATAGCTTTTTTACGAAGTACCTCCTTGTAGATACAGCCTAATTGTTGCTGTCTCTTCCCAATTATTTTTGAGGCTAGGTTTACTATTCGCTGCAGCTTGCTTCTTCCTTTTACATTTAGATTGCCAAACCACATTGCCATGTTAAAAGTCAAGATTCCCTCTATCAGGTTTTTTTTTTCTTTTTTTTTGCGGCTTACGCCTTTTATTGATTTTTGAAGGGACAGACAGTAGGCTGACAGGAAACGGGAGAGAGATGGGGGGATGACATGCAGTAAAGGCCGTGTCGGGTTCGGGAGTCGAACCCGCGGCACACTGCGACTGGATTACCAGTCCGGTGCCCAGACCGTTACGCCACGGCCTGGGCCTCTATCAGGTTTTTATAGACTGTTTCCATAATATGCTTGCTCACTCTAAAGGAGTTGAGCTTGCGTAGTAGGTGGAGGCGTTGGTTACAAGTTTTAAAAATCTGGTCAGTATTTTCACTGGAATTGAGTTTGCTGTCAATATATGTGCCTAAGTATTTAAAAGTGTCTACTACCTCCACTATTTGTCCACCAATTGTAATGGACTGCACAGGTTCCTTTTCATGAATGACAAGTTCTTTTGTTTTTGTCACATTGATCCCTAAGGAGCTTTTATCGCACCAGTTCTGAAGAGATAACACATGTGCTCTGTATGCTTCCTCCCCCACTCCCCCACATGAGTAAACAAAGTACAGAGAATTAAAATATGGCATGAATCAATTAATACCTTGATATTCTCGTCTTATCAATCAATCAGTTATCATTTACAAACCAAACATCATTAACAGACAACTCTCAATGCAAGTCATGGCAAGTGTATCTCTTTAGTACAAACCAAGTAAACACAACAGCATCAATCCTGCTGATCCAGTTTAAGTAAAACGTGAAATGTTCTTTAAAAGTGTGAGTGTGTGCAGAATGTTACCATTCTGTGCGGTCGTTGAAACCAAAGAGCAGTTTCATTGTAATGATGATGGCGGCGGCAGTCTGCAAGTCGTAGTGCGGAAGAGGAGAGTTCAGAGGATCCAACGTGTTGAGTGACTCGTCTGATAAACCAGCCTTCTCCATCACCCAGCACACCCATTCATACAGCTGATCTGGAGACAGACAGAACTAAAGTCAATACATTTCACACACCCTTTTATACAGCTGATATGGTGACGAACTAACGTCAATATTATTACGTATACACATACAGCTGATATGGGGACCGTCAGACACAACACCATTCAACTTCATGTACCCACTGATACAGCATATCTGGAGACAGATATAACACATTTTACACAGATTCAGATGATCTGGAGACAGTGCGTGCGTGCGCTTACCAGGCAGGTTGATATGTGTGAGGTATCTCAGACTGAGCACAGCAGGGTGCAGCCCACACTGACTGCTGACTGGAGGGAAGCGGGGCAGGGCCATGAATATAGCCAAGGTCTGGGCTTCTTTATGCACATCCTTATAGAGAGGAATGGACTGGAGAAAACAAAAATGAGCACACACTCAGTCTGTATATAATGCAGTTTGCCGCAGGCACGGCTCAAACAGATTCACAGTAGGAAAGTACAGCCAGCACTCTGAAGTCCTTGGTAGTTTTAATTCATGGATACACGCTGAGGAAGGCTCGACACCGAAACACGTCCACCACATGTTTGGGTGTTTTAAGGATTATGTTCAGTCTGGTGCAGATCTACAAGCTTGCGCTATGAGCTTGTAGATCCCGAGCGCGGCACGGCTGCAGCTCACCGCTCCTTGGCTGCGGCTCAACCGCTTCAAGAGATGGGTTAAATGCGGACATTGCGGAGAACAAATTTGACTGCGGTAACGTGTGTGACAAATCGTACGACTTATTTTTATATCTGCAATTTTTGAAAAATCTCGAAAATGTGGAGCAAATCTTTGAATATATATATTCTTTCAGAGGGAACGTTTTTCAAATCTTGCTTCTGGGCGGTTCCTTGAACAACATATTTTCAGATGAGGGTCGGCATTTACATATAATTATTTGGGGTCCTTGACATGAAATTGTCTGAGAACCTCTGACATAGAAACATACGTTTTTCTGAAAGCTGTCATGATGGGTTAAAAGTACCAGAAGGACTTCGGAGTGCTGCTGGCTATTACTTTCTAATTAGGAATGGACTGGAATCTTATCATAAGATGGGGCCAAACACCTAAAGAAAATATGCTTTTGTAATGACATGCACAGACATTGATTGAGGCAGAGACTACTTTCGAGGGGACAGACCTTCTGGTTACGGGATGCTAGCCTGGGTTTTTGTGTAGAACACTCACCGTCGCCCTGAAGAGCAGAGTATCTCTGCCGGTGGGTTTCATGTCTTCTGGAAAAAGGTCATGTGCGTTCACATAGGGGATGTAACCTTCGCTGACAAACCTATAGACAGAACACAATACAAACAACTGTGTATCGAAAATGTGTTCAATGAAATCACAGTTAAAGGAATAATTCACCCACAATATGACCTATCGATTACTCACCCCATGGATATGGAAACTTTAACAGTTTGACTCCATAAAACGCTTTACCCGCTATTTAATCAAATATTCTACGCTGCAGAGATTGTTTTATTACCTTTAGACTAGCATACGCTGAAGTATTTGCAGCTTTCAACCACGAAAAATGGTCCGTCGGCTTGTTATGATCATCAGCACCAGCGGCCATGACAATGCGCTACAAGATCCACGGCCTCGTCATCAGGTCCCAGATTAATCCAATGGTTCTTTTTAATTATTTTAAAACGCGAATTAAACAAATGTCGGGTATAGCATTTTACGCGCGGTGTAACACTGGATTAAACAATTAGCGGCCGTCAAACTGTTTTAATCAATGGATATATATTTTGTTTTTGTCGCATTCCTAAGCCAATCATTTGAGGAGACTCTTTGTGTCTCCATAGGGAACAAAGGAGGCTTTTGTGTCTCCATAGGGAACCACTGCTGGTCATCAAATTATTGGCTTAGACAAAAACAAGAAAATATGCATGATGAATTCAAGTCTCCATGGGGTGAGTAATCAATAGGAAAAAAAAAGAATTGGGTTAACTATCCCTTTAAGTAATGTCACCTATGGTAAATTACACTTGCTCTTCTAAACAAAAAACATGAAAACTCGCTATTAATACATTAAGTTGTAAGTAAAAATGTTGTTTATTGCATGGTACCAACCTGAGTAGTTCAGACAAAGTGATGCCCTCTCTACACCAGACAAGGGCCAGGTAACAGAGGGCCAGCGTCTTACGCATGCTCAAGAGACTCCCGGCTCTTCTGCGACTCCGGCTCAGGTACTTTGCTGCGTCGAAGGAACCCGAAATCACAGACTCGCATTCACTGTCGTCTGTCTCTTCTCCTGTAAGAGAAAGAGCAGTCACATCATTAAAAAACTCCAGTCCTCTTAACCCCAACAGTTTGTGTCTGTCTGTCTGCCTGCCTGTCTGTCTGTGAGTGTGTGTATGTGTCCATGGCCAATAAACTACCTATTTTGAAATATTTTAACTTAACTTCCATAATGATCATAGTCCAAGGCAGTCAGATTAGGCTGAAACCTATACGTCATAGATACATTATGTCATAAACAGTAGATGAATTCTGTCAAGTGGAGACACAGTATGCACTCCACTGAGCACATGCATCTCTCTCGTTTAAGACGTGTCAGTCTACTGAAACATTTATCACATCAGGGATCAGAACCTTTGTGTGCCAACCTGAGTTCTCGTTCTCTGTGTCTGTGAACATGTCTTTTTCTGTGCGTCTGTCATCGTCACTGGACACAAAGGATGAGTCCATAGTGATGTCAGTGTCCTGAGACCGCTGAGGGACAAAAGACACAAATCGACAAAGACAACAGGTTACGTACACTCTTTGTTATATTATACTGCATAACCTTGATGCTATATTAATAATTAAATAACCACTTCAAACCGATATAGAATAGCACCTTATAAAATAGCTGATCCACAAGCTCACAGCACATTGCACTGCGATCGGTTGCTATTATTATTATTATGCATATGGGTATAAAAACAAGTGTCCAAGCCATTAACACACTGGTGAAAACACCATCACTCACCATCACCCGTTTCAAGTGTGAATGCCGTATGGGCTTGTTTGTGTACGCCTGTCGACTGGTCTGCAAGTACATCCTCCAAAGCTGACACAATACATCCTAGATTAAAACATAAAAGAAACAGGGATTTGCAGAGCGGCTTTGAGACGAACTGAAACCATTTCTATGGTTTCTCATATTCTAAGTTGCTTAACATAAATCTGTCAGAATAGAGGATATGTGCATGCATAAAGTGAGTGGCAAAGTTAGTTTAACATAATTTAATGCAATTTGATAGGACATTTCTGTTTGGATGTATGGGCTATCAAGGCCAGAAAGTATTTTTTTGCCACTCAGTAGTTCCCGCATAACATCCCGGTATGATGATGTCACGTGCATACCTCCTATTACAGGAAGAATAACAAGTACACAGAATGATGAGACAGTCATAATGCCAGACTAAAAAACCTTAAAATGGGGATTCACTCCGAGCTTCAGTAGAGCTTCAGCTTGATGCTTCAGGATGACCTGGAAGCCCTCACAGACCATCCACCGTTTCCGCGGGCCAGATTCTGAAACACATGAACAAATTGCATGTTTCAGTCAAGCACATTTTACTAAGTATAGTATAGTAGTTTAAATGTGTTTGATTAATGAGACGACTGGCTTCATTCATTCAATATTTCATTAATTATTTAGTTAGTTTGTTCAGCATCCTCACGTTTTGCTAGAAACTTGTGGACAGAAAATAAGTCTGACCAGGAGATAGACTTTTTCTCCTTTGATGTTTTATCCATTTTTGTTTTCTTTTTCTTCTCTTTCTTTCGTTTTTCTTTTTTATCTTTTTTTCTTTTCTTCAACAGATTTAGTGTTACATCAGATGTTTCTCCAGCTTGAGCAGTGTCACGCTCCGTTGACTCATCATCATTTAACTCTTGGTTCTTCTTGCTTTCACATTTCTCCTTTCTCTCCGGTGTTGGGGTGTGGAGCATCGCCGTGTCGATAGGATCTCTGGTCTGGGAGGGCAGATGCTCCAAAATTTCATCATTCAGATTTTGGTTACTTTCAGATTTTTTCTTCTTGACTTTATCCTTTCGTTTCTGAGACGACGTGTCAGACGTTACACCGACGATGTTTGATGAAGTCAAATCTGTGCTCAGTGCCTCATCTACATCCTGGCAGTTTTTTTTCTCACTCAGTTTATCTTTTTTCTTCCTTTTAATCTGTGGCGCGTCTAATGTCAAACTGGGTTCCTCAAATTCTGACCGTTGGAGATTTTCACTATTTAAAGCATTGCCGGTCTCCGAGTTTCTCTTCTTTTCTTTGAGCTTTTTATCCTTTTTCGTTGATATCGGCATGTCCAACATTAAACCGACTGGTGGAGTTGTTGAACCTCCATCACTGATTTGGGCCTGTGGCTTGTCACATCCCATTGCCTCTGTATTTTCATCATTTAATTTCTCTTTATCCTTTTTCTTCTTCTTTTTCTGTGGTGTGTCAAACATCAAATTGGGTTTTGGAGCAGATCCCTCAACATTCTGGTCGTCCTTATTCTCTATGTTTTTCTTACCGTCATCATTCTTTCCCCTTTTCCTCTTCTTGATCTTCGTGTCTAATGTCAAACTAGGTTCCTCGCATTCTGACTCTTGGACATTTTCAATATTTAAAGCATTGCCGGGCTCTGTGTTTTTCTTCTTTTCTTTGCGCTTTTCATCCTTCCTTTTCTTTGACACTGGCGTGTCCGACGTTAAACTGGCTGGCGGGGCTGAAGCATCATCACTGGTCTGGCTGTGTGGTTTGTCACCTTCAGCTGTCTCCACGTTTACCTCAATCAACTCCTGGTTAGTTTCTGGTCGTTTCTTCTTTTCCTTGCGTTTCTTATCTTTTCTTTGATCAGACACTGGTGTGTCGGTCACTAAACAGTCTTTTGGAGAAGTACAACCCTGCGGTTGTTTAAATAGATCTTGGATATTATCAGCTCCTTCATTGCTCTCTGTCCGTCTTTTATTCGGCGTGTCGTTTAAATTACATCTGTCCTCCTCCCTGCTTTGAGACTCCAGTGGATGTTCATTCAACTTCAGTTTGGCTTCTTTGCTCTTCTTTTTCTTCTTCCGTTCAGAGATCGGCGTGTGACATTCTACCGCTGGCTCGGTATTTTCAACTTCCGAGTGTACATTTTTCCTATTTTGTCCATTTTCGTTTTTAGATATTTCGTCCGTCGTTGGATTCGTAGTGATCTGCGACATGTTCATACAGAAAACACCTGACTGAACAAGGTGCAAGGCGTTATCGGCAACAGTGTGTCGGACGTGCGGAAAAGGCAGCCTTATAGTATCGTCCTCTCAACTTCACAGTTGTATCCGCGGGAGCCGGGAACGATTATTTTCTTTGCTGTCTGGTTCTGAATACCGTTTGTTTACTAGTGACTACTCCACTACAGCGGCCATGATGGTAACCACGTGGTGTTGTCCTCCCTCCACTCAGGCAGTAGGCACGCACGGCGTGCTTACGTAGGGTAGCCGTTATGGCCGCTTGGAGGCGTCAGCGCGCTGCGTGCGTGTGTGTACTTTCATCATTATCCACAATCACACATAATTTTATGATTGTCCACTGTGTCCAGTAGTGGAAAAAGTACTCAATTGTTTTAACTTGAATTATTGTTTAAACAGAATTCAAAATGTAAAAGTATTGGCATAAAAATGTACTTAAAGTATCAAAAGTAAAATGACTCATTATGCAGAATATCTCATTTCAAATGTATAAGCAAATAGCAGAAAATAGCAGACCGACAAGCTCCACTGTGTATTGGGCCGAAGTGTTTAACGTATGTTTTGTAATAATAATCTAAATAGTAACTATTAACTAAAGTTTTAAAATAATTGCAGTGGAGTAAAAGTACAATATTTGACTCTGAAATGTTTAGTTACTAGTTACTAATTACTTGCGTCATGCTGCTGCTTTCAGCAGTGTTGCGTTGGAGAATAATGCACACAACTAAGGAGATGAGTTGAACAGGTACAGTATGTGACTTTACTGTGAGCTGAAAAGGTGCACCGGCAACGCACTATGCACATTACAAACCGGTGTCGTCAGCAGCAGCAGCAACACAACACAGCCTTACGGCCGCAGGCACACTTTTCGTTGCTGTAACAACATGTTGTGAACCCCATTTCAAGCTTCTTTTCTACACTCATACAGGCAGTTTCGCTACCAAATAGCTTTCAGTGGCTTTCAGTAAGGGTTCAGTTTGGAACCGTATCAATATAGCAAGTATGCTCTCCTTGCACTCAGAGTTAAGAGCTGCTGGTTTTGGATGACGTCAACCAGAATTGGGAGACGAGTGCTTCGGAACATCTCAAGGAAGTCACCAGTGACTTAAACCTAACTCAACTGGTCTCAGAAACAACAAGGCCAAATGTATTGGACCCGTCTAGATCCACCCTGATCGACCTAATCTTTTCAAATAGAACGGATACATTTTCTGCCTGCTGGGTTTTTGAGCTGGGTAGGCCTACCAGCGTCCAGTGCATGTTTAACCCATTCTGACCTGAGATCAGATTCATACGAGGTTTCCGCCGGACACGCACTGGTCTGATGAACCCATTCTGACCTGAGATCAGATTCTAAAAATGTCAGTCGTTCTTCGATTTTTCAAAAAATAGCAGACCTACAAGCTCGTATCGCGCCACTCGGTGGCGCGATATGAGCTTGTAGATCTGCTATTTTTAAATAGCTAAAGCATAACATGATGCCGACACCAAAATGGGTGCCCGTTCAGAATGGGTTAAGAGATGCCCGGTTAAAACGATCCAATAAGTCTCGTGTGGTCTCCCGGAGACATTTTAAACATTTTAATGAACAGGCCTTTTTATCTGATATTTCTCGTAGTGATTTATTTTTAACCTCCGAATTTTCAGATGTTAATCTTGCACTCTATTTTTTTATAGAAACTTTTAGCACCATGGTGAACACTAATGCTCCAATAAAGAAGCTCAGGCTAAAAGACAGAGTCAACCCATGGTTCTCTCCTGAGCTAGCAGCTCTGCTTAAGGAAAGGAACAATGCCTGGGCTCGTGCTAGGCGCTCCGGTGATCCTGCTCACTGGACATGCTTCTGTCGCATTAGGAACATAATGCACTTCATCCCTCAGGAAAACCATATCAGACTATCATTTTCGGGCTTGGGTATGGGCACTGATGACACAGAGGAGGAAACACGCCGCCAGCACCCACAGCGTCCCGAGCGGGAATCGAACCCAGGACCTTCTAGCTGTGAGGCGACAGCACTACCAACTGTGCCACCGTGCCCCCACCCAATGTTTTACACCTGTAAACCTGTGATGTGACAATAAATAAAGTTGATTGTGATTGTTACTGCTATTGCTGCTATTACACCTGCATTTCCATGAGTTTTATCTTATCTCACATTACACATTTTAAACGTACAAACTTACAAAACTCCTGCCTTCCACCCGTTTGTGTCATGATGTGTTATTAAATGAGCGATTGTGATTAGTATACTATCCAGGTGAGACTAACCAGCTTGTTGGCGTGCACTGGCTGCTTTGCTGATGGTGGTAATCCTGCTGTAACCGAAATGGAGTGAGGGGTCCACTACCTCCCTGGTTCTCTGGAACAACAGCAAAACCAAACAAAACATGAAAGGTGTGTTCCGAAATGCGCACCGGGAATGTGCTCAGTTTTTTGTGTACACTGGGCGGTGACGTCATAGAGCGCACTGAGTGTGGCTTAATTACGAACTACCAGTTAAAACAACACACCTTCCTGTAACATTGAAAGGTAATTCATGTAGTTGCTCGGGTCAGTCGGTGTGGGCACTCAGCACACCCGGGGCGAATTAAAATAAATGTGTGACTTGCTCCACTGAAATTAGATGAACGTCACGTTAGTTGTACCATTACCTAACTAGGCACTCAAATGTGTTATTGTTGACATTAGTTTATGACATTACATTACTGACCATTCACCAAAATATAATATAATACAGTAGTGATGGCTGATTTTTGAGGAAGCCATTGGATTGATTCCATACATCTCAGTATGGTATGAAAATCAACTTGCAGAGACTTGCTTGAGATAATATTAATAAAAAGCATTTTGAAA
Source organism: Protomyctophum parallelum (assembly GCF_964188405.1). Lineage (NCBI taxonomy): Eukaryota > Metazoa > Chordata > Actinopteri > Myctophiformes > Myctophidae > Protomyctophum > Protomyctophum parallelum. The sequence continues at coordinate 51,224,837 of NC_139699.1, read as the reverse complement.
CGCAGAATGATTTGAAAAGTCCTCCCAAGAATTGTCACTCATTCAGAGGTACAAACAGAAAAATGTTGATTTAAAACATATGCAGAGTCTAGGATATAGCCGGAAAAGTTGTGAATAGACATTGAGAGCCATATGGACTTTTTTGTGTTTTAGCCATAATGTCTGACTGTACCTCGTGCTGTTTACATTTCTGACTAATAAAGTATTCAATAAAAAAATGGTCCTTTACGAACAAATTATTAACAACTTAGAGTAGCCTAATAGCCTGACACTGGAAACAGACATTTCTTGTGTAAGAGCTAAGAGGTAGGCATGGTCGCTAAGAGTAGACAAGTGGACTTTGCAGTAAGTTGAGGTTTAATGCGCGTTCCTCACCTCAATAACATTAAGGCAGGTCCTGCAGTAGTATCTTCCTTCATCCGAGATGCCCCAGTCCACTGCCGAGCACTGCTCACACGGCACTCTGTATTCACTCTAAAGAGGGGTACAACAATAGATACACCTTAAATACCAGGGCTCATCACAAAATGATGAACTTTGTGTATTATAGGAGTTCAGTGACCTTTTATTAAACTGAGGTTTTGGTCAGATAAACTACCACCCTGGCCAGCCGGGGTGCCTGATGGAGGGGAAAGGAACTGGTTGAAATAGCGCATTCCTTCCATGCGCTACATCTAGCCCCTCTCGGAACCCTACATAAAGCTTTTCTGAAATTTTGATGAGTTTTATGTAGGGTCCCTGTTCATGACTATATTTTCGTATGGGAATTCTGGAATGCGGATGATAAACATGCTCTTTAAGATCTAATCTGCGGCGTTTGACGGCCTTTTTTAGTTTAAGTTATTCTGAATTCGGGAACTTTAAGTACCTATACATCCCGCTGCGATACTTTGTTTGACCGATTTGGTCGCTTTATTTCTTCTTGTTTGTTTACCGTTTATTGTACCGCCTCCCGGTGTGCGGTTGGCTTGTGCGGCTACGTCCCTGCCTCTGCTCTGCTCTGTCATAGCTATAGCGCCACTAGCTAGCCAGATAGGCGGTACAATGAGGTGTCAATAAACAAGGAAGGAAGAGAAGAATCAAAGCAACCAAATCGGTCAAACAAAGACCGGCGGCTTCCGCGCCACAGGAGATATTCGCAGCGGCATGTATGGGTACTTATACTTCACATATTCAGAAACCCTCACACGAAAAAATGTCGTCAAAGAGCGCAGACAGGCGTTATCCACGTTGTTTATGTTTTATGAATGTCCGCGTACCAGGTGGCAGGATACTGCTGCAACAGGACCCAATGGACTGTGTCGTCAAAAAGTCAGAAACTTCAGTACCATTGGGTTCTGCTTGGAGGGCTACGCTACATCCAACCCCCAGGTGAAAAGAAGCAGCTTGGACTGGACTCCACATGCATTGGAAGAAGCATGAGGTCAGTCCGTTGCTCTCCCCAGGTTGGCAGAGGGAGTGTAGCGCCCAGGATTTACATTAGATAATTGACACTGCAGGGCGTGGGAGATATATAAAATAAGATAAGATATAAACTACAGCTATTGCCTATCTAATATTATTATTAATACTGAATGGCAGACCCTGTCAGAATCATATTGAGGTAATACATAAATGAAATAACAGCAAACGATCGAACCACCTGTAAACCTGATATGGCAGTGAGGTTGATTCTGACAACACATGGTCTTGAACTCTGATCACACGTACGTACGATACTGTACTGTTTTTGTTTATATTAAATCGATTCTAGCTCTATGACATCTAAACCCTTTTCATAACGCATCTATAGGATCGATATTACGGTTTGGCGTGAATGCAATTTTGTGGCTTTCTCTCTCATCTCTAAAACTGTTATGAATCGCTTACTGAGTGCATAACGTAAAGCACAATTAGCTCAACCCACCGTTTCTTCGTCGTCCATATCAGCAATAAATGTTTAAACTAGTTTCTTTCATTAAATATTACTTTCAAAGCGTAGCTTCGCTCAGTCAGACCACATCATGAACACACGGTACACGTTGTGTGTTGTTTAGAATTTTACAGGAAATACGTCACTGATAGTGTAGGCTCGAGGATCGTTTGCTTTTGCCTGAAGGCTGGCGTGCTTTGATGACGCAGTATTGTGATGCGCCAGTGTTGGCTGTGATCTGTTGTTGTGTGGGCTCCGTCTTTTGAGCTAATTTAGAACTTCCTGTCTGAGAGCTAGCTAATTTAAGACATCCGGTTGCCTTCAGAATAAAATAAGGTTATTTAATTAATAATTATTACATTACATTATTAGTATTATTATTACATTACAGTTATTGTAAAGACACACATTATGTTTCTGTGTAAAAATAAGTAATTAAATAACATCAAAAAGTTATCTAAATGGATAAATGCTATTCACTGGAGTGAATATTCTATTATATTCTAAAAACGACTTATAAATCCTAAAGCCTTGTTTATATTTCACTGTGCAACGGTCCTATGCTGGACAATAGCAGATATGCAAACTCACAGCACATCTCATTCAAGACACTGAACTTGCAGATCTGCCATTTTTGAACACACTATAAAGTTAACCATTTATCATGCTGCTCTACGTGGCACTGCATTCTGTGACATTAAACCAAATGGCATTTTCCACTCTATGACACTACTGTTCTACATTTTTGTCTAATAAAATAGGCTATTAATTTAATCAATCAAACTGCATTAACTAACAGAGATACTACTAACCAAGCTATCCATGTCAACATGCTCTATAGGAGTCTCAATAACAGGTATAAGTAACGTTTAATGTTTAGTAATGTTTAATGTAGCAGAAGAGGCCATTCATTGAACAGAGTTTTGCACAATTTTAACATCCCAGATCGATTGAAATATGAATCTACTGTGCTGTGCTACACCATGATATATTAAGAGTACAATAACATTCCATTGTGAATAAAAACCTATTAACCACAGTGTAATGCTAAAGGTTTCATCACAGGGCTGTCTGCTTCATGCAATATCATTAAAAGTGTTGTTGGTGACAGTTATATGAGTTGGAAGCATTAAGACCCATTTTAACCCTCAATGGCTTCCTTTCTGACAAATAACGTTATTGTAAAAAAAAAAAAAAAAGATTCACGCGTTCATATGTAGCTATTTTGCATTAGAAGCGGATGGGACCAAGGGACCCGGATGTAACGTAAGAGGACTACAATAGATTCGCGGTTAAATCTCGCGGGCGTGGCCTCACACCGGAAGGAAGTGCCGCCGCCCTCAAATACGGAAGAGACGCGTGGAGGTAGGTTTGGTCAGTGTTTGTTTGGAACGTGCCACGTCACCATCGCGGGTCCGTCTTCGGAGCAAGTAAGTGATTAAATGTTATTTAATACTTAACGCTGTTGTTGTTTGTGTGTTCAAACGTCTATCACTTGAAGTTACTTGTTATGATGTTTATATATGATGTTTGTACGAAACTGTAAAACAGTGTTTCAGTAGCCGAATGGTTAGTGTCGAAGGTTTATAAACAACTATGCCCGGCCTCAATGTTTACTAACCGTCGACAGTACCCACTCGACTACCGAAACACGGCTTTAAAGAGTAGTATTTACATATCTAAACACAACAAGTAACTTCAAAAGTGATAACATGTTTGAGCCACGGACCACCATTTCACATTAATAGACTCTCACAATGGTGGTCAGTGGCTCAAATGGGTCTGAGAGACTAGATGGCCTCAAATGGTGGTCCGTGGCTCAAACGCTGAATAAATAATCGACTAGAGGTGAAAATAGTATTGTTTGGTAGGTAAAAGGACAAACGTTCTGTGAAAATTGGCACGAAGCAACAAACATTCTTTGAAATTGGTGGGAAACGATCCCGGGCACTCATGTTAACAAAGCTCAGTCACTAACCACTATGCTACAATCAGCATTATATAATCAAAGGATCAAAAGTAGCAATCTTCTACATTCTCTAATTGTGTAGTTTTTTTGGAAATTAAGCAGATGCTTAACAACAATTGAACTATTGAGAGTGTAAAGATCTACTATTGGGGTCAATTTGGTTACCTAAATTAAATTGCTCTGTATTGTGACAGTAATCATTGCTATAGTGTGTGTTCAGTAACAGTGTTAAATAGCTCTATAGTGTGACAGTAATCATTGCTATAGTGTGTGTTCAGTAACAGTGTTAAATAGCTCTATATTGTGACAGTAATCATTGCTATAGTGTGTGTTCAGTAACAGTGTTAAATAGCTCTATATTGTGACAGTAATCATTGCTATAGTGTGTGTGTGTTCAGTAACAGTGTTAAATAGCTCTATATTGTGACAGTAATCATTGCTATAGTGTGTGTTCAGTAACAGTGTTAAATAGCTCTATAGTGTGACAGTAATCATTGCTATAGTGTGTGTTCAGTAACTTGCAACACAGCAGCCAAGTATATGCAGAACACATATACACGCATTTGACATAACACAAACAACAAGACAATTTACATACATAAAGACATGAAGAAAAGAGCAATATCCACCGCTTAGATTATCCTGTGGCTACTACAACTCCTGATTAAACCCTTTTCTATTTATTAAAGAGCTGGAGAGACAGGAATATTCCTGTTACTGAACACACACTATAGCAATTATTACTGTCACAATAACTTTGTACTTTTGCTACTGATGTTTGTGTGCAACATTTGAGCTGGTGTCAAGTCACCTTAATTCAAGTGATAGATTATATACAGGGGCATGCCATATGGTCTACCTGCACAGCCTTTGTGATTACTGGTAGATCACGATGTACCTTTTGGGCACCCCTGCAATACAGGATTCCTGTCCAGAATTGTTTTTTTATTAAATATAGAGGGTTTAAGTGTAGGGTTTGTCATGTTGGTGTTCTCTATAACTTTTCGTCCTGGGCATGACGTTAAACTGTCCAGTGTAACTCCAAGTTACATGGGGTGGGTATGGTTTGAGAGTTTGTGATGCTCAGTTCTTTTTTTGCGTCTCGGTTCCTCAGGTGGAAGCTGCATAGTTGGGTTTTTGATGGGTTGGGTTTCAAGTGGCTGGTCGTTTGTGTAGATATTGAAAAGGAGGGGGGCGAGCACGCTACCTTGTTGGAGGCCGTTCTTTTGGGCTTTCCATTTACTCCTCTGGTCATTTAACTGGACATAGAAGCGCCTGTTGTTGAGGAGGCTTTTCCTGACCATTGTGCGGTGTTGGACAGTGTCGTAGGCAGCAGAGAGATCTCTGAATGCTGCTCCAGTTATTTGTTTCCCCTCAAACCCATCCTCAATGTGTTGGGTGAGGTTGAGCTCTGTCCAGCACAGGAGCGGCTGGGACGGAAACCAGCTTGGTCTTTAGTCAGCTTGGTATCTATGAGTGGCAACAAGGCGTTGGAGTAGCAGCTTCTCATATAGCCTTGTAGGTGATGCAGAGGGAAATGGGTCGGTAGCTCTTTGTGGATAATGGGTCTTTGCCAGGTTTAGGGATTGCAACCACTTTGGCCTTTTCCCAGACAGAAGGGATGGTTTTCTGTGCTATGCATGTGTTCAGCATCCCCACAAGCCAGGTCTTTGCGTTGGGTCCCAGGTGCTGTAACATTTCTGCCAGTAGGTCATCAATCCCTGCTGCTTTTCCGGGTTTCAACTTTCCCATTGCAGTTTCAAGTTCTTCTAGGTCGAAGGGTTTGGTTTGAGGGCTGGCTGATTGTGGTTGGTCTGATACCACTGTGCGATGGTATTCTCCTGTGGGTCGGTGGCGGTCTTGGTCACAACTGGTGGCCAACAGTTGTAACCAACACCGCCACCGACCCACATAGAATACCATCGCACAGTGGTATCAGACCAACCACAATCAGCCAGCCCTCAAACCAAACCCTTCGACTTAGAAGAACGTGAAACTGCAATGGGAAAGTTGAAACCCGGAAAAGCAGCAGGGATTGATGGCATACTGGCAGAAATGATACAGCACCTGGGACCTAACTCAAGGACCTGGCTTGTGGGGATGCTGAACACATGCATAGCACAGAAAACCATCCCTTCTGTTTGGAAAAAGGCTGGAGTAGTTGCAATCCCTAAACCTGGCAAAGACCCATTATCCCCGAAGAGCTACCGACCCATTTCCCTCCTCTGCATCACGTCTTTCTTATACCTGTGGTGTGCGGGCTCCATCCAATACCTACACTAGTTGTGATGCAACAGAATTTGCTGTGACCGTTGTGAATTATGGGTGGTGTGGTCTTTGCCAAGACGGTGGATTGTGGCCCATGCCTTCCTGCTGTTATTTGTCATTTGTCATTATGGTGTTCTCTATATCTTTTCGTCCTGGGCATGACGTTAAACTGTTCCGTTTGAGAGGACCGGCGACCCTCGAATGTAAACAGCCACGAAAGGAAACTGTGTGTGTGAGGTGTTCTCTATCATTTCATTCCAGACTTCACTGTCTATCTCCTGTGTTTTCCATTCATCTTGAGCGTTACACAGTCGTCTGATGTGCGGGGGGAGGTGCCGGCTAGCGCATAAAGGCACGGACGGGACAGGTGTTTTCTTGACCCATCCCGTGATGATGCGACAGGTGTCATTTAGGGCTGTGTCGACCAATTTGGTGTGACGTGATCGGCTCCAGCTTGAGCAGGAATACTCTGCTGTAGAGAAAGACAGGGCCATGGCAGTTGCACGGATTGTTTGTGGGTCTGTGCCCCACTTGGGAGTTCACTAGTTTTCACAGGATGTTATTGTGGGTGTTGACCGTGGCTTTTGTGTTCTCCAGGTGTTTTTTTGAAGAAGAGTGTCCTGTCCAGTGTAACTCCAAGATACATGGGGTGGGTATGGTTGGAGAGTTTGTGACCATCCCAAGTGACGCTCAGTTCTTTTCTCGCGTCTCGGTTCCTCAGGTGGAAGCTGCATAGTTGGGTTTGTGTGTCTTTCTTTTTCTGTCTTTCTTTCTTAGGACGGAGATCAAGGTAGACGCCATAGGAAGGCTCAACACTAGCCGATGCCCCTAGAGATCCATCCCAAAGCTTCCCTCAGGGAGCACAGCAAGCCAGCTAGCCAGCAAGCCTGCCCAGTCAGCCAACGCAGCCAGTCAGCTCCGCCAGTCAGCCAGTGTAGAAAGTCAGGCTGCCAAGCCAGAGCATATCAGCCCTTGCAGTCAGCCATTGCAGCCATACCAGCCTTGCTCAGTCAGCTCAGCCAGGCCTCTCTTGAGGCCTGGCTCTCTGTCTGCCTGGCCCGGTCTGCCCTGCCCTGCCTTGCAGCAACAGAACCAGCCTTTCTGGAAAGCCAGCCAGCTCAGAATGCGAGCTGAGCAAGCCAGTGCAGCAGCAAGCCCAGACTAGGTTACCGCAGCCTTACTGTGCAGCCACAGCCACTCAGTCTAGACCAGCAGGAGCTGGCCAGGCTCCAACCCTTGCAGCGCAGCCTTAGGCCGGACAGTCCCCCTGCCTGCACTTTGTTGCCTTCCTGGCCTGTCTGCCTGCCTAGGCGCCTCGGTCTTCCTGTCTGTCTGCCTTGGCCTGCCAGTCTGAAACTGGTTTAGACTAACTGCGTGCTTGCCAGCTGCGCTGGCTTGCTGAGCTCGTATTCTGAGCTGGCTGGCTTGCCAGCAAGGCTGGTTCTGTTGCTGCAAGGCAGGGCGGGGCAGACCGGGCCAGGCAGACAGAGAGCCAGGCCTCGAGAGAGGCCTGGCTGAGCTGACTGAGCAAGGCTGGTATGGCTACAATGGTTGACTGCAAGGGCTGATGTGCGCTGGCTTGGCAGCCTGACTTTCTACACTGGCTGACTGGCGGAGCTGGCTGGCTGCGTTGGCTGACTGGGCGGGCTTGCTGGCTAGCTGGCTTGCTGGACTCCCTGAGGGAAGCTTTGGGATGGATCTCTAGGGGCATCGGCTTGTGTTGAGCCTTCCAACGGCGTCTACCTTGATCTTCGTCCTAAGAAAGAAAGACAGAAAAAGAAACACACACACAAACTCAACTATGCAGCTTCCACATGAGGAAGGCACGCAGGCAGGCACAAGCTGCCTGCGTGCTTGCTTCGCCCTCCAGTTGCTGCTCCAGTTATTTGTTTTCCCTCAAACCCATCCTCAATGTGTTGGGTGAGGTTGAGCTCTGTCCAGCACAGGACGGGACGGAAACCAGCTTGGTCTTTAGTCAGCTTGGTGTCTATGAGTGGTATGAGGCGTTGGAGTAGCAGCCTCTCTTGTAGGTGATGCAGAGGAGGGAAATGGGTCGGTAGCTCTTTGAGGATGATGGGTCTTTGCCAGGTTTGGGGATTGCAACCACTTTGGCTTTTCTCCAGACAGAAGGGATGGTTTTCTGTGCCATGCATGTGTTCAGCATCCCCACGAGCCAGGTCTTTGCGTTAGGTTCCAGGTGCTGTATAATTTATGCCAGTATGTCATCAATCCCTGCTGCTTTTCCGGGTTTCAACTTTCCCATTGCAGTTTTGAGTTCTTCTAGGTCGAAGGGTTTGGTTTGAGGGCTGGCTGATTGTGGTTGGTCTGATACCACTGTGCGATGGTATTCTCCTGTGGGTCGTGGCGGTGTTGGTTACGACTGTTGGCCACCAGTTGTGATGCAACAGAGTTCGCTGTGACCGTTGTGAATTATGGGTGGCTCCCTGAGGTCCTTGATCGCCATTGGGTCCAACAGTGGTCATTGAAGCGTGCACACACATGCACCTACACACACAGGGGCACATGCGTATGCACACCTGGACCTTTAAATGAACAACAACACAAAAACTAAGGCACTGGTGTCGGACTTCTGGTTTACCGGAACGGGGTTCAACTCCCTGCAGTGCCCTGCTCAATGTGTTGTATTTCATTCATTGGTCCATGGTCTCAGGTCATTGAGCGGCGCGCTATAGTGTGCGATTCTTCATCATTGTTGAGGATTTTTTAAAGGTGAAAATCAAGGAAAAGCAAAAGGCTATAGTCCATGGTCACGGACCGCATACTGGTCAAGGTCATTTATACTGGTGAAGATCATTTACTAGTCTTCTAAAGGTCATTTATACTGGTGAAGATCATTTACTAGTCTTCTAAAGGTCATTTATACTGGTCAAGGTCAATTACTAGTCTCATGAAGGTAATTTATACTGGTCACAGTCATATACTGGTCACGGTCATTTCTACTGGTGAAGGTCATTTATACTGGTCAAGGTCATTTGTACTTGTCAAGGTCATTTATACTGGTCATGGTCATTTACTAGTCTTATTGAAGGTAATTTATACTGCTCAAGGTCATTGATATTGGTCAAGGTCATTAAGTGGCACGCTATAGTGCGCGATTCTTCATCATTGTTGAGGATTTGAAAAAAGGTTAAATTGCAGAAAAGCGAAAGGCTAAAGTCCATGGTCACGGAGGGCATACTATAGTATGTTGTTTTTCTTTTTTTTGGTGGTGTGCGGGCTCCATCCAATAACTACACCAGTTGTGATGCAATAGAGTTTGCTGTGACCGTTGTGAATTATGGGTGGTGTGGTCTTTGCCAAGACGGTGGATTGTGGCCCATGCCTTCCTGCTGTTATTTGTCATGTTGGTGTTCTCTATATCTTTTCGTCCTGGGCATGACGTTAAACTGTTCCGTTCGAGAGGACCGGCGACCCTCGAATGTAAACAGGTGTTGGGACAGGGTCAGGTGTTGTCTTGATGCATCCTATGATGATGCCACAGGTGTCATTTAGGGCTGTGTCGACCAATTTGGTGTGACGGGATAGGCTTGTAGGTGATGCAGAGGAGGGAAATGGGTCGGTAGCTCTTTGGGGATAATGGGTCTTTGCCAGGTTTAGGGATTGCAACCACTTTGGCCTTTTTCCAGACAGAAGGGATGGTTTTCTGTGCTATGCATGTGTTCAGCATCCCCACAAGCCAGGTCTTTCCGTTAGGTCCCAGGTGCTGTATCATTTCTGCTAGTAGGTCATCAATCCCTGCTGCTTTTCCGGGTTTCAACTTTCCCATTGCAGTTTCACGTTCTTCTAGGTCGAAGGGTTTGGTTTGAAGGCTGGCTGATTGTGGTTGGTCTGATACCACTGTGCGATGGTATTCTCCTGTGGGTTGGTGGCGGTCTTGGTCACAACTGGTGGCCAACAGTTGTAACCAACACCGCCACCGACCCACATAGAATACCATCGCACAGTGGTATCAGACCAACCATAATCAGCCATCACTCAAACCAAACCCTTCGACCTAGAAGAACTTGAAACTGCAATGGGAAAGTTGAAACCCGGAAAAGCAGCAGGGATTGATGACCTACTGGCAGAAATGATACAGCACCTGGGACCTAACTCAAGGCCCTGGCTTGTGGGGATGCTGAACACATGCACAGCACAGAAAACCACCCCTTCTGTCTGGAAAAAGGCCAAAGTGGTTGCAATCCCTAAACCTGGCAAAGACCCATTATCCCCGAAGAGCTACCGACCCATTTCCCTCCTCTGCATCACGTCTTTCTTATACCTGTGGTGTGCGGGCTCCATCCAATACCTACACTAGTTGTGATGCAACAGAATTTGCTGTGACCGTTGTGAATTATGGGTGGTGTGGTCTTTGCCAAGACGGTGGATTGTGGCCCATGCCTTCCTGCTGTTATTTGTCATTTGTCATTATGGTGTTCTCTATATCTTTTCGTCCTGGGCATGACGTTAAACTGTTCCGTTTGAGAGGACCGGCGACCCTCGAATGTAAACAGCCACGAAAGGAAACTGTGTGTGTGAGGTGTTCTCTATCATTTCATTCCAGACTTCACTGTCTATCTCCTGTGTTTTCCATTCATCTTGAGCGTTACACAGTCGTCTGATGTGCGGGGGGAGGTGCCGGCTAGCGCATAAAGGCACGGACGGGACAGGTGTTTTCTTGACCCATCCCGTGATGATGCGACAGGTGTCATTTAGGGCTGTGTCGACCAATTTGGTGTGACGTGATCGGCTCCAGCTTGAGCAGGAATACTCTGCTGTAGAGAAAGACAGGGCCATGGCAGTTGCACGGATTGTTTGTGGGTCTGTGCCCCACTTGGGAGTTCACTAGTTTTCACAGGATGTTATTGTGGGTGTTGACCGTGGCTTTTGTGTTCTCCAGGTGTTTTTTTGAAGAAGAGTGTCCTGTCCAGTGTAACTCCAAGATACATGGGGTGGGTATGGTTGGAGAGTTTGTGACCATCCCAAGTGACGCTCAGTTCTTTTCTCGCGTCTCGGTTCCTCAGGTGGAAGCTGCATAGTTGGGTTTGTGTGTCTTTCTTTTTCTGTCTTTCTTTCTTAGGACGGAGATCAAGGTAGACGCCATAGGAAGGCTCAACACTAGCCGATGCCCCTAGAGATCCATCCCAAAGCTTCCCTCAGGGAGCACAGCAAGCCAGCTAGCCAGCAAGCCTGCCCAGTCAGCCAACGCAGCCAGTCAGCTCCGCCAGTCAGCCAGTGTAGAAAGTCAGGCTGCCAAGCCAGAGCATATCAGCCCTTGCAGTCAGCCATTGCAGCCATACCAGCCTTGCTCAGTCAGCTCAGCCAGGCCTCTCTTGAGGCCTGGCTCTCTGTCTGCCTGGCCCGGTCTGCCCTGCCCTGCCTTGCAGCAACAGAACCAGCCTTTCTGGAAAGCCAGCCAGCTCAGAATGCGAGCTGAGCAAGCCAGTGCAGCAGCAAGCCCAGACTAGGTTACCGCAGCCTTACTGTGCAGCCACAGCCACTCAGTCTAGACCAGCAGGAGCTGGCCAGGCTCCAACCCTTGCAGCGCAGCCTTAGGCCGGACAGTCCCCCTGCCTGCACTTTGTTGCCTTCCTGGCCTGTCTGCCTGCCTAGGCGCCTCGGTCTTCCTGTCTGTCTGCCTTGGCCTGCCAGTCTGAAACTGGTTTAGACTAACTGCGTGCTTGCCAGCTGCGCTGGCTTGCTGAGCTCGTATTCTGAGCTGGCTGGCTTGCCAGCAAGGCTGGTTCTGTTGCTGCAAGGCAGGGCGGGGCAGACCGGGCCAGGCAGACAGAGAGCCAGGCCTCGAGAGAGGCCTGGCTGAGCTGACTGAGCAAGGCTGGTATGGCTACAATGGTTGACTGCAAGGGCTGATGTGCGCTGGCTTGGCAGCCTGACTTTCTACACTGGCTGACTGGCGGAGCTGGCTGGCTGCGTTGGCTGACTGGGCGGGCTTGCTGGCTAGCTGGCTTGCTGGACTCCCTGAGGGAAGCTTTGGGATGGATCTCTAGGGGCATCGGCTTGTGTTGAGCCTTCCAACGGCGTCTACCTTGATCTTCGTCCTAAGAAAGAAAGACAGAAAAAGAAACACACACACAAACTCAACTATGCAGCTTCCACATGAGGAAGGCAGGCAGGCACGCAGGCAGGCACAAGCTGCCTGCGTGCTTGCTTCGCCCTCCAGTTGCTGCTCCAGTTATTTGTTTTCCCTCAAACCCATCCTCAATGTGTTGGGTGAGGTTGAGCTCTGTCCAGCACAGGACGGGACGGAAACCAGCTTGGTCTTTAGTCAGCTTGGTGTCTATGAGTGGTATGAGGCGTTGGAGTAGCAGCCTCTCTTGTAGGTGATGCAGAGGAGGGAAATGGGTCGGTAGCTCTTTGAGGATGATGGGTCTTTGCCAGGTTTGGGGATTGCAACCACTTTGACCTTTCTCCAGACAGAAGGGATGGTTTTCTGTGCCATGCATGTGTTCAGCATCCCCACGAGCCAGGTCTTTGCGTTAGGTTCCAGGTGCTGTATAATTTCTGCCAGTATGTCATCAATCCCTGCTGCTTTTCCGGGTTTCGAGTTCTTCTAGGTCGAATGGTTTGGTTTGAGGGCTGGCTGATTGTGGTTGGTCTGATACCACTGTGCGATGGTATTCTCCTGTGGGTCGGCGGCGGTGTTGGTTACGACTGTTGGCCACCAGTTGTGATGCAACAGAGTTTGCTGTGACCGTTGTGAATTATGGGTGGCTCCCTGAGGTCCTTGATCGCCATTGGGTCCAACAGTGGTCATTGAAGCGTGCACACACACATGCACACATGCACCTACACACGCACAGGCGCACATGCGTATGCACACCTGGACCTTTAAATGAACAACAACACAAAAACTAAGGCACTGGTGTCGGACTTCTGGTTTACCGGAACGGGGTTCAACTCCCTGCAGTGCCCTGCTCAATGTGTTGTATTTCATTCATTGGTCCATGGTCTCAGGTCATTGAGCGGCGCGCTATAGTGCGCGATTCTTCATCATTGTTGAGGATTTTTTAAAGGTGAAAATCAAGGAAAAGCAAAAGGCTATAGTCCATGGTCACGGACCGCATACTGGTCAAGGTCATTTATACTGGTGAAGATCATTTACTAGTCTTATAAAGGTCATTTATACTGGTCACGGTCATTTACTAGTCTCATGAAGGTCATGTATACTGGTCACAGTCATATACTGGTCACGGTCATTTCTACTGGTGAAGGTCATTTATACTGGTCAAGGTCATTTGTACTTGTCAAGGTCATTTATACTGGTCAAGGTAATTTACTAGTCTTATTGAAGGTAATTTATACTGCTCAAGGTCATTGATATTGGTCAAGGTCATTAAGTGGCACGCTATAGTGCACGATTCTTCATCATTGTTGAGGATTTGAAAAAAGGTTAAATCGCAGAAAAGCGAAAGGCTAAAGTCCATGGTCACGGAGGGCATACTATAGTATGTTGTTTTTCTTTTTTTGGTGGTGTGCGGGCTCCATCCAATAACTACACCAGTTGTGATGCAATAGAGTTTGCTGTGACCGTTGTGAATTATGGGTGGTGTGGTCTTTGCCAAGACGGTGGATTGTGGCCCATGCCTTCCTGCTGTTATTTGTCATGTTGGTGTTCTCTATATCTTTTCGTCCTGGGCATGACGTTAAACTGTTCCGTTCGAGAGGACCGGCGACCCTCGAATGTAAACAGCCACGAAAGGAAACTATGTGTGTGTGAGGTGTTCTATCATTTCATTCCAGTACTACTACTTTGGGTAGTGGCTGGACGTTTGTGTAGATATTGAAAAGGAGGGGGCGAGCAGGCTACCTTGTGGTAGGCCGTTCTTTTGGGCTTTCCATTTACTCCTCTGGTCATTTAACTGGACATAGAAGCGCCTGTTGTTGAGGAGGCTTTTCCTGACCATTGTGCGGTGTTGGACAGTGTCGTAGGCAGCAGAGAGATCTCTGAATGCTGCTTCAGTTATTTGTTTTTCCTCAAACCCATCCTCAATGTGTTGGGTGAGGTTGAGCTCTGTCCAGCACAGGACGGGACGGAAACCAGCTTGGTCTTTAGTCAGCTTGGTGTCTATGAGTGGTATGAGGCGTTGGAGTAGCAGCCTCTCTTGTAGGTGATGCAGAGGAGGGAAATGGGTCGGTAGCTCTTTGGGGGTGATGGGTCTTTGCCAGGTTTGGGGATTGCAACCACTTTGGCCTTTCTCCAGACAGAAGGGATGGTTTTCTGTGCCATGCATTTATTCAGTATCCCCACGAGCCAGGTCTTTGCGTTAGTTCCCAGGTGCTGTATCATTTCTGCCAGTATGTCATCAATCCCTGCTGCTTTTCCGGGTTTCAACTTTCCCATTGCAGTTTCGAGTTCTTCTAGGTCGAAGGGTTTGGTTTGAGGGCTGGCTGATTGAGGTTGGTCTGATACCACTGTGTGATGGTATTCTCCTGTGGGTCGGTGGCGGTGTTGGTCACAACTGGTGGCCAACAGTCGTAACCAACACCGCCACCGACCCACATAGAATACCATCGCACAGTGGTATCAGACCAACCACAATCAGCCAGTCCTCAAACCAAACCCTTCGACCTAGAAGAACTTGAAACTGCAATGGGAAAGTTGAAACCCGGAAAAGCAGCAGGGATTGATGACATGCGGGAAGAAATGATACAGCACCTGGGACCTAGCGCAAAGACCTGGCTTGTGGGGATGCTGAACACGTGCATGGCACAGAAAACCATCCCTTCTGTCTGGAGAAAGGCCAAAGTGGTTGCAATCCCTAAACCTGGCAAAGACCCATTATCCCCGAAGAGCTACCGACCCATTTCCTTCCTCTGCATCACCTACAAGCTCTATGAGAGGCACTAACATTTCTGAACAGACTATATTTACATCAATATGTCTGGGTCCCCACATACTCACTCAGGGTTGACGTGTCACACCTGCAGTGATGGGAGGGGCACCAAAATGTGGTGTTTTGATTGGTTGATGGGGGCACTCCCTTAGTATAAAAGTGTATGTTTTGTGTACACATGACCTGATGAAGATCAAATAGATCGAAACGTTGTCAGTATTTCAATACAGAACGTTTTTTTTACACCTGTGATGTGCGGGCTCCATCCAATACCTACACCAGTTGTGATGCAACAGAGTTTGCTGTGACCGTTGTGAATTATGGGTGGTGTGGTCTTTGCCAAGACGGTGGATTGTGGCTCATGCCTTCCTGCTGTTATTTGTCATGTTGGTGTTCTCTATATCTTTTCGTCCTGGGCATGACGTTAAACTGTTCCGTTCGAGAGGACCGGCAACCCTTGAATGTAAACAGGAGTAGCAGCCTCTCTTGTAGGTGATGCAGAGGAGGGAAATGGGTCGGTAGCTCTTTGGGGATGATGGGTCTTTGCCAGGTTTGGGGATTGCAACCACTTTGGCCTTTCTCCAGACAGAAGGGATGGTTTTCTGTGCCATGCATGTATTCAGTATCCCCACGAGCCAGGTCTTTGCGTTAGGTCCCAGGTGCTGTATCATTTCTGCCAGTATGTCATCAATCCCTGCTGCTTTTCCGGGTTTCAACTTTCCCATTGCAGTTTCGAGTTCTTCTAGGTCGAATGGTTTGGTTTGAGGGCTGGCTGATTGAGGTTGGTCTGATACCACTGTGCGATGGTATTCTCCTGTGGGTCGGTGGCGGTTTTTCGCTTCTCGGTTCCTCAGGTGCAAGCTGCATAGTTGGGTTTGTGTGTGTCTTTCTTTTTCTGTCTTTCTTTCTTAGGACGGAGATCAAGGTAGACGCCGTTGGAAGGCTCAACGCAAGCCGATGCCCCTAGAGATCCATCCCAAAGCTTCCCTCAGGGAGTTCAGCAAGCCAGCTAGCCAGCAAGCCTGCCCAGTCAGCGAACGCAGCCAGTCGGCTCCGCCAGTCAGCCAGTGTAGAAAGTCAGGCTGCCAAGCCAGAGCATATCAGCCGTTGCAGTCAGCCACTGCAGCCATACCAGCCTTGCTCAGTCAGCTCAGCCAGGCCTCTCTCGAGGCCTGGCTCTCTGTCTGCCTGGCCCGGTCTGCCCTGCCCTGCCTTGCAGCAACAGAACCAGCCTTTCTGGCAAGCCAGCCAGCTCAGAATGCGAGCTGAGCAAGCCAGTGCAGCAGCAAGCCCAGACTAGGTTACCGCAGCCTTACTGTGCAGCCACAGCCACTCAGCCAAGACCAGCAGGAGCTGGCCAGGCTCCAACCCTTGCAGCGCAGCCTTAGGCCGGATAGTCCCCCTGCCTGCACTTTGTTGCCTTCCTGGCCTGTCTGCCTGCCTAGGCGCCTCGGTCTTCCTGTCTGTCTGCCTTGGCCTGCCTGTCTGAAACTGGTTTAGACTAACTGCGTGCTTGCCAGCTGCGTTGGCTTGCTGAGCTCGTTTCTGAGCTGGCTGGCTTGCTAGCAAGGCTGGTTCTGTTGCTGCAAGGCAGGGCAGGGCAGACCGGGCCAGGCAGACAGAGAGCCAGGCCTCGAGAGAGGCCTGGCTGAGCTGACTGAGCAAGGCTGGTATGACTGCAATGGCGGACTGCAAGGGCTGATATGCTCTGGCTTGTCAGCCTGACTTTCTACACTGGCTGACTGGCGGAGTTGGCTGACTGGGCGGGCTTGCTGGCTAGCTGGCTTGCTGGGCTCCCTGAGGGAAGCTTTGGGATGGATCTCTAGGGGCATCGGCTTGTGTTGAGCCTTCCAACGGCGTCTACCTTGATCTTCATCCTAAGAAAGACAGACAGAAAAAGAAAGACACACACAAAGTCAACTAAGCAGTTTCCACATGAGGAAGGCAGGCACGCAGGCAGGCACAAGCTGCCTGCGTGCTTGCTTCGCCCTCCAGTTGCTGCTCCAGTTATTTGTTTTCCCTCAAACCCATCCTCAATGTGTTGGGTGAGGTTGAGCTCTGTCCAGCACAGGACGGGACGGAAACCAGCTTGGTCTTTAGTCAGCTTGGTGTCTATGAGTGGTATGAGGCGTTGGAGTAGCAGCCTCTCTTGTAGGTGATGCAGAGGAGGGAAATGGGTCGGTAGCTCTTTGAGGATGATGGGTCTTTGCAACCACTTTGACCTTTCTCCAGACAGAAGGGATGGTTTTCTGTGCCATGCATGTGTTCAGCATCCCCACGAGCCAGGTCTTTGCGTTAGGTTCCAGGTGCTGTATAATTTCTGCCAGTATGTCATCAATCCCTGCTGCTTTTCCGGGTTTCGAGTTCTTCTAGGTCGAATGGTTTGGTTTGAGGGCTGGCTGATTGTGGTTGGTCTGATACCACTGTGCGATGGTATTCTCCTGTGGGTCGGCGGCGGTGTTGGTTACGACTGTTGGCCACCAGTTGTGATGCAACAGAGTTTGCTGTGACCGTTGTGAATTATGGGTGGCTCCCTGAGGTCCTTGATCGCCATTGGGTCCAACAGTGGTCATTGAAGCGTGCACACACACATGCACACATGCACCTACACACGCACAGGCGCACATGCGTATGCACACCTGGACCTTTAAATGAACAACAACACAAAAACTAAGGCACTGGTGTCGGACTTCTGGTTTACCGGAACGGGGTTCAACTCCCTGCAGTGCCCTGCTCAATGTGTTGTATTTCATTCATTGGTCCATGGTCTCAGGTCATTGAGCGGCGCGCTATAGTGCGCGATTCTTCATCATTGTTGAGGATTTTTTAAAGGTGAAAATCAAGGAAAAGCAAAAGGCTATAGTCCATGGTCACGGACCGCATACTGGTCAAGGTCATTTATACTGGTGAAGATCATTTACTAGTCTTATAAAGGTCATTTATACTGGTCACGGTCATTTACTAGTCTCATGAAGGTCATGTATACTGGTCACAGTCATATACTGGTCACGGTCATTTCTACTGGTGAAGGTCATTTATACTGGTCAAGGTCATTTGTACTTGTCAAGGTCATTTATACTGGTCAAGGTAATTTACTAGTCTTATTGAAGGTAATTTATACTGCTCAAGGTCATTGATATTGGTCAAGGTCATTAAGTGGCACGCTATAGTGCACGATTCTTCATCATTGTTGAGGATTTGAAAAAAGGTTAAATCGCAGAAAAGCGAAAGGCTAAAGTCCATGGTCACGGAGGGCATACTATAGCAGCGACGTAGAGTCTGTGGGGGCCACGGGGCCATGGCCCCCATGAAGAATCCTAGGGCCCCTTTCGGCCCCCATGAAGATTTTCGTTTTACATTTTACATTTACATTACATATTTTCTGGGAATTCCGAACATTTTGGACCTCTCCGCCGGCAATCTGAGAATCCCATCGTCAAATATTCGGGAAAACAGCGCCTCCCCTGTTGTTCCTCAGGCAACAGTCTGTCTTGAGAGACACCGGCCGTCCAAGAGGTGTTAAAAAGTGCTAATCGGGTTTCTTTTGTAGTTGTTCTTGAGGCGTGACATAATAACACTGATCAAGAATTCACCAAAGAGACCTAACCACAGACTAGTGAGACTACACACTGACTCGAGAAAAGACCCATATCGTCCAAAATAGGCTGATCAGTCGCTGTCTGTGTATAGGCTAATTCATTGGTAAAAGTATGCTAAAGAACTCATTTTTAGACCATTTGGGAAATAAATAAATAAATCCGCGACAGTCCCCCCCAACGCAATTCTGTAGCCTACCCAAAGGTAAAACTTACCCGCCGCCTATGATCTCTCTCTCTCTCTCTCTCTCTCTCTCTCTCTCTCTCTCTCTCTCTCTCTCTCTCTCTCTCTCTCTCTCTCTCTCTCTCTCTCTCTCTCTCTCTCATAATAATAATAATATAGTCCTGAAAGTCCTCACCTTGGCTTGGACATTGGCCTATAGAAGCTGCTTTAAAAGTACCAGCGAAAACAACTTATTTTTTTCCGCGCTGGGGGGGGGGGTGCGGGGAGGCGGGGCTGCGGGGGGGGGGGGGGGGCCCATGAGGATTGATCAAACTCTTCGGCTCTGTACTATAGTATGTTGTTTTTCTTTTTTGGGTGGTGTGCGGGCTCCATCCAATAACTACACCAGTTGTGATGCAATAGAGTTTGCTGTGACCGTTGTGAATTATGGGTGGTGTGGTCTTTGCCAAGACGGTGGATTGTGGCCCATGCCTTCCTGCTGTTATTTGTCATGTTGGTGTTCTCTATATCTTTTCGTCCTGGGCATGACGTTAAACTGTTCCGTTCGAGAGGACCGGCAACCCTCGAATGTAAACAGCCACGAAAGGAAACTATGTGTGTGTGAGGTGTTCTCTATCATTTAATTCCAGACTTTCCTTCGTTCATTCCCAACTTCACTGTCTATCTCCTGTGTTCTCCATTCATCTTGAGCGATACACAGTTGTCTGATGTGCGGGGGGAGGTGCCGGCTAGTGCATAAAGGCACGGGACAGGTGTTGTCTTGACGCATCCCGTGTTGATGCGACAGGTGTCATTTAGGGCTGTGTCGACCAATTTGGTGTGACGTGATCGGCTCCAGCTTGAGCAGGCATACTCTGCTGTAGAGAAAGACAGGGCCATGGCAGTTGCACGGATTGTTTGTGGGTCTGCGCCCCTCTTGGAGTTCACTAGTTTTCACAGGATGTTATTGTGGGTGTTGACCGTGGCTTTTGTGTTCTCCAGGTGTTTTTTGAAGAAGAGGGTCCTGTCCAGTGTAACTCCAAGATACATGGGGTGGGTATGGTTGGAGAGTTTGTGACCATCCCAAGTGACGCTCAGTTCTTTTTTCGCGTCTCGGTTCCTCAGGTGGAAGCTGCATAGTTGGGTTTGTGCGTGTCTTTCTTTTTCTGTCTTTCTTTCTTAGGACAGAGATCAAGGTAGACGCCGTTGGAAGGCTCAACACAAGCCGATGCCCCTAGAGATCCATCCCAAAGCTTCCCTCAGGGAGCTCAGCAAGCCAGCTAGCCAGCAAGCCTGCCCAGTCAGCGAACGCAGCCAGTCAGCTCCGCCAGTCAGCCAGTGTAGAAAGTCAGGCTGCCAAGCCAGAGCATATCAGCCCTTGCAGTCAGCCACTGCAGCCATACTAGCCTTGCTCAGTCAGCTCAGCCAGGCCTCTCTCGAGGCCTGGCTCTCTGTCTGCCTGGCCCAGTCTGCTCCGCCCTGCCTTGCAGCAACAGAACCAGCCTTTCTGGCAAGCCAGCCAGCTCAGAATGCGAGCTGAGCAAGCCAGAGGTTGGGTGAGGTTGAGCTCTGTCCAGCACAGGAGCGGCCGGGACGGAAACCAGCTTGGTCTTTAGTCAGCTTGGTGTCTATGAGTGGCATGAGGCGTTGGAGTAGCAGCCTCTCTTGTAGGTGATGCAGAGGAGGGAAATGGGTCGGTAGCTCTTTGGGGATGATGGGTCTTTGCCAGGTTTGGGGATTGCAACCACTTTGGCCTTTCTCCAGACAGAAGGGATGGTTTTCTTTGCCATGCATTTATTCAGTATCCCCACGAGCCAGGTCTTTGCGTTAGGTCCCAGGTGCTCAACTTTCCCATTGCAGTTTCGAGTTCTTCTAGGTCGAAGGGTTTGGTTTGAGGGCTGGCTGATTGTAGTTGGTCTGATACCACTGTGCGATGGTATTCTCCTGTGGGTCGGCGGCGGTGTTGGTTATGACTGTTGGCCACCAGTTGTGACGCAACAGAGTTCGCTGTGATCGTTGTGAATTATGGGTGGCTCCCTGAGGTCCTTGATCCCCATGGGGTCCAACAGTGGTCATTGAAGCGTGCACACACGCACGCACACACACATGCACCTACACACGCACGGGCGCACATGTGCATGCACACGCTAACCAAATGTAACTCTGAGAGTGTAACACATGTAACCAAATGGACCCTTACAGCTCTAACTCTGAGAGTATATATGGTGGCCGACGGGCACGTACAGGTCTAGTGTAACCAAATGGACCATTTGGTCCATGTCTGTAAGTCTGAGAGTGTAACACATGTAACCAAATGGACCCTTACAGGTCTGTCATTCTGAGAGTGTAACACATGTAACCAAATAGACCCTTACAGGTCTTTAACTCTGAGAGTGTAACACATGTAACCAAATTGACCCTTACAGGTCCAACACTGGTTATCGAAGCATGTACACACGCACGCACGTGTAACCAAATGGATCCTTACAGATCCAACACTGTTTTTTGTTAATCATCGAATGAAATGTGGGAGGTCGGCAAAAGAGAAAGTTTAAAAAATCAAAGCAAAGGTAATTCGAAAATGTTATTTTTGTGCTTTTGTGTTTCTCTTCTTTATACATTACTTTACTGTTTGAAATGTAAAATTTACATTTCAACGATAGGACCTGTAAAGGACAACACAAAACCTAAGGCACTGGTGTCGTACTTCTGGTTTACCGGAACGGGGTTCAACTCCCTGCAGTGCCCTGCTCAATGTGTTGTATTTACATGGTTCATTGAACGGGGTTCAACTCCCTGCAGTGCCCTGCTCAATGTGTTGTATTTACATGGTTCATTGAACGGGGTTCAACTCCCTGCAGTGCCCTGCTCAATGTGTTGTATTTACATGGTTCATTGAACGGGGTTCAACTCCCTGCAGTGCCCTGCTCAATGTGTTGTATTTACATGGTTCATTGGTCCATGGTCTCAGAGGTCATTGAGCGGCGCGCTATAGTGCGCGATTCTTCATCATTGTTGAGGATTTAAAAAAAGGTGAAAATCGCGGAAAAGTGAAGGGCTATAGTCTATGGTGTCGGACTGCATACAGGTCAAGGTAATTTATACTGGTCAAGGTAATTTACACTGATCAAGGTCATTTATACTGGTCAAGGTCATTTATACTGATCAAGGTCATTTATACTGGTGAAGGTCATTTATACTGATCAAGGTCATTTATACTGGTGAAGGTCATTTATACATGTCAAGGTCATTAATCCATGGTCTCGGAGGTCATACAATAGTATGTCGTTTTTTTTTCGATTTCGGAGGATTTGAAAAAAAAGGTGAAAATCTCGGAAAAGAGAAAGGCTATAGTCCATGGTCACGGACCGCATACTGGTCAAGGTCATTTATACTGGTCAAGGTCATTTATACTGGTCAAGGTCATATATACTGGTGAAGGTCATTTACTAATCTTATGAAGGTCATTTATACTGCTCAAGGTCAGTGATTGATTGATTGATTGTCGAATTACAGTACATTTCAAGCACAAACTCAATACTAAAAAGTTCCAGCATGTGTCTCCACAGTAAGCTGAATAACAAAGTGTGAATGTAGTTTCTAGGTGAAAGTGATTTTTAAATTTCCCCATTGACATGAATGGGAAAAGGCAAAAATTCACATTCAAGTATTTGTTCCTCGGAGACTGTAATCACTATAGTTACAAAACTTTTAGGGATAATTCAACATTATCCCTAAAATTATTTAACCCTAAAATTTTATCGGTCGGCCTCATGGTGGCGCTATAACAGCCCACTTTACCTTTTGGCTTATAACTCTATAACCGAATTTTGTCCAAAACACACTTTTTGCTTTTCCTCCTACAGATTTTGTCCAAATCTCACAGAAATCGGCACACGTGATCTCTGGACCCATCCAATTAAAACTGAACTGCAGAATTTTGAAAGTGCGTATCGTTCGGCCGTAATCGTCTTCCGAAGTTAGTAGGAGGGGCCTATATCACAAAAAATGCCATAAATCACGAACGGAATGTCCAATCCATCCCACATTTCAATCACATGTCCGGGGTGGTTCAATCAACCAAGTTCTAAAAGCAAATGCGAGAAATGTAACCGTTTGTCGCAAAAACATGAATTTCGGGGGTTAAATCCCCTCCGAATTACTTACGCATGATCTAAGGCGTGACTTGAAATTGTAATTGGCTGGCAATACTAGTGGGAGGGGCATATGTAAGCCACTGCGGCAACCACACTCTGCAATTTTTTTAAATTGCGAATTTTCTAGTTCTCTCTCTGGGGTGTCATGCGCGTTCCTTGCGTAAGATTTGCCGTTCTCTCACGGCTCTCCACTTCTTTTTGTACAAATGACATTAGGTTTTTTACACTGAACGTATTGTTCTTTCCATCACCATCCTCATCACCGCCAGTTTGACGAGTGAACCCTAATGTGATTTCCTCCGGTATCATTTCCATGAGAATTGGGCACAATACGTTTCCATACGTGTCGGATACAACGCCGTAGGCTTCTGATAATTGTATACCTTTTATATAATCACCAACAACATGAATTATGTTTGTTATGTACAGCTAGGTAGAGTAGTGGGGGCGGGGCGAGATGGAAAAGGGGCGACCGTAGCCTACCTGTTAGTAATTTGGGGGTCCTTGACATGTAAAAGTTTGGGAACCACTGCTTTAACTAACATGTCATGTTTGTAATGCATGGTGGTGTAATGAGCACATGCACCCACAGGGCGTCGCTGTTGTACCGTAAACCTCCTCAGACAGACCGAAGCACACAGTAGTAGGAACTGTTAGAGACAGAACTGAAGTGTCTGTTTCCGTCCGGGCCTCCATCCACACTGGATGAAAGATTGACATGGAAATTGGAAATCCCATATAGACAGAGTACAGTGTGAGAAAGTGTGAGAAAGTAAATAACATCCTCCGTAGTTTAGCAGGTAGTGATTGGGGGGCTGAGAGAGAGACCCTGTATATGATATATCTATGATAAGAATTAAGATCTACCTTAGATTATGGGAGTATAGTGTTTGGGGCAGCTGCAAAGACACATCTCTGTCAAATATCCCGGAAGTAGACCCGGCGACTACCGGTGATAGCAGGCGAACAGGTGATGGCCGAAAGGTGGGCGGAAAAGGATAAAAATAATTAATCTTTTCGGGCGATATAGGCCTACTGGACGATTAGGCGATATGTCGGCCGATGCTCGCCCGCTGTTAAAACGTACTGTAAGAGTCTGCAGTGGAGCTTTTAGAACTAGGCTACTCCTATTCCGGCCTTGCTAGTTGAAAAATGGTGGAGGCACCATTAAGTGGAGGAAGGAGGAAGAAGCTGGGACTTCACTACTGGGTCAAATTAAGCGGGTTCCAGTACAGCTCCGCAGCAAAATGTATATTGGACGAGTGTTTGTCGAATTGTTGAATTGTCGAATGTTATTGGGTCCATGATACGTGAACGAATGTTTCATACGTGAACGCACGCAAACGGCGCAATGATAGGCAACGGCAGTGTTCATGTGTTTGGGTCCAATCCATCCCAGAATGCACTCTGTTTCTACCCGGAAGGAGGAGTGAAATCGCCTCATGCGCTTTTGAGCAACTTAATGCAAGTGGATCGGAGGAGAAATCCGGTGCCGTCTCTATTAATATATACTCTAAGGTATCAATGTAGCCAGCCAGCAAGCGAAAGGGACTTTTCTTTTTTCAACGCTATTCCGTGCGATTCTGCGATTGGAACGACTGGAAGTGTTAACAGTCTTCAGGTCAGTTTACACCTCATTCACACAGCAGGCAAAGAGAGACCGTTCCAGGTCACTTTACACCTCATTCACACAGCAGGCAAAGAGAGACCGTTCCAGGTCACTTTACACCTCATTCACACAGCAGGCAAAGAGAGACCCTTCCGACGGCGATATTGTGTGAAAAACTGTCGTGATATGGAGCGTTGTTCAATGCTTGCGACGTCGCCTGAACCGATCAAAGTAACCAATAAATAATAGCTGTAGCCTATATCTCAACCAATACCAATAGTGTTTGGGGCTGTGAAACCTTTCAGACTGCGAGCGAATAACGGAGTTATGGACGACGTAGATCCAAAATATTCCACTTTATCTCTGAATGTGTCGACATGTACAGTCAGTGACTGAATGAACAGTACAGTTAGTTATTTATCATCTATGTGAATGTGAAATGAACACATTATAATAATTTGCAGACACCACCACCATCGCTCGCTCTGTTCCATAAAAGCTTTTAGCTAGCGTGTCAGGTGGGTGTGGTGGACTCATTAGCTCTGACACCACTGTGCAATAGTTCAGTCTCAGTGCAACAGAGATTATTATGGGATATGAGTAGACACAAATGACAAGGCCCCCTACTGGGATGATTACAGTGGAATGACAAGAGAAGACCAAACAACAGACGAGGAGGGAGACAGGAGGCAACAGGAGGGAAGGTATGAGGGAAGAGGAGAAAAGAAGGGGGAAAAATAAGCGCAGATAAATCCTAACCCACCCCACCCCGACAATTAAGCCAAATTTATATTCCTCTGTGCAGCGGTCGCTCGCCAAAAACAATAGATTTTCAAGTGAAAGTACAACCCAGAAGTAAGATGAAATATGAATTAGGTGTGTACGAACAGCCACTGCAATTACTATGTATTCTTTCTCGTCCTCTTGTGAATCATATGTGTCATAGATTTCATGTAGCCTACACAATCTAACATGTATTTTTCAACTACAAAATACACAAATGATCATACAAAATGAGGACAGTCTCTTAATTCTGTCTGCACCGTAGTAAGAAAAAACTGAAACATTTAACAATAATCCTAAAAAGAAAACCCAGGCTCTGTTTAAAATTGCTTTATTTTTGTGCTAAGAAATGTTTTGTTTAGCTTTACTTTTGTAATAATTTGTGTATAATGATGATGATGAATTAAAAAAAAAAAGTCTTGCTTGATATTATATGCATCATTTGCATAAAACACAATCATTTTGCATTTTGCTGGATGATTATGAATATTCACAGGAATGAGTCTAGGGCTCTAGGCCCTATAGGCTATAGATATAGACTATATTTATTATGGTAATTGGAATGCTATGTATTGACAAAAGCCAATGGACAGCAGTGTCCTCTAGTGGTGAAAGAGTGCTCTACATTACCTTGCAGGACTTCATATAAATGGAAGGATGAGAAATTCGCTCCTATCGTAAATTGGATGTTCAGTGTAAAAATATTAGCGTACATACTGAAACAGATCTAGAAACGCACGCACGCATGCACACACACACACACACACACACACACGCGCACACATACACGCACACACACACACACACACACACACACACACACACACACACACACACACACACACACACACACACACACGCTGTCGAGAAACTCGGGTGTAAGTGCCATCTAACTGTTTCTCTAATTTCTTTGAAAGTGTCCATGTCTCGGAGACATAGAGTAGAATCGGCTCAACGGCCGTCCTAAATATTTTTGTCTCCACCAGGCCGAAGGCATGTGGGGAGAGTATGTTTTGCACTCCGTCCGTCCGCGTGTGTGTCCGTGAACAGCTAATCTCGGCCACCGTTAACCCGGTCGATGCCATATTTTGCACACACACTCCCTGGATGCCAACCATGAACCTCTGCCCCAAACTTTCCAGAACGGCCTGTTATAGCGCCACCAGGAGGCCGCTTTGTGCAAAACAAGTTTTTCAATGCCATATTTTGCACACACACTCCCTGGATGCCAACCATGAACCTCTGCCCCAAACTTTCCAGAACGGCCTGTTATAGCGCCACCAGGAGGCCGCTTTGTGCAAAACACGTTTTTGCACAGTACACCTACAGATTTTGTCCAAACATCACGCAAATTGGTACACAGTCTCTCTAGAGCCATTCAACGAAACGGGTCTTTCAGATTTATCAGACTCCATCCTGATTGGTTAAGATTGGCTTCCAAAGTTCACAGGAGTGCTCAGTTTCAAACAAAATGCTGCAAATCATGAACACATCGCGTGATTTCCGTGAAATTGTGCACCCACATTCCCACTAGGCCGAGGACGAAATGCCACATGAACAATTTCAACTCAGCCTCAAGGTGGCGCTATAACTGGCCGAAAAGTGTTTTTACCTCTAACTGCACGGATCTGTGGATAACCTGGTGGAGACCTGTGCCCGGAAGGGCACTTTTTCTAGTTTACTTTGGGATGACCAGATCTTATGTCTTATGCACACACACACACACACACACACACACACACACACACACACACACACACACACACACACACACACACACACACACACACACACACACACACACACACAGAGTATATGCTTGAGCTAGAGCAGACCCATGTCGAACTGTGTTCCTTGTGTGTTCTGCACTCCACTTCCTTCACAGAAAAAGTCTATAGGAAAAAAGGTCTAGAGACAGACCCATTCTGACAGAGATGAAGATGCCACCACCTATGGCACTTGGTGTGCACACACACGCGCGTGCGCACGCACACACACACACACACACACACACACACACACACACACACACACACACAGCCCGTGCCCCGTGGCACTACGGCCGGACCTGCCACATGGACACTCACCGAATCAGACGGACAAATCTCCAACAGACGGCCCCTGACAGACAGATTAGCAGCATGACAGCAGAAGTGTGCATGCAGCCACTGGCCATAGGATGGATGGAGGACCTCTAACCATCTCTTCTCTCTAGGGGTGCCCATCTACCTGACATTACAATAACCCCCAGGCGCCCCTTATTTACAGGAAAATCACACCTGTGTGTGAACTGACTGAGCGGTGCAACTATATGGAGCATCCAGACCTCCAGGAATGTGCCCAGGCAGCCGGCCCGGTTCTGGCCCGGTTCGAGCCTTCCCGCGTCCGAAACGGTCGAGAAATGACACGGTTATACCGTGTTGCCGCTTTCCATGCTCGGACGGACAGACACAGGGACACGTATAGGGACACACATAGCTGTGTATAATGGAGTGGAGGCACCGCTCAAAAATAAGGGACGTTCAAAAAAAGATAATGTGTTACTGTAAAATCTTGTTGAATGCCTGTACTGCACAATGACTGTTAACCACATGAACCCTATACATCCACGGCCATGTCATAATAGGTGAACGTTCTGCGAAAATATAGGCCCCTGGGGGAATATATTTATTATTTAAGTATATAGCCAGGCTTTAGTCACATGAACTCTAGCATCCCTATTCTTGGTTTTAACATTTAGAAGCTCACAACACGTCACATATAAGTGTTTATTAAAGTGGTTACGGATATCTCAGCAAAAGAAAAACAATGTACACATTGATCCACTGATATACAATACCAGATACAATATACTACAATAATAATACAGTATAATCATGTAATCTATACACAAACACACTCACGTCAAAAGTGCCAGTGGAGGATGAGTGAAACGCTCTGCAAAGTCAATTAATCTTTCTTCTCTGGTATACCCCTCTACCTCCCTCCTCCCTTCATTTACCTCCCACGGAGAACGGCTATAGAAACACCATTAGTGTGACGATGGCGGCAACGTGAAAGAAAGAGGAAGGCAGAATGATCTCACAGTTGGGTGAGCTGAAACAGTGTAGGCCGCCTTAAGCCCCTGTGTCTCTCTCTCTCTCCAAGAGAAGTGCGTGGATGCAGGGAGAGAGAAGAGGCGAGAGCATCATCATCCACATGGGTGAGCTCAATTAGGCTGCAGTGTCCTGATTATCAAAGGTATAGCGCTCGCTCGTTGTGCAACTTTTAAGGCGGAAGTGTGCCTGAAATACTAGGTGTGACGGAGAGAGAGGGGGGAGGCACATGACACATGACAGATCTGGGGTCTGTGTTATATAAATATATTATAAGTGTTCAGTGGTGGAAAAAAAGTGCTCACATTTTTTACTTAAGTAAAAGTATCAATTATGCACAAAAAAAGACAACAACCTGACTTCCGTCTTGTGCTTTATCGACTTCAAAAAGGCATTTGATTCGATCCACAAAGGGACGATGATGAAGATCCTTAAGGCCTACTGTGTCCATCCCAACTTACTCCGGGCAATAGAGACCATCTATGTAGGAACAAGGTGATCCCAGATGGCAAGCCTTTGAAAGACAGAAGAGGTCCCGCACACTGTCAGACACTTGCCAAAAATGTTTTGCTCTTTATTAGGTCGACGTTTCGGTCGCTTAGACCTTCATCAGGACAGACAATCCAGACAGGCAACAGTGAGGAGTTGGACATCTTGGTTGGAGTACTGCAAGGGAAAACCTTAGCCCCCTTCCTCTTGGTCATAGTCCTGGCGTTAAGGAAGGCCATCAATGGACGAGAGCAGGATCTTGGCCTCCCCATAACACCAAGGAGGTCGAGACGACACCCCACAGTAGTCCTGACAGACCTGGACTACGCAGACAGCGTAGTAGCCTGCTCTCCGACCACGTGGAACAAGCTCAGGAGCAGAATCAGAGTGTGCCAAGGTTGGCCTCTGAACGCCAAGAAAAGTGATTCCACCGCTGACAACAACAGAAGGCACTGCTCTGAATGTTTTGTAATAATAATAATCTGAATCTACAAAGTAACTGGTAACTAAAGTTGTCAAATAATTGTAGTCAAGTAAAAGTATAATATTTGCCTCTGAAATGTAGTGGACGTACTCAAGTAAAGTACAAATACCGCAAAAATGTACTTAAGTTAAGTACAGTACTTAAGTAAATGTACTTAGTTACTTGTGATTGGCCAGATGTGTGTGTGTATGTGTGTGTGTGTGTGTGTGTGTGTGTGTGTGTGTGTGTGTGCGTGCATGCATGCGCGCGTGCATGCGTGCGTGTGCACGTGTGGGTGTGTGCGTGCGTGCGTGTGTGTGTGTGTGAAATGCCAGTGAGCATATAGCCTTTGCTTCACTGAGCTCGGCTGGCTACTGGAACACAATTGGGGGTCTTCTCTGTGTGACAGGGGTCAACACACACACACATGCACACACACACACACACACACACACACACACACACACACACACACACACACACACACACACACACACACACACACAAGTCACACACACACACAAACATACGCACATACACGAATAAGGAAGTTCGCAATAATAAAGAGCCATACAAATTAACCCCCATGCTGAGTCTGTCTATTACGGTATAATGTTCGACCAAAAATAAGTTGAATGAATAGTTTATTTCGGTACTTAAAATTTTTACATTTTTAAAGACAGATTGTATTATAAGTTTAGCACCGAAAAGGTGTAGGCTGAAGCCAAAGCTTATTATGCCTACCCTTTTTAAGAGTAACATTAGTTACTGATAAAACAAAAACTAAGTAAGAAAACAAAAACGAGAAAAACAAAAAAAACAAAAGAAAAACAGCAGTTGTTTTACAAGATGTGACAGGCTAATTTAAGACATTAGACCGAGAACAATCAGAGCTCCGTCCAAACGGGGAATGAAGTGATAATGATAAACAACAATAATAAAGATAATAATCCCGAGGCGGGGGTTGGCGAAAGGGCCTTTCTGTGTGGAGTTTGCATGTTCTCCCCGTGTCCCCTAGGGTAGATACCCTCACAAAAACATGCCGTAATCCTGGTCTCTAAAACTACCTCCCCCTGGCCAGCCGGGGCGCCTGATGGAGGGGAAAGGAACTGGTCGGAATAACGTGTCCCTTCCACGCGCTACGTCCGGCCGGGGAAATTCCCCTCTGTCAGGTGAAAAGAAGCAGTTTGGACTCCTCATGCATAGAAGGAGGCATGAGGTCATTCCGCTGCCCCCCCAGGTTGGCAGAGGAAGTGTAGCGCCCAGGATTACATTAGATAATTGGCACTGGGTGAAAAGAAAACTGGGTTACAAAATCGTGGGATAAAAAAAAGAAAAAAAAAGATAATAATCATAATAGGAATTACATTGGTCTTATAGTGTTTTATATTTATTAAGTACCTTGATTTTAAACAACCTTTTTAATCTGATGAGTGACGTACATAGTTTTAACTCATTATCTAGACTATTCCAAAGGTCTACCCCTATTTTAGATATACTTCTTGCTTTTATGTTGGTCCTTGCCCCTTTTTGTTTTAGTACACAAGTCCCCCTGAGGTTATACTGGGTCTCCCTGGTTTCGAACAGGTCCTGTATGGAAGTTGGTAGTAGTTTTTTATTTATTTTGAACATGAATATTGTAGTGTTGAGGTTGACTATGTCTTCTAGTTTTAGTGTGTTTTTACAGATGAAGAGTGGATTTGTTGGTGCAATATATTCACCAATAGGCCCAGGCCGTAGCGTAACGGTCTGGGCACCGGACTGGTGATCCAGTCGCGGTGTGCCGCGGGTTCGACTCCCGGACCCGACACGGCCTTTACCGCATGTCATCCCCCATCTCTCTCCCGTTTCCTGTCAGCCTACTTTCTATCCCTTAAAAAATCAATAAAGGCGTAAGCCGCAAAAAAATATCTTAAAAAAAAAATATATATATATTCACCAATATAGTTACTCATAGTTACATCCGTCAGTGTGCAGTTTCTGGGGAATTTGATTGAACGTATTGGTAAAATGTATTCTTTTTCATTATTGAGGCAAGTTTTGTATATCCATCCACTTGGGTTTGGAATTATTTTTCGGGAATAACCCATTGAGATGACCCGCCCCGTTTTCACGGGGATCCACAGATTACAAAATACAAAATGACATGCATTGTTGTAGGCCCATGCGGTGTGCCTGTCCTATAGGGGCAGGGAACCTTCGATGACCTTGCTGGTGGAGCAAGGTCGTGCATTTTGTGGTACAGGACAGGGGTGGGCAACTTTGACGATGGAGAGGGTCACTATATATTTCCACACTCACTCCAGAGGGCCACATTGCATATTACTGTCGTAGCAAAAATAGCCGAATAGCTGATCAGCTATTTTGTACTTTATGAACAAAATACAAATACATTGGACATAAAAAAAATACACTAACGGGGCCGCATGTGGCCTATATATATAGACTGGGTATGTGCATGCATAAAATGAATGGCAGATCGAGTGGCAAAGTGAGTGACAAAGTGAATTTAATGTTGTTTGAAGTCATTGCCAGAAAGTATAGTTCTTTGCCACTCAGTACGGGTGGGAAACTTGGTATATAGTCTTTTTTTGTTGGCCTAAATATTGTCTATATACATACATTCATGAATCCACTTCATGCTGACCGGCTGTCGGTATTGGGCAATTATTTTATAGGGGTTTCTTGTGACCCATTAACATCCTATGGCAGGCAAAAATTTCAAACTTTCCTTATGCTTTAGCATGTGATATTTCAAACTAGGGGGGTTTCATGATTCTTTTTTTTTTTTTTTAAGATATTTTTTTGCGGCTTACGCCTTTATTGATTTTTTTAAGGGACAGACAGTAGGCTGACAGGAAACGGGAGAGAGATGGGGGGATGACATGCGGTAAAGGCCGTGTCGGGTCCGGGAGTCGAACCCGCGGCACACCGCGACTGGATCACCAGTCCGGTGCCCAGACCGTTACGCTACGGCCTGGGCGGTTTCATGATTCTGAATCCATTCCAAGCATTAGTTTTGCACAAAAAACACTCCTTTGGCTAAAAACAGCCCAATGTGATGAGATCAGCACAAAATGTGATGAGGAGTGACAGCCGGTCAGCAAGTGGATTCATGAATGTATGTATGTAGACAATATTTTAGGCCAATAAAAAAAGACTATAATACCAAATTTCCCACTTTAAACAAAAGAAGCCTGTCTGCTGCCGGACTAGTAGTCAATCCCTCATAACCTCCGGGTATGATGATGATGTCACACGCATACCCTCTATAGGAGGCAGGAGCGTTGACAGTCTTAACAAGCCGGGGCTCCACTGTAGCCGTCGGGCGTCCGTCAGCGTTGCGTCATCGCCAACACAGGGAATGTTCCCTTTTTAATCAATGAAGGGTGCTCCACTGCCAACCGACAGTTGCGTTTGTGCGGCGTCACCAATTCGCCCCAGGTTCATTTGTTAGTGCTTTTCCAAACGCAACGCGAAGCAAAACACTCAGTGGAGCCCCGGCATTACCCAGGGCTCTAGGGGCGAGGAGGGCTAACTAACTACAGGCAGGAGGCCCACCCTCTATCTTCTTCATTTACAACTAGGGATGTCCTGATCGGATCGGGTGATCGGAAATCGGATCCGATCTCATGACTTTCAAAAGATCGGAATCGGAGAAAATAGATCGGATTTTTAATTGTCTAATGTAATTCTCAAAGAAAGATGTGTAAGCAATGAGATTTTGTAAAAACTGTTGTGTTTATACTAGTTATTTTCCTTCTGGTCCCAGTTAGAGATCATCAAACAAAGACTAGTCACACTCACATGAAAACTCTACTCTACTGTATTCACTCTAATTAACCAATACATCATTATTTTGCTATGATTCCATGCTTTCAGAAAAAAAACACAATGACAGTCATTCTAATAAAAGTATAGTCACATTTTGCCTTTCAATAATTGAAAGGCAACACAACAGACTACACTAGAGTGACCTACATTAGGATATGCGGGATAATGCGACCCGCAGGTTAATATCCGAACATTGATATTTTACTAATTACTAGTATTATAATGTTATTGTCTTTTTGATTTAGTTCATAAAGTTAACATAACTTTAACAAAATGCATTTGAAATGAAATAAAAATTTTACTTTTCAGGATTCAAATTCAAAAATAGCAAAAATAGCTGATCTGGTGCGACGCATTTTGAGCTTGTAGATCGGCTAAATTTGCTACGACAGTAATATGCAATGTGGCCCTCTGGAGTGAGTGTGGAAATATAGTGACCCTCTCCATCATCAAAGTTGCCCACCCCCGATTTACAAGGTGTTTCAGAGGAGCCCAGCCTCTTGTGTCACATCACTAATGACTGAGACATATTGTATACTGTATGAGCCAAAAAACCAAACATCCAAACATCCCTCCCTACATGTTCCATTACATACTGTGTGTACTGCCTTCAGTGGAAGACTTATAGCCCTGACCTCCACTCATCATCATGAAACTAATTAGGAATAGTTCTACTTCACTTCAGCTGAGGATTTGTTATTTATTCATTAATTATTCTGCTGCGATAGAAATGAAGAAATAAAGCTGGACCGTAAGGGTGCGTGTGCATGTGCGTGTGTGTGCGTGCGTGTTTGCCCGTGCATGTGTCTCTGCATGTATTGTGTGTGTGTGTACTACAGTAGTATGTAAACACATGTTTTGTCCCAGTTAACCAGGTCCCAGTTGGACCACATATTTGGCACTGCTCCACTGATGCTGGTTTGTAATGTGTATGGGTTTTGTTGCAACATATATATATATCCAGGCGTGTGTGTGTGTGTGTGTGTGTGTGTGTGTGTGTGTGTGTGTGCGCAGCAGCAGCAGCCGGGGGGATCACATGCTGTTGCTGCTGTCACTGGCCCCTGCCCGCCTGGTATATGGCCGTTTCTGCACCAGTAGAGCTGGCAGCACGGCCTCTGCCCAGCCCAGTCGCAGCGTGCCAGCTGGGCACTACCAGGAGAGTAGAGCCCCGGCAGAGAGGGGACTCAGGTCAGCCATGACAGACCCACAAAGATAGAGGCGCCGAGAGAGAGAGGGAGAGCGAAGGGGTCTGGCTGGGTACAGAGGGTTAGACACAGAGAAAAGTTAGGAAGAAATCATAAGTGTGGAAAAAAGATAAATACATTGAATATAATACACAATTACACACACACACACACACACACACACACACACACACACGCGCGCGTCTTGTCTGTCACATGATCACATGCCAAAGCAGAGACGTTTCTGTGGCTACCAAGTGGGGGGGACCTTTTTGGGTGCACCAACCGGCCCACATGTGCGTTCCTCTGCCTCACACGCGTGCAGATGGCATGACATTCACAGAAAACCGCCCAATGATAGAACCGCAGGATTTTCGATTAATTGTTAACTGTCAAGTTTAATTGAAGAATTTCTTGACAGCGATTAATCCATTAACGATTTACTAGCATAATACCAAAGAATTAACACAAATGTATTCAAAGCCTTAAAGATGTGCTTTGATTAGTCTTTCATATATTTCATATCTAATAACCAAGAACTTTAAATGTAAGTCCAATTTATGTGACTTTTTATTTCCAAAGATACAGATCTACAGTGCAACATGATGTGAGCTTTTAGATGACTGTGTGTGAATGTGTGTTAGTATGAAATATGGCTTGGTATTTCTAAAAGGATAAATTGCTTAGAGTTCTACTTAATTCAGAATACGAAATGTGGATTTGTAAAAGCCATCCTCTGGTGAAGTGGTGGCTGGTCATTCAGCTGAATTAACTCTCTGGTGAAGTGATGGCTGGTCATTCAGCTGAATTAACTCTCTGGTGAAGTGATGGCTGGTCATTCAGCTGAATTAACTCTCTGGTGAAGTGGTGGCTGGTCATTCAGCTGAATTAACTCTCTGGTGAAGTGATGGCTGGTCATTCAGCTGAATTAACTCTCTGGTGAAGTGGTGGCTGGTCATTCAGCTGAATTAACTCTCTGGTGAAGTGATGGCTGGTCATTCAGCTGAATTAACTCTCTGGTGAAGTGGTGGCTGGTCATTCAGCTGAATTAACTCTCTGGTGAAGTGGTGGCTGGTCATTCAGCTGAATTAACTCTCTGGTGAAGTGGTGGCTGGTCATTCAGCTGAATTAACTCTCTGGTGAAGTGGTGGCTGGTCATTCAGCTGAATTAACTCTCTGGTGAAGTGGTGGCTGGTCATTCAGCTGAATTAACTCTCTGGTGAAGTGATGGCTGGTCATTCAGCTGAATTAACTCTCTGGTGAAGTGATGGCTGGTCATTCAGCTGAATTAACTCTCTGGTGAAGTGGTGGCTGGTCATTCAGCTGAATTAACTCTCTGGTGAAGTGGTGGCTGGTCATTCAGCTGAATTAACTCTCTGGTGAAGTGGTGGCTGGTCATTCAGCTGAATTAACTCTCTGGTGAAGTGGTGGCTGCAGGTCATTCAGCTGAACTAACTTTCTGGTGAAGTGGTGGCTGTTCGTTCCTGACTTGCATCGTTCCCGACTTGCATCGTTCCTGACTTGCATCGTTCCCGACTTGCATCGTTCCTGACTTGCATGGTTCCTGAGCAGGCCGGAGCAGCACCGGTCTAGTACAGTATAATGACACAATATCAAAGAGTTAACAACAGAGTAACATAAGTTTACATAACAGTAGACTAGACACGAGAAATGGGATGGGAGAGAAATGCTGAATGAAACTATAACAGTGGTATCAAGTACTGTACTTTGATGTATTTGTACTTTACTAGATTAAATCCAATTTCCAATACTTTGAATTCTACTCCACTACATCTCAGAGGCAAATATTACTAGTACTTGCACTCCACTACAATTATTTGAAAACTTTAGTTAGTACTACTAGTTACTTTGTAGATTTGGATCATTATTACAAAAGCACAAATACTTTTGTACTTTTACTCAAGTACCATTTGTAATGCCAGACTTTTCCTGCTACATTGCAGAATTGATACGTTTAATTACAGTAAGTATAAAACAATTTCCAGGTCCACCATCTGGAAACTAAGAACTGACAGAGAGAGTCTCCGGAAAGATTCTTCCAGCACACCATTTGCACATATAAAAGTAGATTCTACAGTAGATAAAACTACTGCTGGTTTAACAGCTGGTACCCCCCCCCTCCCCTTCTCTCTCTAGCTCAGGGCCTGAGTGTGCTGGCCTAAGACACCAGGGGGGCTGCAGGGCTGTCCCCTCACTGTAGGAGTCATTATTATACCAGTATAGAGTCACTACCCTCACCGCCATGCCTGCCCTCTTGCCCTGCTAGATCGCTTCTAACCCCCCTCCCCCCCCCCCCCCCCCCCACACACACACACACACACACACTTCTGGAACACCCTATACCCACTCCATTCCCTCCCCTATCTCTCTATCTCTCCATGGGCCCTGCCTGGGTCTCTCTGGCCGAGGCAGACTGGCACAGCTGTGCCAGGAGCTGTGCTGTCACAGGCGGTTAGGGTGACAGCCACTCACACTTCATAATGTCCCTCTCACAGGTCAGCGAGCGACAAGCTGGGTCGCCTCGCTCCAGCGGCCCGCCCCCAGGGGAAGCAGAGTGTACCCCTCCACACACACACACGCACACGCACACACATACGCACACACACACACACACACACACACACACACACACACACACACACACACACACACACACACACACACACACACACACACACACACACACACACACACACACACACACACACACATGCCTCACCTCACCTCTCCATCAACAGACCCCCACCCCCATCCTTCTATTATCCCCCCCATCCCATAACCCACAAAAAGCAGAGAGACAGACAGGAGGGGCAGGTGGAGGGAAGAGGTGTTCTGCTGTAACGTGATGAGGCTGGAACACATATAGGCCTGCAACTATCTCACTGCACCACAGACCACAGCGGGGTTATAGGCTAGGCACACACACACACACACACACACACACACACACACACACACACACACACACACACACACACACACACACACACTTGGCACTGTGGTTTGGGGGGGTCAGTTTTAGAATAGCTATAGACACTAGTCATGGTGCAACGTGAACCCTAACGTTTCTGTTGCAAGCATTCTGCGGTACTATAGCTGATCTACAAGCTCACGATGCGTAAACTATAGCGACACATTGTGAACTTACAGATCGTCTATTTTTGTGGTTTAAGTGGTTTGAAGACACTTGTGTTGATTGATTCATTGATTGATTGATTGAACATTTTATTAAAAGTTTGTAGAATGGGTACAGTTCAAGGAAGGTATAGAGGTCAATACAAAAACTGCTAAGAGGATAAAACCAGAAAAAAGCACTTTAACTTTGTTACAGGGGCCAGTTCCGTATTGCAGCCGCCCATACGTAAGTGCTCTTTGAGGGCGGTTTTTAAGGAGTCTATAGGGATTCACATTTCTTAACGCCGGTTGTTAGGGCATTCCACATTTTAGTAACAGGGTCTTAGACAGGTTTAGAATTAACTAATATTCACGTGATACACACAGTAAAAAATCATGTGGGTCCATTTTTACGCTCTCAGCTGATTTACATTGACCAAAAATATCTTTAAAAAAACATGTTTAGTCGCCATGTGCATTCTCAAAAGCATTTTTTTTTTAATGATGAATCAATCAATGCTGTTCTGGCTTGGATCAATGGAACTAACACAGTATTAAGTTTATGTTAATGCTATGTCGTGGAAGAAATAGAGTGCCATTTTTATGCGACATAATGTCTTAGAGAGGATAAGCTGGAATGTCCTGTCAACATCCTCCATTGAGACGGCTGCTGTGTAAGTGGTAATTGGACATAATTAAGATATCACCATATACCGTATGTTGTGAATAACTGTCATTAATGTACATTAGCTCAGCTCCCAACCTCGTTATGAAGTTTAATCTGACACCAATTCATGGCTGAAGAGGCAACATTTGGATTATTAACCTACACCCAATGAAGCTAATTGGTTGGCGGTTTCCATTGGATATTCAGATCATCATACTGGGAGAATAATGTCAGTTTAAATAAGTGATATAGGCCTGTTAAAAAAACAATTTTGGTGATCCAATGCTATAACTTTACTATGATGAAAAATAAGTAGTAAGTAGTATAATAATTTACTGCAGTTTGCAACAAAATTATTTCCTGCTGTTGACAAAACACAAGTTAGGCATGTGAATTTGGGGCCAAATAGGCTAATTGGATGCA
This sequence comes from Protomyctophum parallelum, assembly GCF_964188405.1. Taxonomy (NCBI): domain Eukaryota; kingdom Metazoa; phylum Chordata; class Actinopteri; order Myctophiformes; family Myctophidae; genus Protomyctophum; species Protomyctophum parallelum. Next base: position 51,186,235 of record NC_139699.1, on the reverse strand, counting down.
ATGCCTGCGAATGGCTTCAGCTGCGGCAGAGTGAGACGCTGCCTCGCTCACACCTAATTTCCGTTATTTTGAACGGTCACACCCTGAACGCGGCTAATTCGCTGAAGGTGCACATACACTACACACACCCACTGAACAATGTGTAGCAATTAATTTCGCTCTCTCTCTCTCACATCTGGCGCTTCGGCGTGACCCTGCCGCTGCGGTGCCGTGTCGCTGAGATTATAGGCGACTGGCGAGCCTCTGTAATTTCACACGTAGAGGACCCCAATGAGACGTGAAGAGAATGTGTGTGTGTGTGGTATATTGTTAAATTGCATTAAATTGTTTAAAACCGTAGATCTGAAAGAAAAAAGAATAACAAAGCACTACACATGCTTGAGTGAACAGCGATGAGACGTGACACTGTAATATGCACCGGGGATGCATATTTTCCACAAAGGGGGAAAATGCGATCGTGAGGCTTTAGTCCGATTATCATAAGCACCCCAGGAGAGACCTCTGACTTGTCACAATAGGAACCGAATGCCAAAAGGACTTTGAGGCCTCATTATCCTGCTGTGATTAAAATATTTGTCCCAATGTACACGTGTATTATAGGATGCGCATGTGTTTATCTGCATCATCCTCAAAGTGGATATCCGCCTGACCTCGGGAGCAATTTAAATGTGTTTGCTGATTCACTATGGGGACACACATTCCCTCACTGTATATGTTTTCTTTTCCCTTTTTACCTCCTTTGATGATTTCCAGTTTTTTGGCTATATACGTGTATATTTGTATGTCTCTAAATGTTATGATGAATTGAACAAGGTGGACCCTCTTGTAAACAACTGTAGTGCTTTATTGCGTCGTCCACTCACAGTTAACAGTTTCTGTATTGAGTTGTGTGTGACCAGATGAACACTGATAATACTGATCACTGATACAGATCACTGATAATAATCAGTGCTTGAAATGTACTGTAATTCTGCAAACTGTTAATAAATACTTCAATCAATCAATCAATCAATGTTTCTGCATGCAGGAGGCATGGGCAATACCAAATATACAGAGAAAGCTATCGCTGCAATATGAATGCCACTTCAGTCCAGATTCTTTGTCTTTCATACATGATCAATATACTGATTGTGTTTTGAATATTCACTTGTGTACAATTATTTTTTCTGTCTTTCTGTCTGTCAGTCAGCCTGTCTGCCTTTCTCTCTCTCTCTCTCTCTCTCTCTCTCTCTCTCTCAGTGCCATGGTGCCTGTCACCCTGCTCTAGGGCTCTGGAGATATTTCAAGCATATCTGGGAAATCAATCTTACAGGAAACTGAAGGAAAACATCGAATGTCATTGAGCAATAAGTCTGAGGCCTGTCAGAGGTGGGGCTCTGAGCCGGGCCTGGGGCCTGCCAGTGTCCCAGTGAGGGGCCTCATCAGCGGGGCCCCGGCGTCCTCCTCACAAACACATGCACGCACAGTCGCACATGCACAACACACATACATACTGTACAAACTCACACACACATACAGTACATGGAGAAAGAGGGATAGAGAGAGAGAGACACAGACGTGTGTGTGTGTGTGTGTGTGTGTGTGTGTGTGTGTGTGTGTGTGTGTGTGTGTGTGTGTGTGCGTGCGTGTGTCTCTGGTGTTATATTATTTGTTTCATGCAGTATCTATGTCTGATCTGTACTGTACGGTGTAATCACATCACCAAACATTTTGGACAGATCCAAATGATAATTTGTTTTGTCCTCTGTGTATTTGTGTGCTATCTTATTGTCTACAGTATATCCATTTTGTGTATACTGTATATGTTTGCTGTTTTTGAACGGGGGGAGGGGGACGGGGTAAAAAAAAACGAAACTGTTTTGACTGAACTGCTTGTCTGTAATAACCTGTAAAAAGGAATAAAAACAAGTAAACACAACACAGATCCAAATTATACATTGGAAACAATCAATGAGACAGTATATATAATATATTAAACAGCTTGTAAAGACATGCACAAAGTAACTGATTTTCAACCCGGCGGGCGGGGGGGTTAAAGAAAGAAAGCGACGTGCACAATGTTTTTCATCTGAAAATCCGTACGACATGAGATAGGCTTATGAGGATGAGAGCGAGGGAGATGGATTTGGGGACAGTGTGGAGAAGGGCATGCAGAGGACTGAGAGATGGGGCCCATGCAGGCAGTGAAGGGAAGCAGAAATTGATGAAACAAGATGTCACCAATGATGGGTCATTACACCAAAGTAAGCATGGGACACTAGCTGTGTTCTTAGTGACCCTCTCTCCACTCTCTCTCTCTCTCTCTCTCTCTCTCTCCCCTCCTCTGACACTAGAAAGGAATTGCATCTTTTGTATAGTACTTGGCTCACGTAGTTTTGCAAAGACGTGATCCTGCTATCAAATCATACAGTCCAGTGTCATCGTGTTCCTATAATTGGCCATCTTAAATCCACAGTGTCCACGTGTTTGTGTCTCCAGGTCAATTGCACGAGGTCTCATAATGAGGTGCTGAATGACCAACATGGCACACATTGGGGGGCATGAACCGGCACAAATCAGGTGAATCCACTTAAAGAGTGTTTACAGTTTCCAGTGCATGGTTCCAGTGTCTCTAGCCTGCATGTCGACTGTCGTTGATCAAGGCAATGAGATATAAAACATGGTTTGGGTATGAGAGCACAAAGCGAGACTAATATACACCCCCACCCTCCCCCCCCAGTGTGAGAGTTTAATAGTAAAGCTTATCCATTATTTGTTTAAAGCCAAGCCATTATTTGGTGACTACACACTCTTACAATGTCACATAATATCACACAGCCGCTGAGCACACTCCAGTGGTGAGCCAATTAGGACTAGGAAGCTGAGGCCTGCAACGTGTCCCAGAGTAGTGGTAGTAGTAGTCCCAGAATAGGATAGCGTGTGTGTGTGTGTGTGTGTGT
>NC_139699.1:51173296-51180796 GCF_964188405.1 Protomyctophum parallelum | reverse complement strand
GCTAGGTGATGCACTGTATCCCTAGCACAGTCTGTAGGCCTCTAGCAGGATGCTAGGCTAAGCTAATCTAGGCCCTCCTGCAGTCATTGGTGTGAGAGAGAGCCCCATTTGCACAGTTCACACCCGACCTGCTAATGTCTGATCTTTCATTCACGCTCGCTGTTGATTGTGCAGGCAGGGGGTTGGCCAATCGTACAGTTCGCTAATGTACCGTACATAGGCGAGGATAATCGGCGGGAGCAATATGCATGCTAATGTTCCACTGGCCATGAAAAAGAAACGGGTGAGGTCTGGTAATCTCAGAATAATTTACAGCGGGATTCTTAAACGAACGAGGCCTGGCTGGGCATGGGTGATGATGAGCTCACTGAGTTTGGTTGCTGGTGGGGGGAGGGGGAAGCTATAGGGGCTTTTGAAATATAGATATTGTGAGTATTGTAATAATTACTGAAAACGTACTCCATTTAGAGTACTGTAGTTACAAAAAAACGTTTGACAGAATGCTGCCACTAGATTGTAAATGTTTAGCATTTTGTTTTTGAGTGGTGCAACCGCTGCAAGGAACACCAATGTCCCTATATGTCCATCCCTATGTCTGTATGTCCCTATGTTTAGGGTACCAACAGGGGGCGCTGTTGCACCACTCACTTCAGACAGGTCTGATTTTTTCTTTATGAAACTAAAGTAGTCGACTTGCTAGAATTTGAACCCGGACATTTTGAGTACCCTCAAGTTTTATGTTATTTCTAAAATTAAAATTTAGGGTACTTAAAATGTCTGGGTTCACAATGGGGCTTTATGGGCTGGCAAGTAGACTAAAGGGTCAGAGCTAAAATAACCAAGGGATGCAGAGAATGGGCTTTTTCATGGTCTAGTCATATGGCTTATCGGCAGTGCCGGATTTATAGGAGTCGAACTCGGACTAATGCTCCGTCGGAATTTCCATTGGATCCTGTCGAAAAATCACCCAAATAATATATAAATATATATAAATAAATATATCTCACTTGAATTGGATTGCAAATTTGCAATACTTTACAATACATCATTTGTTTTTGCAGGGGGACCCTGGGCTGGAGCCCATCCTAGCCCCGTGGTAAATCCGGCCCTGCTTATTGGTCTTGATTTAGTTTAAACTTTGGCCATTTGTAAAAACAGTCTCCATAGATTGTCGAGAGACCCAATGGATTGGGTAAAAGTTAAAATCATGCAAACTTGCAAGTTAAAATCATGCAAACCGTGTTACATTGACCAAGACAAAGACAGAACAGCTGAATGTCACTGCAATGTCCATGATGTGAAACAGTTTGTATGCCGAGCCAAACCGCCGGCAGGCCTACGTGAATGCACTGGGTAATACATATCAGACAACGTTACACTGATATAAGCACCAGCATGCGCATGCAGGCCGGCACCACATGAACCCCGCCTCTCATAAGATGCAATGGAAAAGTTTTAACTGCACTCTAAATGTACCATCAAACTTTCAGATGCTGTTTTTCTCCCATGCAGTGTGGAGGAAGAATTATTATGATTTTTTTTATTGTAATCTCTCGCCCTTGAAATATATAATCCTTTGTTTCTGCTGTGTGTGAACAATAATAGCAATTCAAAGCAGTTGTCCTCAAAAACACCCACATTCGCTGTCATAGGAATACAGGGAGGGAGCGCTCATGATCACGGCAGCAGAGCCTGCTGTGCATTTGTATTGTATTTGCTTTGTTCAGGACCCCAGGAAGACTAGTGGCTCTTTCACGTGTCTCTAATGGGGATCCTTTAATAAACATAACCATAAACCCAGTGCCGTGACACTTTCTGCGCCCCGTGAATGAACACGTGTGTGTTGCACCGCCAGCACTATATTGTTGATTCGCCGCTGCTCTCATAGTTATAAAGCTGCTCCCTGACACTGGATCTGCTATATTTGAGTCCTCTCCCACCGAGAGGTTAAGAAACTGTTGGACGATCAAAAACACTAGCTGGAGTTCCTGTGTTACGTTACATTTTTCGACGGAAGCAACAGCTGTAAGTATTTGAAATAATCTCGCACAGGGCCCTTCTGGGCATACTGCTCGTGACACAGGATGAAAACCTGCATCACGCCTGGTGACACGCTCCATATATGGCCAATACAGAATTCATTCATGTTGATCTGACCTCAACAAACCCTGTACATTCAAGACACTGCCCCCACTGCCACCCTTAGCTCTCCATATATGGAGCCAATCTGTTCTGACATTCCATAATGTTGATCTGACCTCATCAAACCCTGTACACTCAAGACACGCTCATACAGTATATGGCCAGTACAGAATTCATTCCATACTGTATGTTGATCTGACCCCTCATGCCAAAGCGGCAGCGCTCGCCCAGCAGTCTGCTGTCACCCCGGTGGATGCGTGCAGGCTCGCCCTCTGGGCGTCTTACTGGTTCTGTTTCTGGCACATTTGTATGTCAAATATTATAGTGCCAGTTCCACAGCTTGAGTGAGTTTTTCGTCCTTTTTCTTCTTTTTTTTTAACCTTACAGCAACTCAATGTACTACAACCTCCTATGGTTAAAATATTGTTACTGAATGCACAGAGGCGGGAGAGCAGAAAAGCAGGGCGCGGGTGTTTCCTACTCTCAGTAAAATGTCATGTTAGTTAAAAGGACCCCGAAGGCAGAGCAGCTAGGCTTCCAGTGTAAACACATTCTCTCCCTTATGATTAATGACTAACAGTAAATACAATAAAACACTAAGCACACTCCATAGCTGCCTTCAGATGTCCTAATTGACAATGAGTACATGTATCGTTTAGCCTTTTCTGCATCAGTAAAACGCTGTCATGCGTGCTGATGTGGAACATGTTGCATCAGACTCCCTCGCAGGTTTTTTCACAGCGTAGTCAGAGAACCTTGTAGAAAAGCCGTATTTAAAATCACACTGCGTTTTCTGTATGACTTCACATGCTTCCCCCCGTGGACGACTTCGCCTCTGCTCTCCTGTCTGTCTGGATATCCCAGCACATCCTCGGAACTCCAGTTCCGCCGAACATGACAAACTTCCTCAACTAGATTGGATTACAGCAAGTGAGAGGAGCGTGCGGTCACAGCAGCCACACGGTCTTATTAATACTCTCCAGGCTAAAGAGAGAGAGAGATAGAGAGAGAGAGAGAGAGAGTAATAGAGTTAGTGCCAAGGAAGCATAATTAATGTCCTTAATTGGGCCCTTCTCTTGCATTTGCGACTGATAGTCTACTCATAGTCAGCCATTGCTCCAGGGGCACTGCTAGGCACTGCTCAGTGCTCATGACATGTCTCCTGTGCTTGTCAAATCTCATATGGTCGCTGGCCCTTTGTTTTCGCCCCAACATAAATCTGGCACAGACAACACTCCTCTGTATTTTGTTGTAAGTTGCATCATGAAAACTCCTTGGATATCGCCGCTGTCGGGAAGAAACCATGCCTAACTCGAAAATGTTCATTTTTCAGGAAATGAACAATAGGCCTATACATTTTTCAGGAAATTAATAAAAATCCTTATTATCCATATTTTGAAAACAAAGCAATAGTGGCACATCAAAGTTGGTGTTGTGACTTTATATATTGTCATTGACTTCCATGAGAGGGGGAGAGGTGGTGGAGTTAGTTGGTCCAATGGAGTTAAGAGGTTTTGTCCAAAGTGTTTTTTACTACTTTCCAATGGCACTGATTTATGCAAAAAGAAAAGAAAAATAAATAAAAAACCTCAAAAATGGAGTTAGGAGGTTTCCTCCCGACAGTAACGATATGTTATTTTGTACAGGAGTAATGTGAGCTTTTCCATGATCCCAACCTCTGTTTTTCTTACTTCTTGAGCCTTGTCTTCGGGTTCTGAGACAATCTGCTGTCTTTTGTTCAGGAACGTTATACAAGTCACACAGTGTCCCTTTTGATCGGAGATCTTTGTCCCCTTCGAGATGGCTTTAACCTCCTGAGCCTCCTCTGCCCCTGAGGGCTTACTTACAAGCACTCACGTCCTCCATCTCACTGACTCATGGCGTTAGAGAGATTAGAGGAGTACCAAGGTGTAAATCCGGTGCTCTTACTGCCCCCTACCATCACCCCCCATCACCCCCCCTACCATCACCAACGCTCTCCCCTACAACCAGTGGTGGAAAGTAGGCTACATTTACTTAAGTACTGTATTTAAGTACAATTTAGAATTTTGAGGTATTTGTACTTTACTTGAGTATTCCTAATTTCCAATACTTTTACTACTACCCATACCTACTACCCAACTAACTAAGTCATAATACGCAAGTATGTATGGTGGTTAAAACACCCACATCCTTGTGGGTGTGGAAACAGTACGGCTGGGACAATACTATTGCAATATATGAATAAAACAGCACACTTGGACTCGTATGAAGCGAGGGGCACCTGGTAATGTTGAAATGAAGCATCATTTTGACTTTTGGAAGCCTGCACATTATGTGGCAGAGTCACTTTCATTCATTGCAGATTCACGGCCACTATATACAGTATAAGTTACGAGACATGAACGCAGTGTGTTATTATTGTATGAAACTAAATCAGTCACGAGATGTATTTATATATTGGCCACATATATGGGGTCTGCACGTTGTCACCTCAGTGCCATTTAGCTCTGAGGTAGGTTTAAAGTGGTAAACAGGACATTAAAAAGGTCCATGAATATAAAAATCCAATGTAAAGTTAAATCAAAATCAAAATACACAATATCTATTATTGCCCTATAGCCCAGACGACCTTACGACCTTAGCGTATGCAAAGGCTCGACTTATGTAACTTGTAGCATTTTATGTAGACATACCACTATATAGTATTACATGCATCGTTTCATTAGATATTCATGCACTGTTAGGTTCTTAGCTTACGTAGCCTATATGATTCATGATGACTTGTTTTATATGATGCATTACCATGTTTTTTGTTCTTGCTTACTGTAAATCTCTCTGGATTAAGAGCGTCTGCTAAATGCCTAAATAGGGATACCACCTTCACCCACTGCAGATCATGTACTATATACTTGTACTTCACATACTCTACTATACAGATATTTGTTCAAATAAAGTTGGATTCATTAGATTGGATTCTGGATTCAGGACAGTGAGTGAGTGGAAAATGACACAGGTGGGAAAAGTCACACATGTGAAATGAGATGAGCCGGAATCAAACAGGGGATGTTGCGCTGATGTGGTAAAGCAGTGGGTGAGGGGATTCCAGGTGGTCCCCTGCTAAATGAGGCAGAGTTGGTAACCAAATGGACTCTTATATAGATCTTTAACTCTTGAGAGTGTAAAATGAAACCATTTGGTTTCATTTGACACTCTCAAGAGTTAAATTATTGTTAAATATCTGCATTAGGCTACATCATTTACAAGAAGTCTATACGCAATTAGAGAATGTATAGTTGTTATTTTGATCAACTTTTGCCTGTTATTTCTGCTATGGTACAAACATTGAATTGTGGACAACAATCTTAACAAAATATTGTAGTAGTTTATATATAGTTTTGGGTCTGAGAGGCTAAATCTCATCAAATGGTGGTCCATGGCTCAAATGGCGAATAAATAATGGGCCATGCTATGAAAAGGGTTGAAAACCACTATGTTAAAGCCATCAGAGCACCCCCAAAAACATGTTTCCATGCAGAAATATGATGAGTTATGTTTCATATTATGAGTCATTGCACTACAGACTACAGTGTACATGTCATGTACAGTACATGACGTGTTCAAGTTTACTATTTTACCAAAGTTTAACAGTGGTTAAATGGGCATGAAAGTGTATATAGGCTGATATGTTTGATTTGCTGTAGAAGGGAGTTCCAACCGCGCCTCTAGTCTATAGCAGGCCAGTCTGGTGCATCTCAGAAGCAGGACAGGTTCCATGCGAAAAAGAAGGCACTGGAGCAGCTCAGACAATTTAGGCCCTTAGTTTAGGGTCATGACCTGACGAAGATGTAACGTAAACATCGAAACGTTGTCACTTTTTATTTGCACCCTGTTATATTAAACTATAAGGGCCTAAATTGTCTGAGCTGCTCCAGTGCCTTCTTTTTCGCATGTTTGATTTGCTTTCCATTCAGCAAATGAAAAACATACCGTAGAAAGCTAGTAAGCAGCTGCAGACAATACAAAGGTTGACATTAGATAATTAGACATTATCACACTTTGCTTACATCACAACTTACTATATAAGGTCGGCCTCATAGACTGCCATGCTTTTACCCTGCTGTAGTTTTTAATCTAAACTACAAAACAAACTACAAAACCAGCCTATGGTCTTATCCCCCTTTTTAACTATGCTTTATGTGGGTTTATCATTCACTATGATTGCTGTAGGACGCGCCAGCAGGGGTCAGTAGTGCACCACTATCAGAATTCACCATCACAAACATCCTCCATGGAACTCTTAACAGTGGACATACTAGATAGATACACACATTTAAAACAGTGGTTTTCAACCTTTTTCATGTCAAGTACCATTATTTATTCGGCATTAATGCCACCCCGTTTGATGAGATTTCGCCTCTCAGACCAAAGACTTGGAATGTTTTGTTGTGTGGAATTTGGATAAAATGTTGTCCACAATTCCATGCTGTATTGATGTTGGCACCATTAGGAGAGATAACAGGCAAACGTTGATCAAAATAACAATTCTTCTACATTCTCTAATTGTGTGGACTTAACAACACTCCATCATTTATCTGGGGACCACCTGGAACCTTCTCAAGGATGACTGGTGGTCCCCGGACCACTGGTTGAAAACCACTGATTTAAAACACGGAAAATGTGCATAATATATTTGTTCTATATTGTATAATGGTTACAGGTTACAGTATAATGAATAGGATAGCACTATCACAGCAAATACTACACAAAGTACGTAACTCAATTAAACAAGCTAAATTATTACTAAAAGTAAAAAGTAGTTAGTAGAAATAGAAAATAAAAACCTGAAATGTATTTCCATGCTATATTATCTTGCAATAAACACGAGGAGAGGACTAGACAAACAGTGTGACATTATTTTCTTTAAATATAATGATTTTAGGTCAGTGTTACGTCGAGATACCAAACAAATGTGCAACATTTTACATTAACTTGTAATTGTTAAATGTAATCATAATTATACACCTGAGTGAATTTCAGACGGCTCGGATTACCCTAGCTTCAGTTTTGTTCAGTACATTTACATGTCTAATTTTAGTATTAGAAGGCACAAACAATTTCCATGTGCAATTATATACCGTAAACAATATTTTAATGATTCTGTTACAATAATGTCTCACTTAAAAAATGAGATAAGAGACACTAAAGTTAGAAATGATCATCTCACACTGTGACAAACAAAGCCTAAATACAGTATAGACAGAATATGTGTCAATCTCCTGCTATGCAGTGTTCCATGGTTAGCGGGACACAGACAGTAGATATTGACAGATTGATATTGATTGTCTGCTGTGATTAAGTGTAGTCTACTCCGGCATA
>NC_139699.1:51158296-51168296 GCF_964188405.1 Protomyctophum parallelum | reverse complement strand
ACATAAGCCTGAATAGACGATGCAATGACCAAAAGATGTTTTGAATGTGAAATATCCCTTTAATGACTTAATTACTTCGTCATACAACAGTGTAGCGGAAATTGGTGATCTATAAGATCACACTGCCGTTGATAGATCTGCTATTTTTACTGAACTGATCATGGATGTCATATCACAATGCAGTACTGAACTGATCATGGATGTCATATCACAATGTACTGAACTGATCATGGATGTCATATCACAATGTAGTACTGGACTGATCATGGATGTCATATCACAATGCAGTATTGACCTGATCATGAAAGTCATGTCACAATGCAGTATTGACCTGATCATGGATGTCATATCACAATGTAGTACTGAACTGATCATGGATGTCATGTCACAATGCAGTATTGACCTGATCATGAAAGTCATGTCACAATGCAGTATTGACCTGATCATGGATGTCATGTCACAATGTAGTACTGAACTGATCATGGAGTCATATCACAATGCAGTATACTGAACTGATCATGGATGTCATGTCACAATGCAGTATGCTGAACTGATCATGGATGTCATGTCACAATGCAGTATGCTGAACTGATCATGGATGTCATGTCACAATGCAGTATACTGAACTGATCATGGATGTCATGTCACAATGCAGTACTGAACTGATCATGGATGTCATGTCACAATGCAGTACTGAACTGATCATGGATGTCATGTCACAATGCAGTACTGAATTGATCATGGATGGATGTCATGTCACAATGCAGTACTGAACTGATCATGGATGTCATGTCACAATGCAGTACTGAACTGATCATGGCCAAATGCAGTTTTCAGAGACGTGCCATCAGAAGACAATTCTAGCACATTAACAACCGTCAAAACAAGTGTGTTCATTTAACTCTGAGAGTCCACAAACTAACCAAAATGTGGATAAAAATCAAGAAGCTATACAGTCGGTTTGCTGTTCTATTGTCCTTCTTTCACCGTGTTCTGTTCGGCCTCTCATTAGCGAGTGTCTGGGATGGTGCTGGATCGAACAGTCACTCTATATTGATCCAACAGTCACTCCTCTGGGATTCATGCAATCAGCGCCCTCTGCCCCGGGTTTTCCCTCTGCTTTGTTTGTTTTGAAAGTGTGACCAGCTCTGACGTACAGAAGGTATACAGAACAATGTTAGACCATACAGGACGGCTACAGTACTACAGTATGCGGGGGAATTATAGACATGCACAACAAGTGGTACAAAACAGTACAGAACTTTGTTTCTTTGTTGAAATTAAAAGCGATTTTTGGATTCAGTTGCCATATCGTCACACCACTATACCACGTACGCATGACAGCTCATGAGGGAATAAAAAAACCCACTCCACCTCCCCACCCCAGCCTCCTCTCTTATGGCAGAAGCATGCCAATAATATACATAATGCGATATCACTGCCATAAATGCACGGTTGCATTTTGACCAGAGCATTTTGAACGAGTCGTGATGATTCTTCCCTGACAGACTGTGGTTCTCCTGTCGTCCTACAGTAGACCATGTGGTTCTCCTGTCGTCCTACAGTAGACCATGTGGTTCTCCTGTCGTCCTACAGTAGACCATGTGGTTCTCCTGTCGTCCTACAGTAGACCATGTGGTTCTCCTGTTGTCCTACAGTAGACCATGTGGTTCTCCTGTCGTCCTACAGTAGACCATGTGGTCCTCCTGTCGTCCTACAGTAGACCATGTGGTTCTCCTGTCGTCCTACAGTAGACCATGTGGTCCTCCTGTTGTCCTACAGTAGACCATGTGGTTCTCCTGTCGTCCTACAGTAGACCATGTGGTTCTCCTGTCGTCCTACAGTAGACCATGTGGTTCTCCTGTCGTCCTACAGTAGACCATGTGGTTCTCCTGTCGTCCTACAGTAGACCATGTGGTTCTCCTGTCGTCCTACAGTAGACCATGTGGTCCTCCTGTCGTCCTACAGTAGACCATGTGGTTCTCCTGTCGTCCTACAGTAGACCATGTGGTCCTCCTGTTGTCCTACAGTAGACCATGTGGTCCTCCTGTTGTCCTACAGTAGACCATGTGGTTCTCCTGTCGTAGTACAGTAGACCATGTGGTTCTCCTGTCGTCCTACAGTAGACCATGTGGTCCTCCTGTTGTCCTACAGTAGACCATGTGGTTCTCCTGTCGTAGTACAGTAGACCATGTGGTCCTCCTGTTGTCCTACAGTAGACCATGTGGTCCTCCTGTAGTACAGTAGACCATGTGGTTCTCCTGTCGTCCTACAGTAGACCATGTGGTCCTCCTGTCGTCCTACAGTAGACCATGTGGTCCTCCTGTTGTCCTACAGTAGACCATGTGGTTCTCCTGTCGTCCTACAGTAGACCATGTGGTTCTCCTGTCGTCCTACAGTAGACCATGTGGTCCTCCTGTCGTCCTACAGTAGACCATGTGGTTCTCCTGTCGTCCTACAGTAGACCATGTGGTTCTCCTGTCGTCCTACAGTAGACCATGTGGTCCTCCTGTCGTCCTACAGTAGACCATGTGGTTCTCCTGTCGTCCTACAGTAGACCATGTGGTTCTCCTGTCGTCCTACAGTAGACCATGTGGTCCTCCTGTCGTCCTACAGTAGACCATGTGGTTCTCCTGTCGTCCTACAGTAGACCATGTGGTCCTCCTGTTGTCCTACAGTAGACCATGTGGTCCTCCTGTTGTCCTACAGTAGACCATGTGGTTCTCCTGTCGTCCTACAGTAGACCATGTGGTCCTCCTGTAGTACAGTAGACCATGTGGTCCTCCTGTTGTCCTACAGTAGACCATGTGGTCCTCCTGTCGTCCTACAGTAGACCATGTGGTTCTCCTGTCGTCCTACAGTAGACCATGTGGTTCTCCTGTTGTCCTACAGTAGACCATGTGGTCCTCCTGTCGTCCTACAGTAGACCATGTGGTTCTCCTGTCGTCCTACAGTAGACCATGTGGTCCTCCTGTTGTCCTACAGTAGACCATGTGGTCCTCCTGTCGTCCTACAGTAGACCATGTGGTCCTCCTGTTGTCCTACAGTAGACCATGTGGTTCTCCTGTCGTCCTACAGTAGACCATGTGGTCCTCCTGTTGTCCTACAGTAGACCATGTGGTTCTCCTGTCGTCCTACAGTAGACCATGTGGTCCTCCTGTCGTCCTACAGTAGACCATGTGGTTCTCCTGTCGTCCTACAGTAGACCATGTGGTCCTCCTGTCGTCCTACAGTAGACCATGTGGTCCTCCTGTCGTCCTACAGTAGACCATGTGGTCCTCCTGTTGTCCTACAGTAGACCATGTGGTTCTCCTGTCGTCCTACAGTAGACCATGTGGTTCTCCTGTTGTCCTACAGTAAACCATGTGGTTCTCCTGTCGTCCTACAGTAGACCATGTGGTTCTCCTGTCGTCCTACAGTAGACCATGTGGTTCTCCTGTTGTCCTACAGTAAACCATGTGGTTCTCCTGTCGTCCTACAGTAGACCATGTGGTTCTCCTGTCGTCCTACAGTAGACCATGTGGTTCTCCTGTCGTCCTACAGTAGACCATGTGGTTCTCCTGTCGTCCTACAGTAGACCATGTGGTTCTCCTGTTGTCCTACAGTAAACCATGTGGTTCTCCTGTCGTCCTACAGTAGACCATGTGGTTCTCCTGTCGTCCTACAGTAGACCATGTGGTCCTCCTGTCGTCCTACAGTAGACCATGTGGTCCTCCTGTCGTCCTACAGTAGACCATGTGGTTCTCCTGTCGTCCTACAGTAGACCATGTGGTTCTCCTGTCGTCCTACAGTAGACCATGTGGTTCTCCTGTTGTCCTACAGTAGACCATGTGGTTCTCCTGTCGTCCTACAGTAGACCATGTGGTCCTCCTGTCGTCCTACAGTAGACCATGTGGTTCTCCTGTCGTCCTACAGTAGACCATGTGGTCCTCCTGTCGTCCTACAGTAGACCATGTGGTCCTCCTGTTGTCCTACAGTAGACCATGTGGTCCTCCTGTTGTCCTACAGTAGACCATGTGGTTCTCCTGTCGTCCTACAGTAGACCATGTGGTTCTCCTGTCGTCCTACAGTAGACCATGTGGTTCTCCTGTCGTCCTACAGTAGACCATGTGGTTCTCCTGTCGTCCTACAGTAGACCATGTGGTTCTCCTGTTGTCCTACAGTAAACCATGTGGTTCTCCTGTCGTCCTACAGTAGACCATGTGGTTCTCCTGTCGTCCTACAGTAGACCATGTGGTTCTCCTGTCGTCCTACAGTAGACCATGTGGTTCTCCTGTCGTCCTACAGTAGACCATGTGGTTCTCCTGTTGTCCTACAGTAAACCATGTGGTTCTCCTGTCGTCCTACAGTAGACCATGTGGTTCTCCTGTCGTCCTACAGTAGACCATGTGGTTCTCCTGTCGTCCTACAGTAGACCATGTGGTTCTCCTGTCGTCCTACAGTAGACCATGTGGTTCTCCTGTCGTCCTACAGTAGACCATGTGGTCCTCCTGTCGTCCTACAGTAGACCATGTGGTTCTCCTGTCGTCCTACAGTAGACCATGTGGTCCTCCTGTTGTCCTACAGTAGACCATGTGGTCCTCCTGTCGTCCTACAGTAGACCATGTGGTTCTCCTGTCGTCCTACAGTAGACCATGTGGTTCTCCTGTTGTCCTACAGTAGACCATGTGGTTCTCCTGTTGTCCTACAGTAGACCATGTGGTTCTCCTGTCGTCCTACAGTAGACCATGTGGTCCTCCTGTCGTCCTACAGTAGACCATGTGGTTCTCCTGTCGTCCTACAGTAGACCATGTGGTTCTCCTGTCGTCCTACAGTAGACCATGTGGTTCTCCTGTCGTCCTACAGTAGACCATGTGGTTCTCCTGTCGTCCTACAGTAGACCATGTGGTTCTCCTGTTGTCCTACAGTAGACCATGTGGTTCTCCTGTCGTCCTACAGTAGACCATGTGGTTCTCCTGTCGTCCTACAGTAGACCATGTGGTCCTCCTGTTGTCCTACAGTAGACCATGTGGTCCTCCTGTCGTCCTACAGTAGACCATGTGGTCCTCCTGTTGTCCTACAGTAGACCATGTGGTTCTCCTGTCGTCCTACAGTAGACCATGTGGTTCTCCTGTCGTCCTACAGTAGACCATGTGGTCCTCCTGTCGTCCTACAGTAGACCATGTGGTCCTCCTGTTGTCCTACAGTAGACCATGTGGTCCTCCTGTCGTCCTACAGTAGACCATGTGGTTCTCCTGTCGTCCTACAGTAGACCATGTGGTTCTCCTTCACTCACTGTCTATAGCCTTCCATCCACCCCACTGCCATTACCTTTTACTGTCATCCTGCACATATGTCTGCATATTGCTGTGGTCCACGGCGCTCCATGCTGACTCTCTCTACACCAGTGGTTCCCAAAGTGGGGTCCAGGGACCCCCAGGGGTCCTTGAGGGAGTTCCAGGGGGTCCCCAGCTAAATGATAGTTCGGACCGAATGGACCCTTATGGGTCTGTAACTCAGAGTGTACAAATGAACATACAATAGAAATTGGGGGTCCCAGAGATAGAAATGCCATTAAATGGGGGTCCGTAGACTAATGCATGTCAAACTGGGGGTCTTTTTTTAATTAAACGGGTTAAGAATCACTGCTATAGAGCCATTCAAATCTTCTCTTATGGGGGGTCCCTAGCTGCCAGCTGGCATACATTTTCAAATGGGGGTTCGTGGGCTAATGAGTGTCAATTTGGGGGTCCTTGACATGGAAACGTTTGGGAGCCACTGCTCTATACACAATAAAGCGCTGTGTTTATTTATTAAATACATTAACATTGAGGATTTTACTGTACGACTCAAGACTCTCTCTCATTCTTGTTATCTTACTTCCCATCTCTCTCTCTCTCACTATCTTTCTGTCCCTTTCCCTGTTTGTTTGTTCAAGCCTGTTTTATAGCTGTCGTTCCTCTCTCTCTCTCTCTCTCTCTCTCTCTCTCTCTCTCTGGCAGAAATACAGTAGTGTCACTTGATCACTTGGCCAAGGGTTCACCTGGAGGATTTACTGGCTACAGATGCGAGAAAGGAAAGAAAAGAAAATGAACGAGATGGAAAATAAACACGGAGAGATGTGAGACTCAGAGCAGCGTGGTGAGAAACCCCAGGAGGAGATGATATGGACAGAATACACAAAGCCCAACTGAACTTCTGTTGTGCTGAGGAGGAGACACACTTTTCCCAGCATCCACGGTTCATCAGCTTCTTCCAAACCCATCAGCACACCCATAATAACCCCAATAAACACACACGTGAAGCGCAATGTGCGCATATGTGGCACACACGCGCTGTGCGCGAGCACGTACACGTACACGCACATTTTCCCCATGTAAAGGCTGACACAGATGTGCTCTTGGTGAAGAGAAGAAAGAAAGAGAGAGAGAGAGAGAGAGAGAGAGAGAGAGAGAGAGTCTTTGCATGGGTGACCCAGTTGGGCTTATGCCAGTTCTGGAAGAGCCTGGAGCCAAAGCATAGACCTGGAGACACACGCACGCTCGCGCACACACTAACACACACACACACACACACACACACGCGCACACACACGCACACACACACCATCTGGTCCTGTGCCTTTTAATAAGTGGAACAAGGCACAAGATGTAGCTGCAGCATGGTGCATGGGTTCCCATCAGGCTGACGGCCACAGAGCTGTAAGTAACAATCACTAGACTGGGTCCTTATAGCCCCGAGAACACAGAGCTGTAAGTAACAATCACTAGACTGGGTCCTTATAGCCCCGAGAACACAGAGCTGTAAGTAACAATCACTAGACTGGGTCCTTATAGCCCCGAGAACACAGAGCGGTAAGTAACAATCACTAGACTGGGTCCTTATAGCCCCGAGAACACAGAGCTGTAAGTAACAATCACTAGACTGGGTCCTTATAGCCCCGAGAACACAGAGCTGTAAGTAACAATCACTAGACTGGATCCTTATAGCCCCGAGAACACAGAGCTGTAAGTAACAATCACTAGACTGGGTCCTTATAGCCCCGAGAACACAGAGCTGTAAGTAACAATCACTAGACTGGGTCCTTATAGCCCCGAGAACAGTGAATACAGCACAGGTTAAGCCTACACACACACTTTTTACTGACTAGTTGCCTAGTTTACTATAGTTGTTTAACCCTTTTAATCGCATTTTCACGATTCTTCAAAAATAGCAGATCTACAAGCTCATAGCGCGCCACTCGGTGGCGTGCTATGAGCTTGTAGATCTGCTATTTTTCAATAGCTCAAGTATTAATGCTTAGTTAAAACACCAAAAGGGGTTCCTGCCCAGAATGGGTTAACTAGGCATTGGTGAATATAACTATAATCTAGCTGATCTTGAGGCCTACAAATACCGGGGGGAAAAAACATTTTTTTTTTTTCTTATCAACTAGTCAACTAGTACCAACTAGTGGATTTATACTAGTCGACTAGTTGAATAGTCGACTAGTTCCTTAAGGCCCTAATACACACACTATAGAGACAGATGTAGGTAACATTAACGACATCCTTATGGCCCTGAGAACAGTGCAGCAAATATACATCACAATACTATAGAGTTGTTTTACGGGGGCGGTCGGTCACAGCTGAATGGGTAGAGAGGGAGAGAGAGAGAGAGAGAGAGAGAGAGAGAGAGAAAGAGAGAAAGAGAGAGAGAGAGGCCTGGGAAACAGAAGGTCCACGGTTCGCATCCTCATGGCCCCGGTCTGTCTGAGCAAGACACCGCGAACCCCTAAACTCCACTCACCATGCAGGGTGGCTTTCCACCTCGGAGGAAACTAAAGCCTGGTCTGTGTTTCTAAATCGCTGTGTGAATATGTTTATATGTTTGAATATTAGATGAATATTCTAAGTTTACAAGTTACCTCATCGGCATTTAAACTTGTAACACTGCATGTGCACCCACCAAAAATGTATTCCTAAGACCGAGGCAGGGTTGGCGAAAGGGCCTTTCTGTGTGCCAGGGAAACTCTCCCGTCAGGTGAAAAAAAGCAGCTTGGACTCCTCTTGCATAGAAGGAAGCATGCAGGTCAGTCCACTGCCCCCCCCCAGGTTGGCAGAGGAAGTGTAGCGCCCAGGATTACATTAGATAATTGACACTGGGTGAAAAAATGGGTTGCAAAAATCGTGGGATAAAAGATTTAAAGTAAAAAAGGAAAATATATTTAGTAAAATATCTCCACTTTTCCACAAGCTGCACACGGACAACATTCTCTCCGGCGAGGGGCCGGAATGAGTGCAGGACTGAGCATATCAAAACCTCCCTTTAGGAAGCACTTAAATGTATAAAACATATAAGTTTTCATATTTCCAGTCTAGCTTTTCCTCGTGTAAAAGTGGCAATATTTTATATAACATTTTTTTCTGCCAGAACTTTCAAATGGATACAAAACTAGAGGACAATATCTGAATCCAAGTCTTAATCAAAGAATGAATTGCTGGGTGAGTACACACCCAGTGCTAAAAGTTTAAATGCCGACGTGGTCAGTCTACTACTACTCTGATATGACCGATCTATGGCTGTGTATTTGGAATACATGAAATGTATGTAAGATCACAGACATTCTAGGGATATTAACAATATTGGAAAGGTAATGATTAGGAAAGCCATGCAGACAATAATGCCAGATAATGGCCCAGGCCGTAGCGTAACGGTCTGGGCACCGGACTGGTAATCCAGTCGCAGTGTGCCGCGGGTTCGACTCCCGGACCCGACACGGCCTTTACTGCATGTCATCCCCCCATCTCTCTCCCGTTTCCTGTCAGCCTACTGTCTGTCCCTTCAAAAATCAATAAAAGGCGTAAGCCGCAAAAAAATATCTTAAAAAAAATAAAAAATAATGCCAGATAATATTGTTGGCTGGTAGGAGCGTCACAGAAAAAGCTAAACAAAGAGTGACTTGTCCAACGGACAAGTAAAACTTTGATGCACTTGTCCGGGAAGATTCATTACTTGTCCCGGACAAGCGGACAAGCCTTAATGTCATGCCCTGAATGTACCAAACAAACTATTCCAATATACTTGAAGAAACGTGTCGCATTCATACGCTGCATCAACGCTTTTATGGTTGGATAGGCCCTACAATTACAAAGGCCTTAATTGTCAATGATCACAGGGAATTTTGGGTACTTCTGATTCCGGTTTGTGGTTTCCTGCCTGATGACTACAAATCAGTCACAGTGACTACAACATGACGTAAGTTACAATCCGCTCCTGACCGGATCATAAACCCAAACAGGAATGCTTCCCAGGCCAGGCTAGTGAATCCTTAACTCAGGGATGCCCACACTTTTTTGACTTGAGAGCTACTTTCAAAATGACCAGCTCAACAAGAACTACCCGTAAAAATTGTTATCCCATTGCTGAAAATAGTTAAAATCTTACCTGGAGGGCTTTGGAATATGGGGCGCTGATGTTACATGTACAATAGAATTGAAAATGGAATTGCTTTTTTTTGTATATAACTTTATAATGCTATACTGATGTTTACGCAACACTCTTGGAAATAAAGTATTGCATTGTTTGTGGGTTTGAGCTGACAGGCCCTTTTGGATGTCAATCAATCAAGTCACCTTAATTCAAGTGGCAGATTCAAGTGGCATATTTAAATTATATTTTTTAGTGGCATGTCATATGTTCTACCTGAACTGCCTTGGTGCCCCTAAACAGAGCCCTGCTCCATACTTAGGAAGGGATAAATGTAGGCGCGACACGTTTCACATACCTGCAACTACACAGTGACGACAACTATCCCAAAATTATGATTGGGGACCAAATTATTTAATTCATTCATTAGATACGAATTGAACAGTAACATCATAGGACACGTACATATAGACACACTAGGCAGCCATGTGTTTTGGGCCAATGTTTGTAGAGAAGTCGGTGTGAACTGAGCGGTGCAGAGTGTGTGTGTGTTGGCTAGACAGACATACATACATAAGAACATCAACATACACATGGCCATGCTGCTCAACAG
>NC_139699.1:51105796-51155796 GCF_964188405.1 Protomyctophum parallelum | reverse complement strand
CTCCGACCGGCGTATGAACTTCTTTGTGATTTCACGTTTGTCCTACATTCTATTGAGCTATCAGGGACAGACATGCGAGACGGCCCGGAGCAAACATCTGCTCACACATGTACACATATGTATAAACATACACAGGCTGACATGCATGCCCACACGCACACACTGGACATGACATGCATGCCCACACACACACACACACACACACACACACACACACTGGACATGTTGGGAGCGCAAACACTTAAAGCAGACAGTGCATGCAGAAGGAGAAGAAGAGAGACAGTGTGTCTGCGTGTGTGCGTGTGCATGTGTGTGAGAGGGAGGGAGAGAGAGAGAGAGAGAGAGAGAGAGAGAGAGAGAGAGAGAGAGAGAGAGAGAGAGAGAGAGGACGCACAAGAGGGAAGATGCTCGGGTGGACAGACACCGATTCCCCCAGGTGCATGTTGGGTAAATCTTCAATAATATGGAGTGACAAGGAACATAAGGAGCCGATTTCTCCTCATGTCATATCCTCTTTCTCTTCTCCCTTCCTGTTACTTGTCAACGGGACTTTAAACTGGTGTTTGTTAAATTGGACGTCAGGGGCAACAGAGGACTTTGTTACATCTAATGATTGTCTGTTGTCCACATGCATGTGTGTGTGTGTAGTGTAGCAGCATAGTGTACGACTGTGCTGTACAACACATTGTCTCGTGGTGGTATTGGACGATCTAGACGTGAGCTAGACGGGTGCTATTTTAAATACATTAAAAACAGGAGAATTCCACTTCAATATGCTATATGCTATATGCGTTTTTTACAAACAACGTGAAAAAGGGCTGGGCTCCATTAGACTGACTCACTAAGCTCACACGACCACAGTGGAATCCCCCAGTGCATGCATTTGAATGGCAAAGCCCTGGAGCGCTCATTGTTTGGTTGCCCGGCCGTGTCACTGTAGCAGGTCTACGAACGACGCTGCCTTTCCAGGAACCCTCCGATGAGTATACAGGAAGCCCCTGGACATCCCTGTTAATCACTCATCCCTAAACAAGCACTGTCTAAATGACCTCAGAGAGCGAGAGAGACAGTGCAGGGGCCCCCCAGGCCTCTTACCAATTTAAATACCAATTAGATGTTCAGATACTCTCAGAGGTACAGTATGTTGCCTGTGTTTGTGTGCGTTTTTGTTCCGTTTACGTGTGTGTGTGTGTGTGTGCATGTGTGTGTGCGTGCGTGCATATCAGCGGTGTGGGGTGTGTGCGTGCATATCAGCGGTGTGGGGTGTGTTCGTGTGTCCGTATATGTGTTGTCGGACAACCAGTTCTTCTTCATATAAACAACAAAGGTCGTTCCCTGTCTGTGTCTGTGTATGTTATTGCTCCGATAAGTGTGTGTGATGTTGTTTTGACTGTTATTGTTACAGTCACGGGAGTGTCTGACCTATAGCTGCAAAACGTGGAGAGTTAGATTATTGTCATCGTCAGAATATATCTTACAGTACGCCGTCCTTGCTGAACAGCAAGCACTAAACCAACACTGACAATGAAAGATAATATTAATATTTAGGAGAATCTAATTGGACAAGCAACCACACAACGTGAACGAAACGCACAAAATACAGACAGGAGGCGAGCATAGCCTACCCTACACGGTACACATCACATGCTCACAAACTACTTGCCTTAGCCACACGCACTCTTTTAAATTATTCATTCATTAATCCACACAATGAATGTAGACTAAATAAATAAAACTAAGGTAATGAATCACAAAATGATGGTAAATGCAAATCACAATAAGTTAACTGAACCCAAACGGACATACATACATTACTTACTATTAGAATTAATTTATGTTTACCCCAGTCAAAAACATTACATTAATTCATGTAATAACAATATGATAGATAAAAGATAAGTAAATGTGTAGATCTGCTATTTTCACTATTTTTTGTGGTTATTTTCAGTAATTATCTATTCCTTCCATATAGCAAAGACCATATGACCAGATGCAAAACATATTTTAGAGGTCGAAGAACTATAAATTCTTCTTTCCTTCAGAGACAGAGTATTTCTGGAAGATGAAAACGTTTCAAAATAATCCATATAATCTACTATAGATTAGGGGAACGGCCATTGGCCAGTGAGTACATAACATTGAATTTACACACACACACACACCCACACACCCCCACACACACACACACACACACACACACTCCAGATGGCCACCTTCCCCCGACCTCTCATATTTGGGTGCGCGTATGGCAACAGGTCAAAACCGGTCCCACCTGAACATGGCCATTTCGGGTTCACAGGTGAGACCCTCTCCCCCTCCTCTACCCTCTCCCCCTCCTCTCTCTCTCTGATAGCAGATGAGAGCAGGTCAGGGTGTGCTGGGTTCCTTCTGCTGGCCAGGAGGGTTCAAACGAGATGACACAAAGGTGGGCGACAACCACATTGTAGCTATAGGGATACCTTCTACTGTCCTCTTTTGCAATCATAACGCAGAAGTGAACACATGAAGACGCATGAACGCACATATGCACGCACACACGCGTGCACACGTGCCCACGCACGCACACACACACACGTGCGCGCACACATGCCCACACACAGACACATACACGTGCCCGTGCCCAAACACGCACTCCCACGCACGCACGCACGCACACACACACACACACACACACACACACACACACACACACACACACACACACACACACACACACACACACACACACACACACACACACACACACACACACACACACACACACACACACACACACACACACACACACAATAACTGTATTTTCTACTCTTGCAAAAGATCTCAACAAGAGAGAAGACTTTATTGCAGCTAGATCCAGTTCTGCGCCACTGTCTAAATTAATTCTCCCAACCTCTAGGTGGCAGTCTGGTCATGCCAACATGCATCATACCCATCTCTGCTCCAGCTCAGAAACACCTCCACAACCTCCATCAAGACCAGAGAAGACTTCTGCTTAAGATACATATCACCGGCCAGATCCGAAAGCCCATTACATTGTATTGTATTGTTACATCAAATATTATCTCCTATACAGCCTATAAGATGGTTATATACTATATATTGTCTTGATTTGATCGTTCATAAAATGTACTTGCCCAATTCTTTAGTTAATTCATGCAGATATACGTTAAGATTTCAAAAGGAGTCAAAATAACAACTGCAACATTCCTTGTCTACCGCTACAATTACACAGTCTTTAAATCAGGACGTCACCGTGTATAGAAACCATGCATCTTCATTTATATACAGACATTGTTTTTCAGTCTATAAAAGCATTCTGAACAAAGAACAGTAGATGTTTCCAATTGACCAAAACTATGTTTCATTTGTTCAACGGATCATAAATCAAGGAATGGCAATACATTAGAAACTTAAAACACACACACACACACACACACACACACACACACACACACACACACACACACACACACAATACAGCAAATGACTCAAAGGTGACGCACACAAAATGCTGGAATCTACAGCGGGGTATTTCAGTAAAGGCCTGAATACTGCATGGGCCTACAACACACATGCACAACATGCACGGCGATGGAGACCATAATAGGAAAGGAAACGTGTTTGGGGTTGATGGGGACGGGCCAGGGCGTTGCGTGCAAAGAGAGCAGCGCTTGTTCTGACGAGAAGGGAGAGCGAGAAAGAGAGTCAAATGGCCACGAATGACACGTACTGAAGAAGACTAACAGTCATCACACACTCATTAGTGCTGCCTGAAGATGAGAGAAGTGCATTGCATCCCCCCCGCGCCCCGATGTTATTCAGCCCCCCTTTCTGAGTGTGAGTCACAGTATATAGGCCTATACAGTACACGTACTGTACTAATACAACAAAACTAGAAAAAAAACAAAATTGTTATTTTTATTTTTTTTAAATAGCAGATACAAGCTCACAATGTGTCACAACACGCATTTGAGCTTCTAATCTCTTTTCAAATAGTCAATATGATGATAAGTGGTGAAACTAATTTAGCCGCATGGGGGACCCCCTGGCTGGAACAACCTGCAGGGACCCCACTTGTACTGTACACTGTCCTGCCATCAACCTGTACGTCACGTCATCATCATCATCAAATATCATTTGTATATGCCGTCAACTCAACTCACCTGCGCTATTCAAAGTAAAGTATTCTCAGCAAAACAGACTGATCTTCAACAAGCCCACTGTCCATTCATCCTGGCTTGGGGGGGAGAACAGGTGATGTGAGCACCGTGCACAGCTGATCCTGTAACACTGGACACAAGTCCTCCTGAGTCAATTCAGGCCTCGTCCTCGGTCGTCCAGACAGCTCTCCGCAGATTCCCTCCATGAGGACATGTACTGCAGGCCTCTTACTGACTACGTACGGGTTCAGAGGAGACCCAGACATGCGAGTCTCAGACTTTGACACGAGCACGAGCAAAATAGCCACCTTTAATAGTTTGGGTATTTATACACACTGGCTACAGGACGCCTCCTTGTGTGCCCTGGTTTATTTTTATTTTTTTCCCCCCCTCCTTCCTTGACTGCAGGACTGTGGTGGATGCTTGCACCTGGACGCCCCAGCA
Source organism: Protomyctophum parallelum (assembly GCF_964188405.1). NCBI lineage: Eukaryota > Metazoa > Chordata > Actinopteri > Myctophiformes > Myctophidae > Protomyctophum > Protomyctophum parallelum. The sequence goes on along the minus strand of NC_139699.1, from coordinate 51,151,192 downwards.
GAGTGCTGCTCTGACAGCTAAACAGACATAGTGCACTATGTGTCATGGTGTGCACTGATTGTCTTATCTTCTCATTTATCACAGATGAATTGGAACCAACCTTGCTTGAAACCTGCTTTCACAGACCTTGTTCGGGTGACTTGGGATGCATGATGCTGCAATTGTCGAAGCCTTTCAGACCGGGGGGTTCCGCGTGGCGAATGTATGCCGCGGTTATTTTTAACGAAGCAAGACGCTTTGCTTTGTAGATGTATTTCGGTTGGGCCTGAGGTGCACCGTGGATGAATGAGCACTGAGGGTTTGACTGTGTAGTAATGATAGGTAGTGAAAGTAAGGGACGGGTATTTTGTTACATAATACAGCATACATGACATCTCCTGTAACCAATACTTTTTCAGCAGCCTACAAGGTATCCCACATACCGTACCATATGCCATTCTAGACCGCCCCTCAAATCTCGCTCAATTGTATAAGCTAAAAAATACATCAGGCAACTTTAAGTGAATTGGCCGGCTCTGTAAAGCTGTCCATGCAAGCTGTTTGCACACAAACCCACACTGATGTCTTCTGTCAGCCCTCATTTTGGTAAACACTGATGTCCATGTGTGGAAACGGAGTGACAGGTGCATGATTTAGGTACTTAAAAACAGCCACTCGCAGCAACATTCCCTCTCTCTCTCTCCCTCTATCTGCACCGTCCGTATTGGTGTGGTTTTACTTGCACTCATATCACGACATTATATGCGTCGTATCTCTTTCATATCCTGTCCCTTTCTTTTGGGTCACCTTTGACTGAAGTTATATACATCGTTGGCACGTTTTATTTTATTTTAAACCCTTGTCTCGAAAGACCAACCTATTTGCTCTGCCAATAAGACAACCCCACTTGGTTAGGGGAGATGTAGCCTCGGAAACCCAGAGGTTTTTTATTTCCAGGGAGTTTTATTTTCAGGCAATACTAGTTGTCAAGGTGTCCTACCCAACACCAAGGACAGGGTCATTTAGGACTATAGTCCACCTTCAACCACTGCAGATGTACTGTTATTCAGTAGCATTAACATACTCTACCATACCCTTTTGAAATCATAATAGTCACTTTGCTGCTAGATTTTGCACACTAGGTAGCATAAATCAATGTTTAGACGTTGGAAACAACGTCAGTTTTTGGGACTTAGTTGAACTCTGGACATTTTTGTTTGTATCCGTCATTCAGGCATCGACTTCACACTGACTTGGCTGTCCTCTCGAAGACTACTTTATGAACAGGTCTCTTTTGATGAGATCTGTGAAAGATAAGCATTAAAATATGCCTCCGGATCTTCTGCTCGGGCGAGTGGACTGAATCTGTATGAATGGCTAATGTGTTTCCGTGACGGCAAGAGCGCAACCAGATTGATCACTCATTACGATCTCTGCTCCATTGGCCATTAACACCCGCAAGGAGCCCAACCACGGGCCCCATCACACACCAGGGTTAAATTGAGAGTGAAGAAGTGAAGATGTCGGCGTGTGTGTGACTGTGTGTGTGTGTGTGTGTGTGTGTGTGTGTGTGTGTGTGCATGCCGACGCACACGCACGTGTGTGTGTACGTGTGCGCGCGTGAGTGAGTTTGGTGCTGTGATCCAAATATATGGTCAGCCGTACAAGGGGCTGTGAGGGGCATTTAAGACACTGAAAGACAGAATGACATGCAGCGTGTCAGGGAGGGACCAGGGCGGATGTATACTATAGTAACTATGCTATAGGTTCAGGTGTGTGTGTGGATGTATACGTTAGGTATGTCTGTCTACAATACATGGCCACGGTCCTTCAAAAGGGGACACTGTCCCCTGTATTTATCACAGTCACTAGGCACACTGAGTCACCACGACTCAGATCAAAGCATCCTCATTAACACAGATGGCTCTTCAATAGAGGACAGTCATACGTGTGTTATTATTAGATGGGCTGCATACTGTTGGGGGGGGGGGGGGGTTTGGCTTCGACGTCTTCCTGCCAAATCTGACACATGTGGCCCTTATAGAGCCCGGAGAGGCTTGACGACGACCCCCATCCCATCCCGGTGGTCTCTGCACATTAAATTCCTTAGTGTTTAAGAGTTTACAAACGGACCCGAATTGGACCCTTATAGGTTCCATTTGTAAACTCCTTGGAGTTAAATGAACTCTCGAACACTGAGGATTTCCCAACTGATGTGACAGTATAAGAAAAGCTGGCGAAAGCACCTTTAGAAGCATGTTGAGAGGTGCTCCGCACCCATCGCCACAGGGTTGTTCTGAGAAGAACAAAATTTAATAACCTGCCTGGCCTTGACACCTGATGTGCACTCACTCACAACCCCTCCCTCTCTGTGTCTCTCTCTCTCTCTCTCTCTGTCACACAAACACGCACACACACACACACACACACACACACACACACACACACACACACACACACACACACACACACACACACACACACACACACACACACACACACACACACACACACACACACACACACACACCTGCACACGTGAAGGATTTACGTTCTATTCCGCACAGTCCATTGAACGTGCCAATCACCCAATAGTGCAGCTGTCTGTGTCGTCTGTGTGTGAACTGTCTGCATTCCTTCAGAAATGAACTGTGCACCTCAAATACTCCCAGACAGGCTACTACTAAGGTATGCTACTCTAAAATCGCAAGCGTGAGACAAAATGTCACGACACGCCGATCCACCACCACCTTCCCGTGTGTGTGTGTGTCACGGCCGGGGGAACTCTGGTATACGTTTTATTTATCATAATTGATCAGCGAAAAGTGAAAAGGAATGCATACTTGATACCACCACCACCACAGCCATGCACTTGTCATACCAGTGTGAGTGATGAAAAATACATGGCAGCGATAGCCATTCAGTGTGCCAACAAACAAAATAAAGTCATTCTCCGCGCTACACCCACTCACCCACTGTGTTCTTTGATTGAGTCCCAGGCTGTCAGGGCATCTTAGCTAAGCCTGTTTGCAATGTGCATACATACATACGCTGCACAGTGACAGGTGACAATTGTCATCCGAACTCATGCCAGTGAAAAAATAGTCATCGTTATATAGTTATAGGGTGATAAGGCCACCAAACATTCATAGAATGTGTGGAGTTTGCATGTTCTCCCCGACGTGTAGGTATACCTCACAAAAAGATGCAGTAATCCTGGTCTCTAAACTACCTCCCCCTGGCCAGCCGGGGTGCCTGGTGGAGGGGAAAGGAACTGGTCGGAATAACGTGTTCCTTCCTCGCGCTATACATCTGGCCGGGGAAACTCCCCCCTGTCAGGTGAAAAGAAGCAGCTTGGACTCCTCATGCATGGAAGGAAGCATGAGATCAGTCCGCTGCGCTTAAGAGAAGAGATTAAAAGAGTGGATTAACGCATTCTTCTTTTGCAGCACAATCTAAACTATCTCAAATGAAAAAAGGTGGTAAAATTGAGCTTATATAGGTTGAGTTCACCCTCCCTCCATGTTAGGGATCACGTTCAAGTCGGCCCCGATCATCCCGTCTGAAAGACGGTAATAGAAGGGGCCGTGTTGTGAAGCGTTGTGTTTAAGGAGTTGTCTGAGATGCTGGAGTGTTGACATAGAGCCTGTTTACTCCACTGTGCACCGCTCTGTATAGACTCGGCCTCATACGGAGCGAGCAGGGGACCCCTATTCATCTCCTCCCCAATGGAATAGCATCCATCCAGGGGAGAGGGGGGTGACACGGACCCTGCCAAGGCCATGGGGAAGTCCTTCTGTAGATAATGGCAGTCAGCGGGGGGAACCACCTAAAACAGGCACCGGGCCAGACAACTGTCAATCAAAAAGCACAGGTCTCTCTTCTTCTCTCTCTCAACTTTTGATTCCGACCGGTCATCCCCTCCCGTATGTCTATTCCTTTTCTCCCAACATCGAATCTCGTCTCCTTGTAACAGTGCATGCCATTTTGTACATATTATAGACCAGTAGACCCCCAAATTGACACTAATTAGCCCACGGACCCCCATTTGAAAAGATACACCTGCAGGGACCCCCATAAGAGAAGATATTTACGGCTCTAGCAATGATTCTCAACCAGTTTAATTTCAAGAACCCCCAGTTTGATATGCAATAGGCTACAGGCCCCCATTTAATGGCATTTCTATCTTTGAGACCGCAATTTATATTGTAAAATCAATGTTAATGTAATTGTACAAATGGAACCAAATTTACCCGTTTGGTTCCATTTGTACACTCTCAGGGCCGATTCATACTCCTATTTTAGAGCCGAATAAAAGTCGGTTCGGCGCTGTAGAGCCTACAATGTGACGTCATTCGAGGTTCGGGGGGGGGCGGGTACCGTCCTAAAGTCGGCTCTTCGGTGCTACTGAAAATTTCTGACGAGCCGAAATCATTTCGGCACTACAGCGCCGAAACAGCGATAAAATAGGAGTATGAATCGGCCCTCAGAGTTACAGACCCATAAGGGTCCATTTGGTTCCAAACTATATCATTTAGCTGGGGACCCCCTGGAACTCCCTCAAGGACCCCCACTGTCCTAGATCTAGACCATACTCAGCCATGCCTTTGTTGAGCTATATAGATACAGTATGTGCATGGCATGCAGTGAACATGGTGGGCCATGTGGAGCTACAGTATAGATACAGTATGTGGCATGCAGTGAACATGGTGGGCCATGTGGAGCTACAGTATAGATACAGTATGTGGCATGCAGTGAACATGGTGGGCCATGTGGAGCTACAGTATAGATACAGTATGTGGCATGCAGTGAACATGGTGGGCCATGTGGAGCTACAGTATAGATACAGTATGTGGCATGCAGTGAACATGGTGGGCCATGTGGAGCTACAGTATAGATACAGTATGTGGCGTGCAGTGAACATGGTGGGCCATGTGGAGCTACAGTATAGATACAGTATGTGGCATGCAGTGAACATGGTGGGCCATGTGGAGCTACAGTATAGATACAGTATGTGGCGTGCAGTGAACATGGTGGGCCATGTGGAGCTACAGTATAGATACAGTATGTGGCGTGCAGTGAACATGGTGGGCCATGTGGAGCTACAGTATAGATACAGTATGTGGCATGCAGTGAACATGGTGGGCCATGTGGAGCTACAGTATAGATACAGTATGTGGCATGCAGTGAACATGGTGGGCCATGTGGAGCTACAGTATAGATACAGTATGTGGCGTGCAGTGAACATGGTGGGCCATGTGGAGCTACAGTATGTGGCGTGCAGTGAACATGGTGGGGTGGAGCTATAGACACAGTATGTGGCGTGCAGTGAACATGGTGGGCCATGTGACTCTGACAAGGATTGATTGGGCTTCAGATAAGGACAAACATCAACGGGTCAGTAGCCAAACGTTCTATTCAAATAGCCTAGCGGTTCTCCCCTCTTCCCATATAGTGCGTGAAGACAACAAATAACAATTGCAGATCTCTTATATCTAATTAGTATTTACCACAATCATAATTGTGGTACCGTTCAATGACATGAAGCAAATTGTTATAAGGATAAAGTTTCCATCCATCCATCATCTCTCAAAACAAAATCACACCTGTGTGAAGTGAGCGGTGCAACTCCGTGTGGGGGTCCCCCGAAGGGGGGCGGCCCGGTTCCGGCGAGCCACCCCGCGTCCCCAAATGGTTGAGAAATGACAATGATGAGTTACCGTGTGGGGGTCCCCAGGTGGGCCCTCTACTGTACTGTACTGTAGCACCCCAAATCATCAATACAGTTAATGTGTGTGTGTGTGTGTGTGTCTTTACCAGCTACTGTATACGTGTACAGTATAGCAGGAGTGTGCGTGTCTAAGAGTGGTATGGTTAAAAAAAAGAAACCCCCAAGACTCATGAAATATGGAACGCAGCCCATCTTGCAGATTTTCCGATTGGAAACATTGACACACGCGCACGCACACATGCACGCACGCACGCACGCATGCGCACACGCACCCACCCACACACACACACACACACACAAGGTCACACACACACGCACACACTTGACATTTTAATACTCAAGCCGTAATATTCGATTTCACAGTTGTAGTTCAATCAAAGCAAAACAGTATTACTGCTCAGTTCACCAGTTTGCCATACTATTGTCCAGTTTGAATATGCAGGAACTGAGAAACATGTATTATACAGTCTTTAAATTCTGCACATGATGTAAAATAATTGAACTACAAAATAAAAATAATTAACCAATTTGTTTCACTTAATTTTTCCCACCCCATTTTCACAACAGACATGGCCTACTTTGGTTTTTTTTTTTATACGATGTTGGGAAATGTGCAATGTTTCACCCCAAATTCTGAATGCCAATACTAATGGACCGAGTCCTGGTGGGCTACAGGGACGTGCAGAGTGGACATGCAGGGGCTGACATCTCGTATAAGAGGGCACTTTTTGACAATTTAAATCTTTCAAAATCGACTATTTTCGGGGCGCAACCCCCCCTGAAAAACCTATGTTTCTATGTCAGTGCATGGTACTCAACCTTTTTCATCTCAAGGACCCCCAGAATTATCTGTATTAGGCTGCGGATCCCATCTGAAAATATGTTGTTCCAGGGACCCACCAGAAGCAAAGATTTGAGTTAAAAATGTTCACTATGATGGAATATATATTCAAAGATTTGCGCCACATTTTCACCATTAAAAAAAAATAACAGTTCTACAAGCTCGTAGCGCGCCACTTTTGCTCTTGCTCACAATGCGTTGTGAACTGGTAAATGTGCTATTTTCAAAACATAAAAAAAAAATGAGAGCAAAATATAGCTAAGATCCAGTCTGGGCATATCTGTCAGATTGGCAATTCTGAATAACTGGATCTTCCTCGACGTCGGGCAACACACTCCATCAGGTGCGCAGTGATGTGTGTGCACCGAGTGTCCATATCTCCATAATGTGAGTGCATCTGTAGTTCACGTATCTCAAGAACCGTCCGACCGATCGACTTCACACTCGGCGCACGCATCACAGAGGACTCGAGGGAGTGCTGTGCCAGGTGTTGGGTTTATCGACTATAGGCGGTTGGCCAGAACAGCCGATCTGACCGATATACAGTATACCCATAAACGTGGAGATATACAGAAAAACATCAGCTCAGTGGCCTTATGGTTGGAGGGTCCACACTGGGTCTGTACTGTTGTGACGAAAAGAGTTGAGCCAGAAGGCAAAGCTCTCTGTAATCTTCGTTCCAACTCTCACCTATGGTCATGATGAAGTGTGTGTGGACTCATGATGATGACTCATGACCAAAAGAATAAGGTCGCGAATACAAGCGGCAGAAATGAGTTTGGCAATGTTCTGATTAATTGAAAATGGTGGACCCTATTGTAAACAAGTGTAAGTTGTGCTTGAAATGTACTGTAATTCTGCAAACTGTAAATAAAATAAATACTTCAATTTCATAACCAGGCATTCAACATAGGAGAAAGGAGGGACACCCGCACACCGCCACTTGTCAGTTTCAAGAGCATGAAGCCCCACACACAGTCTGTGAACGCCGCACGTCAAAACAGCCGCCTCCGTTATTTTCAATGAACCTATCCCACACCGGCGGCGTCCGACGCGCGCTGACGCCTCGCCTGACGCTCCGATACACCACTGTTCTATTTTCCAGGCGTTGCCGCGCGGCAACGCCTGTGCCACGTCGCTGCGCACCCGGTGTGTTGGGCTTCAGAGAGCAACGTCGAACCATAGCACTTCAAGAATAGGAGGGAAAGTGTTTCACTGTGTGTTTCCTCCGGCAGAATACTGTGAAAGGCACGGCAAAACTTACATAAACAAAATGTGATCAAAGCCGAGGTCCTGTTACCCAGGTTTTTTGTTTAGTTTGGTTTCTGTTTACCTGCTCGTAAACATAATGTTGTTGTCACTCATGGAGGGTGAAAAACAGCCAAAAGACACACACATCTAAAAGCTATTAGGCTGGATCAAAAACACTGATCATTTCTCTTCTTCAGACCTGAAGAAGAGCGCAGTTGGCTCGAAACGCTACCACTCAAGTAAAAATACGTTTTGGTGTGCGGACTCTTTGTATTCTTGAAGTTGTCACTCACGTCACAACAGAATTATGAAGCATATATTATGCATTAGTGCTATGTATGTGACGGCACATCTGTTGTGCACACACACAGGATAGATCATGTCATCACTGTCACTGTCCGGAAAGAACATTACCCCTATTGTCATAATGTTGACTAATCAGACATAGTAAAATAGTCCAGTTCTTAGATGAAGAAATAGTAATTAGTTGCTTGTGTAGCCTACCTGTGGGCCTGTTGCACAATCTGCATCTCCTGTCTGTGTCCTCATGGTAACTTGGCTGCATCGCTTCTCCTTACACCTTTAAAAATTATACATCGATACATTTAGGCATTTAGCAGACGCTCTTAATACAGAGCGATTTACAGTTAGCAAGAACACATGGTAATACAGTACATCAAATACATTAAATGACCATGTCTCTCAATCAGTACACATGGGGTTAATGTTTGGCTTGCCCAGCTGACACTGATGTTGGCCCCTCGTGCATCTCTATTGACAAAGTGAAAACATCAACCAAAACACAAACAAAAACCTTCTCCAAACAGGAGGCCCAACTGACCATGACATTCCAATTAGTCTTAAAAGTAATTGCTCAAAAATGATTAATTGAGTTGGGCCACTTTCCCCTGTTACCTCTGAATTGGAAATATAATTGTGGCAGACAGTAATTGGTCAAAAGGGTCAAATGGGGGGGGGGGGGGTGTATCGCAGAGTGGCTCACAACCTCGGCCCGATGACCTACAAAGTCTAATATCTCCCCATGGAGTATAAGAGAGATATCCCTTTAGTGGTTAAGATGTTGGGAGACCCGGGTACCAACCCCGGGCCGGGAGTTACATTGGTGCCGTGACCCGGATTGGGTTTCCCCGTGGGAGGAAGTCAAGTAAGTGGGGGGTAAGTGTAGCAGAGTTGCTCACAACCTCCGCCTGATGACCTACAAGTCTAAAATCTTCCCCGAGCTATAGGGAATTTCCTTTAGCTTAATGCAGTACTACTCAACCCGCCCCTGCTTAACACCCTGAGCGCACAGGAAGGAGTTCTCTGTTCAATCAATTAGTAACGCCCAGCGCTCAGGACGGAGATTGATGAAAAGGACGGAGATTATTGATATCAAAACCGATCGCATCACTCCACAGGCTGGGAGTGTCTGTTGCGCAACACTCAATGTTATTTTCCGGTGGGACGTCATTGAAAATGTTTCCCCCCCATTTTACCCGACGAGACCGAAAATCTTAAAACGTGAATAACTCTTGATCTAAATCATTCCGTCCAATTCTAAGAAAAGATTATGTGTTAGACGGCCCATTGCGGTCCCGTCGCTAGTCGTGTTAGAATTTATCATACCTCCCGTCGAGAGTGTTTTGGCTACATCAAGCTACTTCAGCCACGTCCGGGATAGCAACTATATAAATCGCTGGGCGCTCTGATTTAATGGATTAAATGACCATGGGCGTTCTGTATCTGCGGCCCGTCATGGTCATACCAATAAAAATATAATTAGTTATTTTCATCGTTTTGAACAAGATTGTAGGGATAGTATATTGTTTGTTCCAAGAGAAAGAGTATTAATTAACCACTTACTTATTTATTCACCTGTGATAATCTGTTCACTATGTTCATTTTCTTCATCATTAATCACAATGTTTTTGTTCACTGACGTTCCAAATGCCTTATAGATGGAAATGTGGCTTTTTACTGTGTGTTTCCTTGATTTTTATTATTTCCTCCTGTTACAAAATACATTTGTAAACGTTTCAAAAATAATACTGACATTTTTAGAGACTTTTGGAATGTTGCTGAGTCAGCCCCTGAGCCATCTTAAGTTGAGTAGCCCTGGCTTAGCGATGATGGTGTTTTCCACGTGGGAGACCCATGCAGGTAAAATGTCCCTTCTCCCAGAGTGAATACAGCATGCACCTTGCACCCTCTTTATCAACTGGATTTCTGACCACATATTGCAAAAAATGACCACGTCTCTCAATCAATGTTTGGCTTGCACTGACACTGATGTTGGCCCCTCTATCCATCAAGTCCACACGTTTGACAAAGTGAAAACACAAACAAAAACCTTCTCTAAGCTCAGGCACGCACAACTGACCCTGACATTCTAATTAGTTTTAAAAGTAATTGCTCGAAATGATTAGTTGAGTTGCGGGCCACTTTCCCCTGTTACCTCTGAATTGGAAATATAATTGCGGCAGACAGTAATTGGCCAGCCGTGGACTGTTGGTTATTGTAGTCTGTTGTGGCCGGCTGCATCATTACCAAGACTTGGATGTGGTTCAGCTTTTGAACTACAGTGACCGGACAGGAACACAAACAAGCACACGCAATGCTCTGCTTCCCTGTGCCAGTTCTGCTTCGCCACATGGGCCCCATCATGTTGTTTCCTATCCTGACCTCTCCATCTCTCTCCCTTTGCCCTTTTTACCTCACCATACCTGATCCTACCTTCTCCTCCCTCGCCCCCTTTCCCCTTGCTTGGTCTTCTCTTCATGCTTTGGCCTATAGTCCCCTTCCTTGTGTCCTCCTCTCCTCTGTACTCCTCTACCTTAGGGGGTGGATGAGAAGCTGTATAGCTGTCACCAAGACAGGTGAATCTTCTTAAGCCTGCCCTGAACAGAGAGAGAGAGAGAGAGACTGAGAGAGAGAGAGAGAGACAGAGACTGAGAGAGAGAGAGAGAGAGTCCGCCCAGATGGGTGAGAGAGAGGACCAGCAGGCTCAGTCGGGGGCGGGGCATGGGGACGTGTGTGCCTGAGACCATGTCAGTATCCCATCCCATTACCACTCAAATACCACTTTTTTCCCATCAAACCACAGCCTGACATGTGCTATGATTGATAGATTTAATACTTAATTAACAGTTTGCAAAATAACAATAATAATAAATACTATACATTACTACAATATTAAAAAAGAATAACTAGTATGTATTTTTGTTTTGTTACTACGAATATTTTCTGTATGTTGTACATGGCTACAGCATGTGTGTGTGTGGCTGTGCCCTTTGCTCTGTTATTGCCTGGATCAGTATGTTTGTTGTGCCGAGTTTCCTTTGCTAAATTGTCTGGAAGCCGAACAGCCCCCATCAGTAAACCAAGCAGAAAGGCCTGTGGAACTCACTACAGGGACCATGCAGGACATGCCAGACGCGCACACACGCACACACACACACACAGAGAGAGAGAGAGAGAGAGAGAGAGAGAGAGAGATTCAGGGCAGTTTAATTATTTTTTTTAGAATATTGAATAATCAGACACAAATATGCATGCATGCATACAAATAATAAGTGCTATTGTTTTGTTAAAAAGGTTAAATCTCTACAGTATATTCCCATAGTATTACTATATAGAATTAAGTGACAGGGAAGGATCTCCCCATCGCTATAGCTTCAGCTATTTAGTAAACAGAACAGAATGTTCAGTTCGGCCTACTCATGTTATGCAATCAGGCGAGAAAGCTGCACAAAGATAAACTATCACTTTCAATTATGTAGTGTTCGAGTTTCAATTTTGTCTGCACATTTTTCTGTTTTGTAGTAGTATCCTGAAATAGAAATTAATTTTAATTGTACCTCCCCTTGTCCCCCCCCCCTACCACTGCTAGGGAGTAACTAAACAAACAAACAAACAGTCTATATCAGCGATTGCTATCCGAATATTTAACATAAATACTTACATAATCGCTTATACCCCCTTTAATTTGAATACAAAACATGATGATGGTGAGGTATCTATTGTCGTGAACACTAAGTAAATCTAAGTGCAGGACACCTACATTATGGAGAACGAAGCAATGCACTGTTTTGTTCGAGGAACCTCCTGTGACGACAGTAAAACATTGTATGCAGAATAGTGAGAAGAACCAACAGCTATACAGAAACGGTACATTTGCCAGTGTATATTTCGTCGACTAATACTATGATGAAAAATGTTCGTCGACTACCTTTTTTCACTGACGAAAACTAAATGGAAACTAAATGAAAAAATAATGAGGTATGACGACTAAAACTAAATATATTGACAATTTTGTCAACAAATACAAACTAGACTAAAATGTTAAGAAGGGACTACTGGACAAGAGATCCAGTATAAGTAAAAGACACAAGTCATTTTACACTTGGTTGCATGCTGAAAATAGCAGATCTACTGTAGGGGGCACGGTGGCACATTCGGTAGTGCTGTTGCCTAACAGCTAGAAGGTCCTGGGTTCGATTCCCACTGGGGATGCTGTGGGCGTGTTATCTCCTCCGCGTCATCAGTGCCCACACCCGAGGCGGGGTTGGCGAAAGGGCCTTTCTGTGTGGAGTTTGTATGTTCTCCGCGTGTCCCCTAGGGTAGGTACCCTCACAAAAAACATGCAGTAATCCTGGTCTCTAAACTACCTCCCCCTGGCCAGCCTGATGGAGGAGAAAGGAACTGGTCGGAATAACGTGTTCCTTCCACACGCTACGTCCGGCCGGTGAAACTCTCCCGTCAGGTGAAAAAAGGCAGCTTGGACTCCTCATGCATAGAAGGAAGCATGAGGTCAGTCCGCTGCCCCCCCCCCCCCCAGGTTGGCAGAGGAAGTGTAGCACCCATGATTGCATTAGATAATTGACACTGGGTGAAAAAATGGGTTGCAAAATCGTGGGATAAATATTCGACGGCATCAAGGCCCACCAAAATACATTTTAGTTGACTAAATCAACTGTAGATTTAGTCGACTAACATCAACTAAAACTAGACTAACATTAAAACATTTCAGATGACTAAAAAGTGACTAAATTAAAACTATTCAAGATACTATGACTAAAAACTAAATTTGCTGTCAAAAACAACACTGCACTGTATATCTTCCAATTAACCTCTCTCTTTTTCTCTCTCGCTCTCTCTCTCTCTGCTAAGCAAAGAGGGGGGATATAGGTCAGGCCTGTCAGACTATAAGGCTGCCTTCCTTCCATCCCCCACACCCCTTTCTGCACATCCCTTCTCGCCTGGGGAAAGAGGTCCCGTAGCCTTCCATTAGGAGTGTATGTACAGTACAGCAAAGGCCCTCTATAGTGCGCCCCCCCCACCACCCCCCGACATGCTAACATTCTCACTTATGGGCATGGCTTACTTTGTCCGTACTGTAAAAATCCATGGTGTTATTGTATTATTGACATGAACAGTTATTCACTATGCACTGGGGGAAAGAAATTAACAGTGGCGCAATGGTGAACACAAGTGAAAGATGTGAAAGATGAGCTGGTTACAGTGAGGGATTAGCCTATACCGATAAAGAAAGATATATTAGAAATAGAATAAACTGCACACTAGGCTCCATCTATTCACATCACCAACGTTGAGGTGAATGAATCATCGACAGTTACATGAAGCAGAATATCCAGTCATTCATCTTTTTCCCTCTACTGAATTAACATCATTCAACTGTCAGTGGAAATGCCTCTATTTCCTCACTGAGAAGAAAGTTCACGGCCATGTCTCAACTTTCCAAATGAATCCAAGTAAAGTTTAGTTTTGCTTTCTAAAACGGGCTTTGTGCCGATTCTTTTCTTTGATTGCTGGGCTGTGGTGTATTGACAGACTGATGTGTCTGATCATCACAACAAGCTGACAGTGGGGAGGCTCGATAAGCATCCTATTCGGCCTCCGATACCATCTGTCTGGTATGGATCTCCAGGGGGCTGCGAAGAACGCCTGTTGGCTCGGGAGACGTCCGCAAGCCTCAAGGACTGGAAGAAGGAACCGGAGAAGAAGGCGCTTTTCAACCAATTCTCCCCTGTTTTTCTTTGAAGCCGTTCAGTCATCTTCACACACAGAATAGGGACTAGTGGAAGATCTCAGTCTTTCTCGTTGTCTCTTTCTTTCTTGCTCTACATGTCTCTCTCTCTCTCTCTCTCTCTCACACACACACACACACACACACACAAAATCAAATGCGATCAAAAGAGTCTGTGAAGTCTTAATTAAAAAGTACTAACAAGCTTGATTAAAGGAAGATAATGAAAGGATCTGTCAATGAAAGGACCAATTCCCTCATCAACAGTAACAGGAACACAGTCAGGAGGGACTGCCTAGAGAGAATGAAAGCAAAAGTGCAGGAAGAAAAGTCTGTGTGTAACTAGTTGGGAATGGGAACTGATGCGGGAACGGGTTCCATGCAGCACTGTGATTTTGTCCATTGAGGGATTTCATAGCCCGACAGGGACGTGCACACATAGACATGAAAAGGGGGCTTCAGCCCCTGCCCTTTTACCCTTCTGTAAAACAACTGAGACCATGAATGCAGCATTTACTATGGTGAAAGAAATGCAAAATGCCACTCCTTTCCATCCATGCCATGCCATACCAGAAGGCAGCATTCAGGATAATTGCTTTTTTTCTCAAAGTCTCCTGAACTTGGAACGCAGCGTTTTGTGTTGAACAAATTTGTTTCGGAATCCATGTCATTCACCGCATCTCTAAAGAGTGCTGGGTTGCGCCCCGAAAATAGCTGATCTACAAGCTCTCAACGCGTTGCAGCGCGACGCGTTGAGAGCTTGTATTGATGTTTGTACCATAGGAGAGATATAAACAGGCAAACGTTGATCAAAATAACAATTCTTCTACATTCTGTAATTGTGTAGACGTCTTGTAAATTAGTAATGCAGATGCTTAACATTTTCAAACTCTTGAGAGAGTAAAATGAAACGGATCGATTTGGTTTCATTTGACACTCTCAAGAGTTAAAGATCTATAAGGGTCCATTATGGTTAAAGATCTATAAGGGTCCATTATGGTTACCAACTCTGCATCATTTAGCATGGGGACCACCTGGAACACCGTCAAGGACCACTGGTGGTCCCCGGACCACTGGTTGAGATACAGGAATGCTTCGGATCGGAGAGCGACCTCAGTTCACTTTTGGGTCATGTTCTCTGCCATGGATATGAAAACAAACAGAACCAGACCATTACCAACGAGAGGTGGGCTCACACTGATCTCTGTCCCCCTCCCTCGCTCTGTGCCCCCTTTCAAGTGCCTCTGCATTCCAAAAGAATTCAATTAAACCTGAAATGAACCGGGTAACAGAAACACATTCTCCACTTAACACACACAATAAACAGTATTCCAGAGTCCTCGGGGGCTCTAAGCGAGCCCCCCCCACCCTTTTCCCACCACACCAAAAATAGCCGATCTACAATCTCACAACGTGTCGCGATGCATTGTGAGCTTGACTATTCGATCGACTTTTTCCAGTTTTTCAGGTGACAGTAAAAACTGTCAGGGTAAGAATGGTGGTCCCTTATTGGCTGTTGATGGTGACGTAACTAAGGTACGTTTCAAGGTTGGTATAAGGTCAATAACGGTCTAAAGGATTTAGAACAGCAGGTGTAAATTGTAATAGACATTAGTAGCAGTACATGATGGCCTACTTGTGTGCAAGGCGCAAGTTGGCACCTCGACAGAGTGCCTTTCTAGTTGTAGCCTACATCAACTCTGTATTGCTGACAGAATAGCATATGTAGTAATATAATAGGCAGACATACCTGTATAATACTACAGTACATCAGCACAAAAGATTATTAGAAAGAAGAAAAAAATCACACCCGTGTGAAGTGAGTGGCTCACACCCTGGCTGTCGAGCACCACAGCCAGGGTGCCGGCCCGGTTCCGACGAGCCGCCCCATGTCCGAAACGGTAGAGAAATGAGAGTTACCGTGTGGGGGTCCCTCTACTGTACTGTACTGTCACTGTACTGTACTGGCACACCCAAAATCATACAGTTAATATGTGCGTGTTTGTGTGTGTGTTAGGTTGCGCACAGGTGGTGAAAAACAACCATGCTATTTTCGTGCTCATACCCAGGCAGGCACCCAGGCACCCAGCCAGGCAGCCAGCCACACACATAGCTCCGTAAGGGAGTGGTTGCACCACTCAAAAAAGGCAGGGTACAACACGTTCTTTTTTTTTTTTTTTTTTTTTTCTGTGGCTTTCGCCTTTTTTTTTGTTTTTTTTTATGGAGGGATAGGCTGACAGGAAATGGGGAGAGAGATGGGGGGTGTGACATGCAGTAAAGTCCGTCAGAATCGGGAGTCGAACCCGCGGCACACTGCCAGCTGGATTACCAGCCAATGTGCCTGGACTGCTGAGCCATGGCCCAGGGCACAACAGGGTTTTGTTCTTCTTTCTAATTATTTGTCCGGCCCCAAAAATTGTGTTCCTCGTTATGATTTATTATGAAGCCAAGTTGGCTTTGTCCGAGGATTTAAAGGTCTTTAAATAAATACTTTTCGAAATGACTATTGAAAAATGAGTGGGGAATTCTCTTCTGGACTGCAACGCTCTATAGTGGAAGATTCCCGATGCTGAGCAAGTTGCATTTCACATTACTCGCCTCTCCAGGCCTCACTGTAATTATGTCAACACCAATCAAATAACTCCGGGGAGTTAATAGCATTACCAATATTTACTTTTTAAGTATCTAATTTAATAGTTGCCACAACATCTACGTCGCTATTGCAACACCCACAACACCATCTTACACACTACACCCACACACACTCACACGGCAGTGACGTCACACACTTACCTTCGCAGTGTTGCAACGCTATCTCCTCCTATCGCGCCGAACGGCAAAACTCGACACCACCCGCCAAACACTGGCACTGCCACCAAAGATGCCTCCCGTCCACACTCACGCCGCCAATGCATTTGTTTACTACAAACATTATCGCCCGAAGCACCCACACCCCCGGAACACTGTTGCCCTTTCACCACGCTAAATTCGCCAGGTCTATGCAAGTGAGCACAAATTACATGTGAGAAAATTCATTCACAAGCCCACAAATGCCATTCAACACACACTACGACTTGCTTACAATTCGCGAACCTGGCAACTACTACTCCGTCTTTTCATTGGCTACTAGCTCTGCCTCTCAGCCTGTGCTGCGCCTGCTCTGATCTCCGAGTCTCCCTGACAGTCATGTCCACTGTCCGGACTCCGCAGCCCGCAGGAGAAAAATACAAGGAAGGAGAGGAACTTTCGCCTCACGATTTTGCTTATTCCTTCTAAATCTCTGTATATTAAATATCGCTCTCTCAGCGAATCTCTTAGTTACATAAATATTGTTCTTTGACAGATTTTGGTTTGTTCCAAACTATTACAATTACGCCGTTCGAATTCGCCATTTCGCCTGCCAGCCAGACTGCCGAGTACATTTCATTGCGCACACACACACGCACACCTGGAAGCCACGATCTCTCTCTCTCTCGCCACACACACACACACACACACACACACACACACACACACACACACGAATAGCCGTGCAGCCAATACACGGCGGCGGCGAGACAGGACGTTATAATCTTGAGTTTCATTAAATAACTGTCTTTCTCCGCACGTGCGCACACAACATTATTCAAGTGAAATGCATAACGCCAATATTGGGCTAATATAGGCTACCAATATGTGGGTAGCCTACAGGGATTTAACCACGGAATGAATATATATATATATAATCATCTATACCAGGGAACCTTAGAGTATATACTCTAAGGTAGCAACACAATGCTGCGTGCGCTGCGTGCGTGCGGTATCGCACGTAGCAACACAATGCTGCTTCGTAGCAACACACATCAATGCTGCGTGCGCTGCGTGCGTGCGGTATCGCACGTGTGTGTGTGTAGTCACACGTGTGTGTCGTTCTCCTCTCATAGTGGTATGTGGACTGTGGTAGTCGTCGCTAAACCACGCGACAATCATTATTATGCATCTTGAACAACACTGGGATTATTTATGGACCTGCAGCAGTAGGTGAGTAATTACTTTTATCTATGTTGGACGTTTGTGTTGCTGCATCATGAGCTTGGATATCTGCTGTGTTGCTGCATCATGAGCTTGGAGATCTGCTATTTTCAACTGTAAAGTACATTTTGATGTCAATTCTCTGTGTGTGTGTGTGTGTGTGTGTGTGTGTGTGTGTGTGTGTGTGTGTGAGAAACAGAATATGTTACGTGATTATGCATTGTGAGCTGGTAGATTTTGCTATTTGCTATTCTGCTATTTTCAACTGTACTGTACTTCAAGTGCAATTTGTTGCCAATACTGTGTGTGTGTGTGTGTGTGTGTGTGTGTGTGTGTGTGTGTGTGTGTGTGTGTGTGTGTGTGTGTGTGTGTGTGTGTGTGAGTGTGTGTGTGTGTGTGTGTGAGGCCAGAGAACTATAAGACAAACACACATGGAATGGGAAATAGAGGGGGGGGGGGAATGGAAATGGTAGGGTGTTTATTTTTGGTATTTGACTTTGCTACTGATGATTGTACGCAACAACAAGTATTGCATTGTGTGTTTGAGCTGACAGGCCCTTTTTGATGTCAATCAATCAAGTCATCTCAGGTCATCTCAAGCGGCAGATGCAAAAATCGTTTTTTATATTAAAATTATATATATTTTTAGGGCCATGTCATGTGGTCTAACTGCAAAGCCTTTGTGATCTATACTGGTAGATCCTGATCTACCTTTTGGGCACCGCTTAACGTCAGATCAGCGGTTTTGTCGGAAAGCGCCAAAAATGCTCCCCGACAGCATAATCAGAGGAAATACCGGGCAGTGTGTATGAGCCATAACGTGTTGACTACACTACACTACACTAATAAGGACACATAATAATAACTAATAACCCATCCGTTACTACATGTGGAGTCAACTCCCGCAATTTCCTTCTTCCCATAGTGCGCGGCAAAGTAACTCTGGGATGAGCGGCCAATTCTAGTACATATATATGTGAGAAAACAATCCTCAACTTTAATAACACAAATTGTAATCAAGGCTTTTTGTGGCCACTGTCTGTCTGTTGCACTGGGAGAGCAACCAAAGCGCCCTCTATGGGATCATTCAAAAGACGACTCGTGTCAACGTTTCAATTGAGCTGTGTTGACACGCAGCAGATGAATATTAAACATTGAGAAATAAGAGGTGCTCGAAGCTAAAGCCTGTGTAAATATCTTTCATATGCACGCATACGGAAACAGCACACAGAACACACAAACTTGCGCGCGCACACACACACACACACACACACACACACACACACACACACACACACACACACACACACACACACACACACACACACACACACACACACACACACACACACACACACACACACACACACACACACACACACACACACACAATCTTGAGATTCTATCCCAGCAGGCATGATCACACTCAAGCAGAAAATTGAGTGTCACAGGGAGCCATGTCTCTGACCCTCTGGCCCCCCTCTAGACGAGGGAGGCAGCTGGACAGGGACCCACGCCGCGGTCGCCTGCCCGCCTGGAACTCGGTCCCCCTTGGGGAGCTCTCTAAAGAGTCTCAGAGTCCCCCTGTCCCTTGGAGAATGACCAGCTGAGCTTCCACAGTAAGTAGCACAGCACAGCACAGCACAGCACAGCACAGCACAGCACAGCACAGCACAGCACAGCACAGCGTGTGAATGTGTGTGGTCGTCTGGGTCTAAGCACGATGCAAAGGGCCTTAACAACTTTTATGCCAACATTGTTTGGGCAGAGGATAATGTTGTGCGTTTTGAGGCGCATGCGATAACTAACCACTGACTTAGGCATTTTGTAGAATCGGCCTCATAATTATTGGTCAACATCTTGTTTCATCTACGAAAATAAGTCATGGATTGCAGCTATAAGCGCTCTATAAGCATGCCGGTCTGCTGGTTCATGATGACATGCCCACGATAGGGATGCCAGGTTGGACATGCTTCTGGGGGTTCTTGTGGGAGTGAGGTGGTCGGGACAAACAATGTTAACTTTGTTTATTTTTGGTGATATTTCAATTCAAACCATCCCGCTTCTTGTCCCTGTGAGAAATGTAAGGGTGCTACATACACGCAACGCACTATTCACTGATGGTGAGCGTTGCCTTACTAAGTGCTTATGAATACTGCATGGTTAAATGGGAAATGTTAACATTTTTTCAATTGCTTTGGCAGCCCAATGAAATATTAAACACCAAGAGAGCTTTTGTTTTATTGTAAGAGTTAAAAATGGGGGTAAACATTCAAGTAATAACTTTTATTTTTTTACAAGACTCGTCTTCAGAGGCTGAAGGTTGTTATTCCAATATAATCACCGTTTTGACGCATATCTGCTAAGCTACAGATCTCTATAGTCTAATTGTAAATTTGTAATCCATAACCGGATAGCGGCAAAAACGTTAGTTGCGTTGAGAAGGAACCAACAACAAGGTTCAAAAAGTCTTCAAGTTTAAAACTGATTTATTTGTGTTCCTAAACAAGGGTGAATTCTAACACAACTTCAGGGGGGGAGTAAACCGCAAAATGGTATGTGCGAAATGATCCATTTTGTCAATGTGTAATTTTTTGGTTACATTTGTACACTGAGAGCTAAAGTGGAATGTCCGCACACGATGTAATTCTGCTCCCTGTTGTTTTTATTTCAAACCTAAATACAACAACGTTTCGCCCCTCTAGGCTTTCTCTGAACTTGAGAAACGTTGTTGTATTTAGGTTGAAATAATAAGGACAGGGAGCAGAATTATATCTTGTGCATCCACATTTTTCTTCATTGAGTAACTTTTTGGGTCAAGCGCCGTATCCGGAAGCTGGGATGTGCATAGCGTTTTCCTTCTTTACAGCTAAAGATAAGATAACATAACATCCAAACTGGTTGGGCTCTACTTCAAAGCAACTCCTCCAACATCAGGACCTACTGTAAGCCATTGGCAGAATATAAAGTTAAAGAACAACTTGTTCATTATAAACGTGCTTTATTCAAAAGCAAAAGGAGCATATTTACACTGTCAGTCTGTAACACTGGGGGGTGTTTTAAGGATTCGTCCTGTCGGGCTTTCCTTCATGGCACCAAAATCACGCGGAGGCCAAAGCTGGAGATGACACAAAAAAATAAAGTAGAAACATTAAGGGTTAAATAAAGAAAATAAGTATAGCAGTAATGTACAGTTGTGTTCCCTTCGTTTTTGCCTGGAGGTCAAATCAGAATCTCTAGGTTTTACTGTATGCACTATGTATTTGAGTTTTATTTAGGGCTGGGCGATGTGGGACAACATCCAATATCACAATGTTTTTCACCTGAAGTTTTGGCCTGGTATTAAACCATTGGCCTGGTATTAAACCATTGTTTTGGCCTGGTATTAAACCATTGTTTTGGCCTGGTATTAAACCATTGGCCTGGTATTAAACCATTGTTTTGGCCTGGTAATAAACCATTGGCCTGGTATTAAACCATTGTTTTGGCCTGGTATTAAACCATTGGCCTGGTATTAGACCATTGTTTTGGCCTGGTAATAAACCATTGGCCTGGTATTAAACCATTGTTTTGGCCTGGTATTAAACCATTGAACCATTGGCCTGGTATTAAACCATTGTTTTGGCCTGGTATTAAACCATTGTTTTGGCCTGGTATTAAACCATTGGCCTGGTATTAAACCATTGTTTTGGCCTGGTAATAAACCATTGGCCTGGTATTAGACCATTGTTTTGGCCTGGTATTAAACCATTGGCCTGGTATTAAACCATTGTTTTGGCCTGGTAATAAACCATTGGCCAGGTATTAAACCAGGGTTCCCCAATTAGCGGCCATCTGCGGCCCGCGGAGCGCCCCCTTGTGGCCCACGGAAGAATTCCCCATTGGCCTGGTATTAAACCATTGTTTTGGCCTGGTAATAAACCATTGCGTGAAATCACATTATCATGCATCGATGGGTGGAAACCAAGAGCTAATGGGGATCCATCTGAATGTCCATCACGGGGCCCTGAGCGCAGACGCTTATTGGCTCTTCCACTTTTTGGTGTTGATTTCGTCGACTAAAACTAATACGAAAAAAGATTGGTCGACTACCTTTTTTCACTGACGAAAACTAAATGGAAACTAAATGAAAACTAAGCTATGATGACTAAAACTAAGATTAAATATACTGACAATTTTGTCAACAAATAAAAACTAGACTAAAATGTTAGGAAGGGACTAGTGGACAAGAGATCCAGTACAAGTCATTTTACACTTGGTTGCATGCTGAAAATACACGATCTACAAGCTCACAACGTGTCATGCTGCGACACGTTGTGAGCTTGTAGATCGGCAATTTTCAGCAAGTGAAAACAGTCATTACGACGGCATCGAGGCCCGCCAAAATACATTTTGTTCGACTAAATCAACTGTAGAATTAGTCAACTCATCAGTGCCCATACCCGAAGGCGGGGTTGGCGGAAGGGCCTTTCTGTGTGGAGTTTGCATGTTCTCCCCGTGTCCCCTAGGGTAGATACCCTCACAAAAAACATGCAGTAATCCTGATCACTAAACTGCCTCCCCCTGGCCAGCTGGGGCGCCTGATGGAGGGCTAAGGAACTGGTTGGAATAACGTGTTCCTTCCACGCGCTACGTCCAACCAGGGAAACTCTCCCCTGTCAGGTGTAAAGGAGCAACTTGGACACTCAGGCATGAAGGAAGCATGAGTTCAAGTCTGTTGCTCTCCCCATTAGGGCTGGGCGATATGACAAAATCTCATATCACGATATAGAATTTATTTTATCACGATAACGATATACTCACGATATAGCATATCTTTTACGATACCTATTTTTTTATCTAAAAGAATGTTTTTTGTTCAGGTCGGTCGAGTACTTTACTGTACTTGGGCAGTACTTGGGCTGTACTGTACTGTACTGTACTGTACTGTACAAGCTCTCCTCCCTGGCCTCTGTCTTTGTTAGGCTGCACAACAGTGACACTTGGTGGTGACAATAATTATGCTATTTCCGTGCTCGGATACAGGGACACACACATAGCTGTCTATAGTGGTTGCACCACTCAAAAAACAATTAAATTCACATTATCCAGTCTAATTATATGAATATAATACTGATGCCCTGCCCATGCACAGACAGGCCCAAAGCAAGTACAAAAATATTACAAAATAAAATATATATAATAATAATTAGAGGCTGAACTCAATTGTTCAGCCTCTGTAGACATTTTTAAAGCACAGCTCAAGACCCACTTCTACAACATTGCTTTTAATTGATCTTTTATTTTTTGTTATTCATGTCCTCACTGTATTGCATTACTGCTTGTTTTTTAATGTCATTGCCTTGCTTTTCTTTTTTTCTCCATTGCTCTGTAAAGCACTTTGAGAGCTGCATTTCATGTCATGAAAGGTGCTATACAAATAAAGTTTTATTATTATTATTATTATTAATTATTATTATTATGACAATTAAAAAGAAAAAAGAAAGAAATAAGACGTTGCCATTCAGACACAGAAGTACAGGCCTGTGTCTGCATTAAATTGGCTTAAGGAAAAAAAAAAAACTCATGTCACAGTTTGTCACTACAGTTGTTTCAGTTCCTTTTAAGCTCTGTATAGGGAATCAAAATGTTCTGTTGTAGTTATAGTTTAGTTTGTTAAAGACGTTGGGCAGCTTAATGATGTTTAATTGACTACAGGCGATAGAGTGAGAGAGAACGCGACCGCGTCGTCAACTCTCCATGCCCAGCTGTGCGTATGGGAAAAGTGGAGGTTTTTCTTTTCCTTTTTTTTTGATGATCACAACAAAGTCAGCGTCTTGTGTTGTTGTTGTTGTTGTTGGAAGCTGTTGCTGAATTAAGGACTTTTCAAATGGAATAATTTATTTGGAACAATAAAACAAGACAGACACGCAGCAGGAGGACTGCACAGGTAAGAGGAACGTCTTGGAAGAAGTTTGCAACAGACGACGGACAAGCTTATTGTTCAACTGTGTAAAACATGCGTGGCTCACGCAATTTATCAATTTGACCCAACATGAAACCTGCATTTATAACAGTGAATGACCGGTTACTCTACTAAGGGCGCGTTCGGAAATAGCGCACTGTGCAACGCAAACTGATAGATGAGTGCGCTCCGGTGTGGTATTTCCGAACGTGCCCCTTACACCGCTCTGAATCTCGTCAGCCATCATCTCCCTTCATGTAATCCAAACCACTTCCATATCCATACAATGGAAGAAAGTTGCCCCTCTTTTAGGTGCAAGCACCTAAAATATAATAGAGAAGACATCCGAAAGGTGTTGGCTCACTGTTTTCAGTGCGGTGGGCTGCTGGGCATGCCGTATATAAGCGCTGTGACGTAAAATACTGCCGTAAACACTGCCGTAAAGCGAAACTGCGATATAAGCGATATAGCTTATTTTTCGTGATAGACATTTTCTATCGAAAATACGATATATATCGTCATATCGCCCAGCCCTACTCCCCATGTCCCCCACATATGGGGACTAGGTTGGTGGAGGGTGTGTAGAGCCCAGGATCACATTAGATGATTGACACAGGGGTAAAAAATGGGTTACAAAATCGTGGGATAAAAAATCTATTAAAACAACTAAAACCTTATGATATTTAGTCGACTAAAACTAGACTAACACTAAAACATTCCAGGTGACTAAAATGAGACTAAAACTAAATGAAAACTATTCAAGAGACTATATGACTAAAACTATAATCAAAATTTGCTGCAAAAACAACACTGTTCTGCAAAATACCCGACCCAGCGCTTGGGGCCAGGCCGGTCTGCAGAAGACACATGATAACGTGAATTCGCTACTACAGTATAGACCTGGGGTATTCAACTGGTCAAATGCGGGCGCCCTCTTGTGGCCCCTGGAAGATTTCTTTTTTAAAACAAGAAAATAAAACCGGTATGGTGTGTGCGATATGAAGTGTGAGATTACCATAATGACAGAAATCCTAAATCATATTCCATCATATTCAAGGGCTTTTGGTAGAGAAATGAGACAAGACTCCAGTCACTTTAGACTAGAGCACTGCAGTGCAGTGTGTGTGTGTGTGTGTGTGTGTCCAGCTGGTGCTCGTTGACGGTCGTTAATGTCAAGGCAATTATGTTTATGCACTGTCAATAGGTCTAGATCTATTATAAAGGTATTTCCTATACATATAGACATTATTATTCTCATTAATGTGCACAAATTATGTATTTATTACTTGCGCAAGCAGAGCACGCAAGTAATAATTTTGCCCGGTCTTCGTTCATCGCGACAGCCACCCGCCATTTTATGCGTATGCCAATAAAACAGCAAATCTGTGCCTGGCTTGCTGGGACCAGATCACATAAATGACCATATGTCTTACGTCATCATTTAGAGCTAGTCATACGTATACTATATACATAATCAGTAAAATAAACTAGCAAATTGTTCCTGATCTGCTGGGACCAGAGTACGTGGTGTGTATATGTATGACTAGCTCTAAATGATGACGTAAGACATATGGTCATTTATGTGATCTGGTCCCAGCAAACCGGGCACAGATTTGCTGTTTTATTGGCATACGCATAAAATGGCGGGTGGCTGTCGCGGTTTTTGGCGCAAAGTAACCACAGTATACCGCTAATCAACTTACAACTACATACTCTATATAGTATATGTATATGTATACGTATGTCTTACGTCATCATTTAGAGCTAGTCATACGTATACTATATAAATAATCAGTCAAATAAAATAGCAAATTGTGCCTGATCTGCTGGGACCAGAGTACGTGGTGTGTATATGTATGACTAGCTCTCAATGATGACGTAAGACATATGGTCATTTATGTGATCTGGTCCCAGCAAACCAGGCACATATTTGCTGTTTTATTGGCATACGCATAAAATGGCGGGTGGCGGTCGCGGTTTTTGGCGCAAAGTAACCACAGTATACCGCTAATCAACTTACAACTACATACTCTATATAGTATATGTATACGTATGTCTTACGTCATCATTTAGAGCTAGTCATACGTATACTATATACATAATCAGTCAAATAAAATAGCAAATTGTGCCTGATCTGCTGGGACCAGAGTACGTGGTGTGTATATGTATGACTAGCTCTCAATGATGACGTAAGAAATATGGTCATTTGTGTAGTCTGGTCCCAGCAAACCAGGCACAAATCTGCTGTTTTATTGGCATACGCATAAAATGGCGGGTTGGCTGTCGCGGTTTTTGGCGCAAAGTAACCACAGTATACCGCTAATCAACTTACAACTACATACTCTATATAGTATATGTATACGTATGTCTTACGTCATCATTTAGAGCTAGTCATACGTATAGTATATACATAATCAGTAAAATAAAATAGCAAATTGTGCCTGATCTGCTGGGACCAGAGTATGTGGTGTGTATATGTATGACTAGCTCTCAATGATGACGTAAGAAATATGGTCATTTGTGTAGTCTGGTCCCAGCAAACCAGGCTCAAATCTGCTGTTTTATTGGCATACGCATAAAATGGCGGGTTGGCTGTCGCGGTTTTTGGCGCAAAGTAACCACAGTATACCGCTAATCAACTTACAACTACATACTCTATATAGTATATGTATACGTATGTCTTACGTCATCATTTAGAGCTAGTCATACGTATACTATATACATAATCAGTAAAATAAAATAGCAAATTGTGCCTGATCTGCTGGGACCAGAGTACGTGGTGTGTATATGTATGACTAGCTCTCAATGATGACGTAAGACATATGGTCATTTATGTGATCTGGTCCCAGCAAACCAGGCACAGATTTGCTGTTTTATTGGCATACGCATAAAATGGCGGGTGGCGGTCGCGGTTTTTGGCGCAAAGTAACCACAGTATACCGCTAATCAACTTACAACTACATACTCTATATAGTATATGTATACGTATGTCTTACGTCGTCATTTAGAGCTAGTCATACGTATACTATATACATAATCAGTCAAATAAAATAGCAAATTGTGCCTGATCTGCTGGGACCAGAGTACGTGGTGTGTATATGTATGACTAGCTCTCAATGATGATGTAAGAAATATGGTCATTTATGTAATCTGGTCCCAGCAAACCAGGCACAAATCTGCTGTTTAATTTGCATACGCATCAAATGGCGGGTTGGCTGTCACGGTTTTTGGCGCAAAGTAACCACAGTATACCGCTAATCAACTTACAACTACATACTCTATATAGTATATTTATATGTATACGTATGTCTTACGTCGTCATTTAGAGCTAGTCATATGTATACTATATACATAATCAGTCAAATAAAATAGCAAATTGTGCCTGATCTGCTGGGACCAGAGTACGTGGTGTGTATATGTATGACTAGCTCTCAATGATGACGTAAGAAATATGGTCATTTGTGTAGTCTGGTCCCAGCAAACCAGGCACAAATCTGCTGTTTTATTGGCATACGCATAAAATGGCGGGTTGGCTGTCGCGGTTTTTGGCGCAAAGTAACCACAGTATACCGCTAATCAACTTACAACTACATACTCTATATAGTATATGTATACGTATGTCTTACGTCATCATTTAGAGCTAGTCATACGTATAGTATATACATAATCAGTAAAATAAAATAGCAAATTGTGCCTGATCTGCTGGGACCAGAGTATGTGGTGTGTATATGTATGACTAGCTCTCAATGATGACGTAAGAAATATGGTCATTTGTGTAGTCTGGTCCCAGCAAACCAGGCTCAAATCTGCTGTTTTATTGGCATACGCATAAAATGGCGGGTTGGCTGTCGCGGTTTTTGGCGCAAAGTAACCACAGTATACCGCTAATCAACTTACAACTACATACTCTATATAGTATATGTATACGTATGTCTTACGTCATCATTTAGAGCTAGTCATACGTATACTATATACATAATCAGTAAAATAAAATAGCAAATTGTGCCTGATCTGCTGGGACCAGAGTACGTGGTGTGTATATGTATGACTAGCTCTCAATGATGACGTAAGACATATGGTCATTTATGTGATCTGGTCCCAGCAAACCAGGCACAGATTTGCTGTTTTATTGGCATACGCATAAAATGGCGGGTGGCGGTCGCGGTTTTTGGCGCAAAGTAACCACAGTATACCGCTAATCAACTTACAACTACATACTCTATATAGTATATGTATACGTATGTCTTACGTCGTCATTTAGAGCTAGTCATACGTATACTATATACATAATCAGTCAAATAAAATAGCAAATTGTGCCTGATCTGCTGGGACCAGAGTACGTGGTGTGTATATGTATGACTAGCTCTCAATGATGATGTAAGAAATATGGTCATTCATGTAATCTGGTCCCAGCAAACCAGGCACAAATCTGCTGTTTAATTTGCATACGCATCAAATGGCGGGTTGGCTGTCACGGTTTTTGGCGCAAAGTAACCACAGTATACCGCTAATCAACTTACAACTACATACTCTATATAGTATATTTATATGTATACGTATGTCTTACGTCGTCATTTAGAGCTAGTCATATGTATACTATATACATAATCAGTCAAATAAAATAGCAAATTGTGCCTGATCTGCTGGGACCAGAGTACGTGGTGTGTATATGTATGACTAGCTCTCAATGATGACGTAAGAAATATGGTCATTTGTGTAGTCTGGTCCCAGCAAACCAGGCACAAATCTGCTGTTTTATTGGCATACGCATAAAATGGTGGGTTGGCTGTCGCGGTTTTTGGCGCAAAGTAACCACAGTATACCGCTAATCAACTTACAACTACATACTCTATATAGTATATGTATATGTATACGTATGTTTTACGTCATCATTTAGAGCTAGTCATACGTATACTATATACATAATCAGTAAAATAAAATAGCAAATTGTGCCTGATCTGCTGGGACCAGAGTACGTGGTGTGTATATGTATGACTAGCTCTCAATGATGATGTAAGAAATATGGTCATTTATGTAATCTGGTCCCAGCAAACCAGGCACAAATCTGCTGTTTTATTTGCATACGCATCAAATGGCGGGTTGGCTGTCATGGTTTTTGGCGCAAAGTAACCACAGTATACCGCTAATCAACTTACAACTACATACTCTATATAGTATATGTATATGTATACGTATACGTATATTTTAATTCAGTTTATATACTGTACCTTTTTTTTTCATCACATATCAATGATTTATTTTTCTTTAACCCATTCTGACCGGGCACCCATTTTGGTGTTGGCATCATGTTATGCTTTAGCTATTGAAAAATAGCAGATCTACAAGCTCATATCGCGCCACCGAGTGGCGCGATACGAGCTTGTAGGTCTGCTATTTTTGAAAAATCGAAGACACTTTTAGAATCTGATCTCAGGTCAGAATGGGTTAATAATGAAACTGTCAGGATGTAATGGACATTTTTTTAATCTGATCTCAGGTCAGAATGGGTTAAAAAACTAAAAAGGGATTCAGAATATATCTACATAGATAAAAGTGTATTTCTTATATAGATAGAAACTTGAACCATACTTAATAATACTATGTGTTTATATGCATAAAGTAGGTAGGTAGCAAATAGTTACATCTAATAATTATACATTTCAAACATTCCTTCACAGAGATACTGAGATTTAACAGTTTACAGCGGTCGAAAGTACTTGCGCGCTCTGCTTGCGCACTAGTTGTCCATTTATGGCCTACTAGTGTGCAACAAGCAAGTATGCACTCGATAGAGTGCAGTTCTAGTTAATTATGTAATTATTATGTATTATACATAAATCTTCGTGTTTGAGCACAAAATGCATTTTGAGAACCCTAAAATGTTCCACGTGCGCGCTGTGCGGTCCCAACACACACAATCATTCTACAGTTGTGGCCCCCGGAGCGCACTAATATAGTTGAATACCCCTGGTATAGAGCGCCTGACGTCACTCGCTCATCCGCTCGATTCCCCTGGTTCACGGAAGTAATTTCTCTATGGAGAATAACATGGGGTGATCTTAATATCGTCTACTTAATATCGAGGTGTCTGTATCGTTTGCGATAGTCAGTCACTCATATACGATACAGTCTGTTTCTAGCGAAAATGTAACTAATTCAGTAGCAGTAACAATAGCGTTTTCTCTCAGTCTGTTGATTCTTCATATCCATATGAGTGTAACGGCCGGCATGACATGTTTATTTTTCATATTAAAAACATTCTCTTGGGTTGTCTCGTCAGCTTGTAGCTCGGCTATTTCATTTTTCGCAGTGAAAAAGTAACACGAATAAATAAAATAAGCCTAAAGTGGTTAAAACGAGTAAAAGACGCATTGTGAGCTTGTAGATCTGCTATTTTCAGCATGCAACCTAGCATAAAACTGTATCTCTTGTCCACTAGTCCACTAACATTTTAGTCTAGTTTTTATTTGTTGACAAAATTGTCAATACATTTAGGTAGTCATAGTTTTAGTCATAGATCAGTTTTTATTTTGGTTTTATTTAGTTTTAGTCAGTGAAAAAGGATAGTCGACGAACATTTTTCGTCTTAGTTTTAGTCGACGAAAACAACACTGATTTAAATGTAGCGTCAACGCATAAAATATTGAGGCGGCCATTCATTGTCATAGTGGAGTTTCCAGTGGAGTGCGGCTGTCCAATCAGACAGACAGAAGGTTGGCTGACCTGTTTCCAGGGTCATGGTTGCTATGACATCCAGTGATATGACAACACAGCAGAATGGAAAGCTAGACAATATGGTGTCCAGGCCTTTGGTCAATCAAACAGACTCACTTTGAACTTCTAACTGACTCGTGTCTTTGAATTGTGCCTCAAAAAATGTCCATACTGTGGGGCCGGCGAGCCCAGAGAATCATTTAACATTTCAAAGGACTTTTTTTTATTAATCAACTGGGACGTGTTTCACTCGTACCCAATATGTGAGGTTTCACCAAAACTACTGGTCCATAATGTTGAAATAGTACCTAATCTGCCCCGCAGCGTGAATGGACGCTGAATGAATGGGAGTGAAGCTACAGCTCACTCCGTTACCTTTATGCACACACGCCCACGGATGAGGGCATAGGGAACTGGGCCGTAGCTTCTGGAGTCGGAGGAATTCCTAATGTTGTCCCCTTCTAGCCATACATGGCCCATTGGAACCTACAGAAACACCATCACAGGTCAAATTGAGAGAGAGAGAGAGACAGAGAGAGAGAGAGAATTATAGACTTCCACAACGGAACACAATACATAACACCGTTCACACAGTTTGTAACATTGTTTACATGCATATGAGGAAGGCCCTATAATCTATTATGCAGTGCAAATCTGCCCCTCACCCACCCGCCCGCCCGCCCGCCCGCCCGCCCAGTCCCCTCCTCACCCTAACTTAACGTCAACCTCTCTGTCCCTCTTTAACCCCATTCGGTCTTAGGAGAGGGGTCATGGGTAACGGGGCAGGGTCGGGGGATTTGGAGGAACTTCAAACGGGGTCATTAGGCTGTTGGCTGAGATCGGTGCCCCTCTTACCCAGGGAGGGTTAGAGCCAGGATAGGGGCTTGAGAGAGCCAGAGCCAGAGATATAGGGACAGAGGGAGAGAGGGAGAGAGAGAGAATGGGAGAGAGGCCTAAGCTTCGGCTAGCAGCAGCAGTGTCCAAGGGTCTCCACAGCGGTCCGACCTGCCAGTGGGGCGGTCATCCGAGCGAGCTCTAATCCACAGTGACACCAATTATGATTAATCTCATCACTTTAGGAGAGTAGGCTTGTCAAGGCCCTAATTAAGTGCGCTGTCCCCCCTATATGTGCAGACAGGATCAACAACACATTATATTGTCATAATGGGCATCACAATCCAACAGTCTATTTTTGTGTTGGCTAACTTTTTAACGGCCAAAGACGTCTTCTTGGAGAAAAGAGGATAAAGAGCGAGAGGATCTCATCTGCGCTGAGGAGACGTCACCACCACCACCACCAGCAGACATCTTTTTTTTTGCTTTTGTACCGCATCACCCGCCCCTCCTGTTTAAGTGCGTTTGGTCCGGCCGCGGCGTTGCCGTTTCATTTTCATATTGGATATAATTGAGACGGATGACGTGGCATAATCACGAGGCATTGACATGTTGACCTAACACGAGGTAAACAACTCGCAGAGTAACGACGACACAAATGAATATCATTAAAGGAGTCATCTGAGAACCATATGTCAGCATGCTGGATTCCCACCATTACACCTCATTAGCATGGTAACATATGCCGGCTCCCAAGCACAGGAAACAGAAACACCGCCGTTTGTCATCTGCCAAACCAGCACGCCCTTGTTTGTTTCTTAACGGCTTCCATTTCTTTGTCCCCATAAGAGGTTAAAGTTTGTATCGAAGACATAAAAGGTGTCCTGTCCGTGAATGCCAGAGATGGTGGGTACAGCAAACTATCTTAATGCTATACAAGAGGAACCGTATAGGGAAAGCATCTTAATACATTAAATCCCCTTCCATTCAAGGTCCGATGGGCGTGAATCTGCTAACAAGGTCAATCAATCTGATTGACTCTTGGGTCAATCAAGAACAGACAACAACAAACTACTCTATGATTGGTTTGTAGTCTGTCTCATAAATCTAATTAACCTATGGAGAAATGTTAGCCCCTGGAAGGACATGGGGAAAGGAAAGGAAAGATCAACCAGGTAGTGTTTCAGAGCAATTGAAAAGCTTACTGTTCGGAAGAAGCAACTTGCTGTAATGTGGTCAGAGACAGAATGAAAGCAGGTGCATATAACCTTGTAGGTCTTAGATGTCTGGGGTAAAGAACATCCACCAGAAACAAAACACTGAACTGTGGTAGATATTTTTAAGATGATGGATACATGGCCATACAAAGTACTATCCATGCCTTTCAAGGATGTGGGTTCTCAATTTAGTCATCGCCAATTCCCTCTTGCTGCCAACCCCCATGACTGTTGGCCTACACACGGGAAGCGACTGGCGCACCTTTGTCATTCATTTTCAATGAGAGGTGGGCGATTATTTTGAACGTGAAGAGTTCCAAAGTTGAGGGACCGCGTCCGCTTGCGCCGACACTGTCCTGTGAAATTGTGGCACGCGTGCTCATTTCATGCCCGCACCCGCGTGCGACTAGAGCTGGATTGTAGTCAGCTCCACATGCAGACGCATACACTGTAGCTGATCCAAGCGAGAATGCCTGCGTCACTCGCTCCCCGTCTGAAACGGCCTTAAAGGGAAAAACGTTTGGCCATATCATTGTCTACTCAGGCTTATGTTTGAGTTTGAGTTTGAATATTTAATTCGGTCATTTAAAAAAAAACAAATAAACAAAATGGTTGTTAAGCAATTTACATTGATTAATTTACATTGCTTAGTCAACACAGTGACTATTCTAGCCGAAAAGGTATGGGCTGAAGCATAAAGCTTACTATGTGAAGTTGTGAACACCTCAGACAGTTTTTAAGTTGCTCGATTCAGTATTTAGATATTTGATATTCATTTTAGCTCCCCCGCCCCCTTCCTATTGTGGGATGTCGCATGACAGTGG
The DNA here is from genome assembly GCF_964188405.1 of Protomyctophum parallelum. NCBI lineage: Eukaryota > Metazoa > Chordata > Actinopteri > Myctophiformes > Myctophidae > Protomyctophum > Protomyctophum parallelum. The sequence continues at coordinate 51,117,800 of NC_139699.1, read as the reverse complement.
GCCGTCAGAGCGCCACCCCAACGAGCGTCAGTGGAGCGTCAGAGGCGGAGCGCAGCCCAGAAGACAGCGACCCGCCCTGGGTCACGTGATCGATCACAGGTACTGTATCTGCCCGTATTCCTCCTCAATCAGAGTGATTACGCAACAGCCGCGCTGGGCGCCTAAATGTTTGAAAGGTGTGGCACAGATGAGAGCTCCGTCTCATTCTCCACTGACTCACGGAGGGGGCACTGACGTGGCAATCTGGCGGCAACCCCGGGATGGATGAATCCTGAAGAGGAACCCATGTGAAAAAAAAAAACTCCTGAAGGAATCGGACAGTGTAATGGACACTGTCCCGACAGGAGGAAACTGACTTTAGTTGATTAATGACAGTTTTTCCCTGACAGTTCATTCCATGGGCACATGGAGTGGTGCAGGCATCCTGAGTTCATTCCATGGGCACATGGAGGGGTGAAGGCATCCTGAGTTCATTCCATGGGCACATGGAGGGGTGAAGGCATCCTGAGTTCATTCCATGGGCACATGGAGTGGTGCAGGCATCCTGAGTTCATTCCATGGGCACATGGAGTGGTGTAGGCATCCTGAGTTCATTCCATGGGCACATGGAGTGGTGTAGGCATCCTGAGTTCATTCCATGGGCACATGGAGTGGTGTAGGCATCCTCCAACAACCAGTCCGCGGGCGGGCATGTCCCAGGCTGGGACCTGTGTACATAAGATAGCAAATATAGGGAAAGCGCATCAACACGCAAAATGAATAGTGGGTTGTGTGGCCGCAAGATAACGTTTACGCATAGTGGAAGCTCCTAAATGCGTAATTCACGGAAAATGTTTATTACTTGAGGATAAAGCATGGCATAAGATGGAGCCCATAGTCTCTTGAATAGTTTTCATTTAGTTTCAGTCACATTTTAGTGACCTGGAATGTTTTAGTGTTAGTCTAGTTTTAGTCGACTAAATATCATAAGATTTTAGTCGACTAAATCTACAGGTGATTTAGTCGAATAAAGTGTATTTTCATTCGAATTAGATTACTATTATTATGAACGATTCAAAATCGATTCATAATTTCCTTTATTTATTTTTAGATTTTTCACAGGTGTTTGTGATATATAATGTAAGCTTACCCTAATCACAGTAAACATCAAGTCTTCAGTCATTTTCAAGTTACTGTAGTCAGTACTAGTCACTTCAGATCAGCACTGCTGTATTGTATTGTAGTATTGAATCGAGAATCATTTTGAATAGAGAATAGTTTAGATTTTTTAATCGAATCGTGAACCCAATAATCGGAATGGAATCGAATGGAATCGTGGGACACCCAAAGATTCGCAGCCCTACTTGATGCCGTCGTACTGGCGGCATCAAGCTGCAACACGTTGTGAGCTTGTAGATCGTCTATTTTCAGCATGCAACCAAGTGTAAAATGACTTGTACTGGATCTCTTGTCCACTAGTCCCTTCTTAACATTTAGTCTAGTTTTGATCTGTTGACAAAATTGTCAGTATAATTAGTCTTAGTTTTAGTCATCATAGCTTAGTTTTCATTTAGTTTCCGTCAGTGAAAAAAGGTTAAAAAAAAGGACGAACTTTTTTCGTCTTAGTTTCAGTCGACGAAATCAGCAAACAATGGTCTGAAAGGTTAAAGAGCCCCTGGGAACCTGTGACCGACCTACACTAGCTATGTTCATACTTAAACCTGTGACTGACCTACACTAGCCATGTTCATACTTAAACCTGTGACTGACCTACACTAGCCATGTTCATACTTAAACCTGTGAGCGTCCTACACTAGCCATGTTCATACTTAAACCTGTGACTGACCTACACTAGCCATGTTCATACTTAAACCTGTGAGCGACCTACACTAGCCATGTTCATACTTAAACCTGTGAGCGACCTACACTAGCCATGTTCATACTTAAACCTGTGACTGACCTACACTAGCTATGTTCATACTTAAACCTGTGACTGACCTACACTAGCCATGTTCATACTTAAACCTGTGAGCGACCTACACTAGCTATATTCATACTTAAACCTGTGAGCAACCTACACTAGCTATGTTCATACTTAGAGCAGATCAGTAAAGTACAGAGATACTATAAGTAACATACCCAATTACCCATCACCATCACATTGACTACATGTCACGACCAATTGAACAGTAGTAAATGTATGAGTATACAAAAGGAAAAGGCAAAAAGAAATGAAGAGTAGAAACAAAAAATAGCAAATGAAAAAAAAAAAATCCCCAAAGCAAATGGAGTTTGTAGTTACAATGGGATTGTATAGGAAGGGGGCGGGGCAGCTAAAATGAATATCAAATATCTAAATACTGAATCGAGCAACATAAAACCTGTCTGGGGTGTTCACTTAAGCCTTTTGAAAGTGAAATAATCCTTTAATACATATGGAGTTGCCAGCCGAGGTTCTTGCCATCTCCTATCTCTATATTCATGGAAGCAGCCCGGGTCATGTTCTTCACTGCTGGCAAGTGAACCTGTGTCTCTGTTTGAACTCTAGTCTATATAGGCCATCGGGTCCCTGAGGGGGTTTTAGGGGTCACCAGCAAAATGAGGAACAATTTAAACACAGTACACCGATTCATAGGCTTTTAAAAAATAGCCAATCTACAAGCTCATAGAACACGCCACAACGGCTTTTGAGCCTGTATAGATTTGCTATTGTGGGACAATGTTGAGAAACATTCTTCTGTTTTGGGGGCTGGTATACAAATTATTTTCCAGTGGGGGTCTGTGCCTCTGTGGCAAAATTACAATATACATGTTGGGGGTCCTTGACAATGAAAATGTTTGAGAATCACTGCTCTATGCCACCCAGATACCCAAGGATGCAGTTCATGTTTGAGAGTCACTGCTCTATGCCACCCAGATACCCAAGGATGCAGTTCATGTTTGAGAATCACTGCTCTATGCCACCCAGATACCCAAGTATGCAGTTAACCGCCACTGGAAACACCTGAAGAATCACTGCTCTATGCCACCTAGATACCCAAGGATGCAGTTAACCGCCACTGGAAACACCTGCAAAAGTATTCCCTCGGGTTATGAACACTCAAGACACCACTTGATTTAATAGCAGGCAATATCACTTGATATCGGATGACGATAAGCCGCGCGGTGATGGACAGGGTGACAGAGGAGATACTCCAATCATTCTGTCATCTCGCAACAATGACGCATGCGGCATGGGCATGCCCTCAGTGGTGTAAGGTAACTGTACGTTTACTTAACCCATTTGACCTGGGAACGATTCTACAAATGTCTTCTAAAAAAATCCTGACAGTTTTCTTGAAAAACCTGTTTCTTGTCAGTGGTTCTCAAACATTTTCATGTCAAGGACCCCCAAGATTATATGTAATTGGCCGCCGACCCCCATCAGAAAATATGTTATTCGAGGGACTCCCCCCAGAAGCAAATATTTGAGTTAAAAACGTTTGCTCTGAAAGAATATATATTCAAAGATTTGCGCCACATTTTCACAATTTTTCAAAAATAGCAGACCTACAGTACAAGCTCGTAGCGCTGCACTATGAGCTTGTAGATCTGCTATTTTTCAATAGCTAAAGTATAACATAATGCTTATAACACCAAAAGGGGTTCCCACCCAAAATGGGTTAAGTACTTAAGTACAATTATGAGGCATTTGTACTTTACTGGAGTATTTCCAATTGCAGTATTGACACTTTTTTCTTATGTAAAAAATGTTGAGTACTTTTCCCACCACTTCCTTCCCGACTGTCGGCCTGAGTCACTGCCACAGAATGTGCTGGTCTGGTCTGAGCTGTAATCAACGGACCGGCATTGTTTCCAGGAGTGAGCCCCGGCGCCCGGCCCCCGCCCGTAGGATTTAACGCATTAAGACAGGAGAGACCAGATTCTACAAAAAAATGTCTTCTAAGTTTTCTGAAAAACCTGTTTCTATATCAGTGGTTCTCAAACTATTTCATGTCATGAGATGGGGGTCGGCGGCCATTTACACATAATTTGTGTGGTCCACAAATTATGTGTAAATGGCCGCCGACCCCCATCTGAAAATATGGGTAATGTGGTTCCAGGGGCCTCCCCAGAAGCAAAGATACAGTATGACTTAAAAATGTTTGCCGTGAAAGGATATATATTCAAAAATCACAACCGTGTGAAGTGAGTGGTGCAACTCCGTGTGGGGGTCCCTGGGGGGACCCACAGGACCGCCCCACGTCCGAAATGGTTGAGAAATGACAGAGTTAATGTGTGGGGTCCATCTACTGTACTGTACTGTACTGTCACTGTACTGGCACAGCCAAAATCATCATATACCGATATACAGTTAATATGTGCGTATGTGTTTGTGTGTGTGTTAGGTTGCGCACAGGTGGTGAAAAACAACCATGCTGTTTTCGTGCTCAGACACAGCCAGCCACCCACCCACACACATAGCTCCGTAAGGGAGTGGTTGCACCACTAAAAAATCAGCATGTATTTTCACAATTTTTCATGACGACCTTTGCTGCATGTCTCTCCCCTTCTCTCTCTCTCCCTCTTTCCTGTCCTGTCCTGTCTTCACTGTAACTATCAATAATATAAAATGCACAAAAGAAAAAAACAAATCTTGAAAAAAAGAAAAAAGAAAGAAAAAGAAAGAAAATAGCTAAAGTTTAAAATAATGGTTAAAGTGGTTCAAAGCTAAGGTGACACCAGATGCGTTCCAGGACTTAATGAATTGAGTGCGCGAATGAATGAATGAATGAGCTGTTTTTGATCTGCCCTGCATGCGTGGCCGCCGCCGGCGGCTCTTCTGGTGTGATGGACGGTTGTGATGGAAGCCATTCTGCGGCTGCCGATCGGGCTGGCATGAGGCTTTGTGTACCTGTCAGAGACGCGTCGAGGACAACGTGAAACCGGAGCTGGCCTGGCTGTGGAGGTGTGTTGTTTAACAGACGTGCCATTACAGCTCTCATTACAGTATGTTAACATGACTGAGGTGGTGGTGAGCTGTGAGCAGCATGCTAAATACGTTCACCTGAATCACACAACTGCACGGGATTATTCTTCTCCTATGGGGTACTGTCAGTGGTGGAAAAAGTACTTTTACTTAAGTAGTACAAGTATCAATACTGCAATATAGAAATACTCCGTTACAAGTCGGGAATTGTTGTAGTGGTATAGTCAATGTTTTGTTATAGTAATCAAAATGTAAAGTAACTAGTAACTAAAGTTTTCAAATAAATGCAGTGGAGTAAAAGTACAATATTTGGATCTGAGATGTAGCGGAGTAGAAGTAAAAGTATTGGAAATACTCCAGTAAAGCACAAATAACTCAAAATTGTACTTAAGTAAAAGTACACGTTACACCACTGGGTACTGTATGTGTGTGGGCACACATCCTCTCAATAGCTCTCGTTAGCTGTCTATAGGCTGTGATATTGGGGGATCAAATGTCTCTGTTTTGACACAAAATCTCAGAGAGAGAAATGATTCCTAAAAAAGGTGACAGGCCAATTAGTCTGTGTTGATTCTCTGAGGGCATAGAGGACCTGCCTGTCTGTCAGGACAGAGAGAGGAGGTGATGACAGGGTCTAACACCAGCCTCCAGAATTCATCTGTAGCCCATCACAGGTCCTACCCACAATGCCTCACCACGCACGCACGCACAGTCGCACGCACACGCACACACGCGCACACACACACACACACACACACACACACACACACACACACACACACACACACACACACACACACACACACACACACACACGCTCCCTCAGGGAGGCCAAACATTATGTGTGCAGCTGGTACTTTCTCGGTTATCTCATATGCTGTCAAACAGCGCCTCCGTTTTCGTTAGCAAGCACACTAACCCTGGTGACACACATTTCAATCTTGAAGTTAAAAAGATAAGTCCTATGATGCAAACGTTACGCATATCTCAGGCGTTTAGCTGCACGTGATGATTCTTTGCAGCATTCAGCGTGCCTTTCATAAAGTTAGTGCAAATATTGTATTTATAACATGTATTCTTTCAGCTACAGTGGTGTCACGCGTTAAGCATAAATCATCTACTATCTAAAGTTGTAATGCTCATAGAAACAAAGAAAACAGGTTCTTTCTTTGATATGTTGTGGTTATCTTTCTTTCTTCCCTTTTTTGTCAGCCAAGGACTCCAGCCAAGTGCGCTAGTGTGCTATAAGCAAAAATGGACACTTTGTGCAGTATGTGGACTTAAACAATGTCCATGAAGCAGACAAATAAGCCTCGAGTACTCAAATTAATTCCTTCATTTAAATCGTTTAAATATTGCTACAGGTGGCTGTTTTTGATTACCAACGTTGTTGCATTAATGATGTTGGTGTTCTACATTGTAAATACTTGCACCTGTTGAAGACCAGATGTACTTTAATTCTTGCAAGCTATCCCAAAACAATTGACCGGCGAGTACCCCTATTTCCCCCCAGATGATTTATTTATTGTTGTCAGCCTGGTGTCGATATTTTGGCAACATCTTTTTAGAATAAAAGGTTTAAAGAAATAAGGCTCTGGAACTCAAAAACTAATACACTAAACACTATAATACTTAACCAGAGGTTTGTGCTAGGACAGAAACAAAAACATCTAGATGTAACATTGTGTACGTATCTATCACAATCCAAACATCTAGATGTAACATTGTGTACGTATCTATCACAATCCCAAGTGTAATAGCTGTGATCTTTGACCGTACAAACAAAGTAATGGCGGATTTGGCCACGCCCTGAAATACAGTACATATAAGTGTATTCACATTAATACTCCAGTGGAATATTATTATCAAACCTAAAACTACGACATATTACCGGGTTTCACACTCCATATACAGTAGACAAGGGGTTTTCAAGTGATTGAAACAGGATTTCAATGAATGTATCCTGTAATATGAAAAATGCAGCCTTGTTTTTGTTTTGTTTCCTTTTTTTGTCCCTTGCTTTGTTTTTCTTTTTTGTATACCGGTAATCTTTTTCTTTTTTGTCTTTGTCTTTTTATCAATAGAAATTAAGTGAAAAATAATCAACCTGGGAACCACTGTCGTGTTGGGTGGGGATATGGCTAAGATTAGTGCTTTTGTAACACTTGCTATGCACCCCATGTATACAACCCACTGTTTCTTGACTACTAATAATTTCCTAATAATAATGACTCAACCAGACAATCCGGTGAATTTCCCCCTCCATTTTTCTGTTGAATTTCTTGACCTCCAACTTGTCAGTAAATGACTACATGGACGGTCATCACAGCTCACCAGGTCATTCAGTCCTACATTACTAAATGAACGTCAGGGACCACATGCAATACTTCCACGGACCACCTGTTGAAAACCCCTGCAGTAGACGAATCCATGGACGCGGTGCCCTGTAAGCCAGGTGTAGGCAATCAATACCGAGGCGTCAACCTGCTCTTAATGGTACACCTCAGCTATGGCTGCGCCCAGGCTGCACCCCTCCGTGGATGTGTTCTATACAGACAGAGGTGAAGCCCAAAGCACTGGGAACCTCATTGCTTTCTATTCCATTTGATGAAGGACACTACAGTATAGGCTTCGCCGTTGTGTGTATCTTGTGTATTTCTGAACCTATTCGGTAGTAATCCTACTGGTGAAGTCTGAACAATACACACGATATGCTAAATAAACACAATTGTTGTTGGTGCACCACACACACACACACACACACACACACACACACACACACACACACACACACACACACACACACACACACACACACACACACACACACACACACACACACACACACACACACACACACACACACACACACACACACACACACACACACACACACACACACACACACACACACACACAGTACCTCCGCCCAGCCATCAGTCTGTCCATTCGTGTGGCACTAACTCTAACAGGCTTCAGAGAGATTGCAGGCCAGAGCTATGGCCGTCTGGGACGGTATAGTAAATAGAAAAGCAATGACAGTGGTTTCACCGGCAGAACCCATGCTCAGCTTTATCACTGTTCTGAGGAAATATAGTTGTTGTCAAAAGCTGATATTTTGACCAGTGACACAAAATGGATGAGTGTGGTTTAAAATGTAAACAGCGACGCTTATCTATAGGGTATTCCCTTACACGCACGCACGCACGCACACACACACACACGTGCACACACACACACACACGCACGCACACACGCACACGCACACACACACACACACACACACACACACACAGGAAGCGAGAAGAGAAGACCATAGAGGACAAACACACAGGAGAGGGTTTGCATTATGCATGGAGACGCCGTCTGTCATTTTAGTCGAGTATGAAGCTAACTATCAAGTGCTTTGTAGCAGAATACATTTTTCATTCGGCCTCTGCTTTGCGGCGTCCTTTTAACTTAATTTATATATTAGAGGCTATGAGTTCCTGTTGCAGACGTATCCATTTAGTCCTGAGGCCCATTCTAAAAAGAAACGTCTTCTAAATCCTGACAGTTTTCTGAAAAACCTGTTTCTACTGTATGTCAGAGGTTCTCAACCTATCTCATGTCAACAACCCCAAAAATTATATGCATTTGGCCGCCGAGTGCAGACCCCCATCTGAAATTATGCTGTTCCAGGGACCCCCCCCCCCCCCCCCCAGAAGCAAAGATTTGAATTAAATTAAAACATGTGCTCTGAAAGAATATATATATATTCAGAGATTTGCGCAACGTTTTCATATTTAGAAAAAATAGCAGATGTACAAGCTCGTAGCTCGACACTCTGTGCCGCGCTATGAGCTTGTAGATCTGCTATTTTTCAATAGCTAAAGTATAACATAATGCTTAAAAAACACCAAAAAGGGGTTCCCGTCCTGAATGGGCAAAATTGTAAAACCACATACAAACCTTGGTAACTTTAAAGTGGGAAATGGACAGTGTTGAATATGGGCTTGCATGAGAGAAAACTCACGTATGTGTGCGTCTTGAACAGATCCGTGGGGCCACTTGTGCAGACTTTGTCGCCTTCCAGTCCAATGACTCTTTTACAAATGTTCATATGAGGATCAGACGGGCTCTTTGCAATGATTATATCACCCCTATAACGAGAACGTACAAACATGACCACTTGTTTGTTAGTTCATGAAATGAAATAGAAACTACGGCAAAACTATAAACTGTGTGTAAGTATTTTGCTTTTCACAATTTAGTCTACACATCAAGCATCGGTTCCCAAGCTTATGTGGCCGTGCACCCCCTGTTACCTAGCTAGACCTAGCTGACGCACACACACCCCACACACATGGAAATGATCACATGACATATATGAACATATATTTGTTATACATGCAACATATATGTTTATCATATGTGACATATTATTCGAAATTGGCCGCTTGCATACATGTTGCATAAGCTATAGACATAATTTCCTATATATCCACATATACTGTTTGCACATAATGAACCTGAATATGGTCATATGCACTGCAGCAATTATATTCTGCCTATAGCCTACTTGCCATATATTGGCATAATTTGTTAAACCATAGCACCACCATTAGCCTTTTCATGCCACGTACCCCCTAGAAGGCGCTCGCGCACCACAGGGGATGCACGCCACGCAGCACAGTTTGGGAATCCCTGGTCTGCAGTAACTCACAATTTGCATTGTACATTTGAACAATCATCATCATTTATATTCAGACACGGTGGATGACATGGATGTGTTTTCTTTGTGCACTAAAGATTGAAACTCACTTTTCAATTTTGTAAAGATGGCGACTCAACCTTTCTGAGAAGACCACGTCGTGGTTCACGATGGTGGGCTCCATGGATGGACCGGAGCACTGTGAAGACAGAGGCACGCCACAGGCTGACTGATAGAATACAATGCCCATGGTTCTATTTGGATTGGGGTGAACTCATGTATGTTTTTCACAAACAACACATGCAAAAAAGAATACGTGCATTTCCATTTTATATTTGATAATAATATCACAATTTAACAATATAATAAAATAATTTAATAATAATATATAGAATCCATATTTTGGGGCAAATTTGTCAAAATGTGTCAAGATAAAAAAGTTATTCAAAAACAGCAAAGATACCAGATCTAAACTCAAAACGTATAAAAGGTTATAAAGTGCGTACGAAAACGTCCCCCTTTTACTACTTGAATGCTGTGAATGCCCATTGATGAAGCCGTACTTTCAATGAATACTGACCACCACAAACTCTCCAATGTATTCGAAGGCACAGTGGCCGATGCAGCCATACTGGATGGTGTAGCCCACAAAGCCCAGGGTCTTCCACAGCATGTGGCGAAACATTCTCCACCTACAGTCACAAAATGCAATTATTACAGGATTCCAAAAAACATACACAATAGCTCTTCCATGTAGCGTAGGGCTAAGTCCCCCTTTGCAGGAGGGAGGGGGAGGGGGTCATTTCGTAAAGGTGAGGACATGGTTGTCCGAGATGGCCAATTACTCTGCTAGCTAGGGCGGCCGGACGCGACAGCGGCACTTTCCATGGTGTTTCATTCTCGGGGGCTCAGCAGCTAGTTCACACCAGAGTACCTTCCTGACCTTTGACCCCCCCACACGAGATGGCCCAATCAACACCTGGCTCACAGGTGACGGACAAAACATGGAAAGCTGCGACACTTCCAGCCAAGCAACTCCACGCTGCCGTCTGCGGCTGATCTCTAACACTGTGCTGCCTGCCGCTCCGTCCCTGAGACCGGAATCATCAGGGTGGTTATCAACTTCTGTCACAGCCATGGAAACACAACGAGGGGGCTTTATTGACCATGTACACACACACACACACACACACACACACACACACACACAGCAGCCTGGACGCAGGCAGGCAGGCACGCCCGCAAGCACGACACACACACACGCACACACACACACACACAGGAACAACAGAAGATAGTGTGTCTTCTGAGCAAACAACCCTGCAACACTCTGGCTATATTGACTTTTACTCAAGCTGCAACCCGCCGGATGGATGGATGGATGGAGGAAAGCAGAGTCAATCTTTACATACTGTCATGACACGCACAGCATATTATGCATGAAACGCAACCACAACACATGGCCAGAATCATGCCAAGGAGGCTAGAATGGACGTGTCAGAGCTACGTTCAGAGGGTCTCGTCACGTGTAGGGTTGGGACCCGGGCCACAACCTGATTCTTTTCCAGACCCGGTATATACCGGGGTTTTTTTATCACACTGTCAGAGCTGGTTATGTGGACTTGACGTCTGCTATACAATTGTATAGTGGTTCTCAAACATTTTAATTTCACTCTGAGAGTGTACAAATTGAACCGAATGGACCCATAAGGGTCCAGTTGGTTCCATTTGTACACTCTCAGAGTTACAGTCCCGTAAAGGGTCCATTTGGAACGCCCTATAGGAATCGTTAAAGGGAACCGTTAGGGGATCGGACCGTTAAGAGGGAATCGTTACGGAATGGGAATCGTTAAAATCCAACCCCATAGTTCTGTGTACACTAGTAATGAAACGGAGAGGATTAAACGTGTACATGTCAGGAGAAGTTCATATCACACCCAGGTACAGAGTTAGTGCTAGACTTCCAGGCTTTTGGCTTAAGGCCCGTGTGTCCTGCCGGCCGGCCGGTCCACCACAGGGTAATGAAATCTTCTCTTTCTCTCTCTCTCCACCCCCCATTCCTTCTGTCTCTTTCTCTCTCTCTCCATGCCCACCATCCCTCCTCCCATGGTATTATTAACCAAAGCAAGCGGAGCGGAAACCAAAGCCCCAAATCCTCAGAGCTCTGGGAATGACTTCCCAAAGATGGACACGGATTAGAGCCCCCAACTTCTCCCTCTCTCTCGGCCCCCACCCACCCACCCACCCCCTCCTCCTCCCACTGTCTCCCATTCCGTTTCCCCTGGTCCCCAACAGACTGGGTGTCAGGTGGCTCTCCCTAGCCCTGCCAAAGGTGTTACCCCTAATCCCATTACCCCACCCAT